>NW_012149283.1:5322-6012 GCF_000956105.1 Propithecus coquereli | reverse complement strand
AGTAACTCCGTTGTTCTCCAGCAGGCCACTGTGGTGGCATCTTAAAAAAAAAAAAAAAAGGAAACGGATTATTCAAATATTCCTACATATTTTCACAAACATATGAGAAAGACAATGTTGAAATATTTATCATGCTAGCTCCTTAAGAAATGAAATGGAAGAAATACTTTATGTTTCTAATACTTGGAAGTTCTTGTTACTTCCACATATAAACCTCACCTTTTTCTCAATTTTCTGGAGTTGGCATTCAAGAAAACTCAAAAAATAGTAATTATTTGAATTTATTACCATAGATATGGTCATGGGTCATACAGTCATATCTATGAAAAGAAATTCATAGAACTACTACCTTATAGTAGCCAGCTAAAATAAACATTGTCAAATATAATTAGAATTCTCTAAGAATTGAGTAATAATTTTATTTCAACCTATCCCCCATTACAAAAATTTTAAAAGTCAGCCTGGATGTTTCAGCTATTTGACAGCAAAGATGGAAGAATACATGTTAAAATATAGAAGGGGACACCAAATCTTACAAAACAGTTCTATAGAAAAGTTCCTGCCTTTTAAAGTACATTCCTTTAAAAATTTTACTTCATTGTTTTAAAATAATATATAGGCGTTAATTCTAGACTAATTCCAAATTTTTTCTTAAATTTTAGGCACTCTTCACTATTCTATATGATAAAC
>NW_012149283.1:4607-5272 GCF_000956105.1 Propithecus coquereli | reverse complement strand
GATGAGGGAAGTGACTTTGCCCGCCTAAGTTTACCTTATTTGTATACTTATCTCCACCCAGAAGTTCTTTCTTATACGGGTGATAAGGCTCTATTAAGATAGATTTCCCTGTAAGTTAAATTAATCCATCTACTATTTCTTTGTAAAAATACTTTTAGACATTATGGAGTAATGTGTAGTCCTCCTACAGACTTTATGGCTTTTTCTGTATTTCATTTCTAAAAATTAAGGGCAGTATATAAACCCAAACTGGGAGACAGTACAACTTACATGTTTCAATAAATACTTATGGGTTGAAAACATGTAAGCGGTAACATACATGAATACACCAGATTAAGTAATAGCTCACGGTAAATGTTAGAAACAAATATGGCTTTTTTTCTAGCCATGTTTACAGCAAGAAAAATAAGAAAAGATACACTCTACATTTCACGTAAATGGAGAATGTAAACAAATGAGAGACACTGCAAAACTATTTCGCTACTATTTTGTTTCCTTTCCAGCAAAGAAAATGTCTTTTGAACTGAAGAAAATAAAACGAACTAAAGAAAATAAATGTTACTTATCATTAACAGGAGATAGTAAGTATGTCAAATCCTACTTTAAATATTAAAGTAACCAGGATAAAACAAATTATATGACAGAAACTCAGAGTTTATAGATAT
>NW_012149283.1:1971-2779 GCF_000956105.1 Propithecus coquereli | reverse complement strand
AAATAAAAATCGGAAAAATATAAAAACAAACATTAAGAAAATTGTTAAATAAAAGATCTGGCAACAAACTTTTATCCTCTACATGTAAGAAATTAACAAAGCAACAGATTTCATTTATATAAGCATCAGTTTTCAAGTCTTCCTCTCTGATACTCTATAGATGCCAGAGTTCAGATAATTTATAAATTTTTGATAATTTATAATAAACATATTTTACTTACCCTTTGGACACACCAGTTCGGTCGGTGATTATCTTGACTTCTTTTACTGAACCATATCTAGCAAAGAAACTTCTAATTTCGGTTTCATCCATCTATGGAAAAGAATTGAACTTCAACAGTAAAAAATCAACATTCAGAATTTTCAAATCTACCATAAAGGAGGTTTCATGATGTGGAAGTTTTCCCCCCCAAGTACCCCTGTAGCTCTTTGTCAAAAATGTATTTAGCACCTATGGGTTAAACATAAAACCAATTCCAAACTTGCATGAAGTGCAAAAAACCTTAGGCTTGTAACAGGGCCCAAATCTCATTATTCACAATGTATTTCAAGGTATAAATGAGATACAATACCCTAACATCAATTCCACCAACAAAAACGGTGTTTGGCATGATTCTGCCTTCTGGTAAAACATAGCCTTGGCTGGTTGTAGCTGATGAGGACTGGGTGCTAGCCTCTCTGGAGATGGTTGAGTTTGGAGTCTCAGCATTTGCAGCAGACTGTAATTTGGAAAACAGACACCATAACTAGATATACTGGCAAAAACTATATACAATGTGAAATGTAATTCTGTACTTAAAGTATAAAT
>NW_012149283.1:0-401 GCF_000956105.1 Propithecus coquereli | reverse complement strand
TGTCTTATCATTTTAGTTTTTTCTATCTGGTAAAATATTACATAAGCTACATATCTTCAACTACCGAAAACTTGAATAGGTTTCTCCTCCCTACAATTTACCATTCCATTCTCAATTAGCTCATTTAAAATCCAAAACAAAACAAACAGTGGTTCTGAAATTCTTACAGACTTTATTTTCTCCTTTTCAATTCCCTCTCATTTATAGATGAACTTTGGATATGTTAATTTTATAAATAAACTATTTATAGTATTGTCTGTCTCTATGCCATAATGTATGGATGAATTTTCATTTAGACGTTTAACATCTGGCCAGAAAACTGTGCCAGTTTAGAAGGGGTTATGATGATGCATTGATTCTCAACCAGGGAAGATTTTGAGCCCCAGAGGCATTTGATAACA
>NW_012149282.1:19234-19618 GCF_000956105.1 Propithecus coquereli | reverse complement strand
GGCACTCGGTTGACACAGGACTGACACGATGTCCTGACGTCGAAAACAAACATCCCCGATTTCAAACGCCCCGGGCCTAGCGGGCCAGGTGGCCCACGTGACTGTCATTTGCGCTGGGCCCTGAAACCGATCCAACTCCCCGTCTGAACGAGCTCTCACCCTCCGGGCGTTTCAGCTGCTTTTTCTTTAAGGGACCTGTCGCGTCAGTTATGGCCAAGAAGAAACTAACTCGCCCAATTAATTTTTCACAAATAAAATGACTAATCTATCAGCTATTAATAAAAATACGGAAATATATTTTAAGCCCAGTACATCGAGTTTAATTGTATCTTTAAAGAGGATATGAACATGGGAAGAATTCTGCAAGGATGGGAGGAAAAAACT
>NW_012149282.1:17204-17529 GCF_000956105.1 Propithecus coquereli | reverse complement strand
GGCGGCACAGGACAGGTGCGTGGTCTGTGACCGAGGACGGACAGGTAAAGTTGCAAACCCTCTCATCCGTGAATGCCGTTAGCACTCATCTTACAGAGGAGACCACTGTGAACAAAGTTTATAACAAGGGAATCTTAAAACTTCAAAGAGATTTCTAATTTTTTTCCACAGAACTTTTTTTTTTTTTTTTAAGAGATGGGGGTCTTGCTACATCGCCCAGGCAGGTCTCGAACTCCTGGACCCAAGCGATCCTCCCGCCTCAGCCTCCCGAGTAGCTGGACGACAGGTGCCACCACCCGGCTCCCAAGAACTTTCAGAACAGCTG
>NW_012149282.1:11737-14394 GCF_000956105.1 Propithecus coquereli | reverse complement strand
TGACTCCAAGACCATAAAGTACACGGACACGCACATATGTTCATATTCATGACTACCGGATGCTGATTTTTAAACCATCATTATGTATTTTGTTTGCTTTTATGCACCTAAGTTAAAAAAACCATCCCTCAGTTACAGACTCTGAAACCATGGAAAAATTCGTTATTTGGGGAACAAAACCTCTTCCAGGTCACTATCAGCAATCAGAGCTCAACACCCAGGGGTGTCTCAGAACCGTGCACGGGAGCCCGTGGGAGCGACAGCCCTCACGCACCCTGCCGCTGCCAGAAACGCTGTTCCTTCGTGGAAGTTTGGCTCAGTTTTTACTTTTTCCAGAACTTAAGGAAACCCGGAAGGGCAGGTATATGTAAAACTCACAGCCTGAGAAGTATTTCCAGTTGCTTTTTCCAATTCAGAATTCAACGAGCTCATTTCAGCCCCAACCGTGTTCTCGCTGTGGCCTGTTCTCGGGATGCTGCGGGAACACGCGAGGCTGGACGGGCCACACAGAGGACGCCGGCCACACGCGGCGCACACACACGCTTCACGGGGCGGCATCGCGACCAGGCCTAATGCGGCCAGAGTCTGCTTAGCCCGGAGAGGGCTCAGGTGAACACAGGGCGGGGCCCACGGAGGCGGCTTCCGCGGCAAACGTATTCCAGATCCACAGCTTGTGCGGCCATTAAGAACACGTCCTGCGTTTGCATTTCGTTTACTTTGCAGGATGGTATTTAGAGAAAAGGTCTAGAAGATAAAGCCAAGAGCCCAAATCCCCTCTCGCTTTCCGCGGCACTCAGGTGAGCCTGCGCCGACGGTCTGCCCGGTGTCCCCGCCCCTGGCCGGCAGCACCTGCTGTACCCGTGGGGCCGGAGTAGCAGCACCGAGGGGCGGACGCAGCCCCGGTTGGGAAACGACCCTTATCGCGATTCCTGGAACCGTGGAACAGGCCTCGTGTCCGCAGCTGCCCCGCCGTCCCCACCACCAACACCGCAGGGCGGACGATGAGACCAAAGCCGAGCGCACCTGCCCGCCCCCGGGACTCCTGTGTGGCCCCCGCGCTGCGGCCGGCGCAGGGCCCCACGTGTGCGCCGACACGGGGAGGGCTGCTGGGCGACCCGCTCCACGCGGGGACCCGGCGTTTTCTCCACCCAGCGTGTTCCACGCTCCCGAGGCAGGAAGACCCGGCGTTGATATTCGGCGTGAGTGACTCGCTGCGGCGTGCGAACAACACGGCGCCCGCGAGTGGCCCGGACTCGCTCCCCCAAAGCCGGGCGGCCTCGCCGGGACCGTCCGAAGCCGGCATGGCAGAGGCCGACAGCCCCTCCGTCCTCATGGCCCGTTTACGGACACGCTGGGCAAGAAGCGCAATGCTCACCGAAACGGGCTCACGGGACCACGCACAGGTGCAGCTGAGACCCGCCGAGGCGCGGACCCTGGGAGCGTCCACCTCCCTGCACAGACGAGAAACCCACAGGGCAACACGAGGGGCTGCGACGGAGGCACGACCCGCCTCGACCCCCACTGCGCGGCCGTGCACGGGGTCTGCCCTCCCACGAGGACTCGGGGACAGAGACAGCTGTGCTCCCCGGCCGACAGACCCCCGCACCGCCGGCTCCATCAAGGGCCGCCAGCTGCACCACCCCCAGGCCCAGCCTCGGCGGTGAGGGCTCCGGACCCCAAGCAGAGGCGCAGAGATCGGCTGGGGCCCCGTGCCAGATGGCCACCTGCGTCGTGGATCCAGGTACCCGACAGCAGCGATGAAGGTAAAAACGTCCCCTTAACGGCAGCGGTTTCTGCAGCGGGTCGCCGTCCGTGCAGCGCAGAATCAGTTGCGCCCAGGAGGCAACACGCCCATCATCGCCCCCGGCCGGGGCTGGTGAGCGGCTGGGCAGGCGCGGCAGCGGCCCTCCCTCCCGTTCCAGCCGGCGACAGCGACTCAGCTCGCCTTGCGCAGCCCCTGGACGCAGAGGGCAGGTGGGGGACACTGCAGGGGCAGCGTTGCCTGAGCCCAAGGGATGGGAAAGAAGGGGAGCGGGAACCCCGGCAGGGAAGACGAGGCTGGAAGGTGTGAGGTTGCAGGGCATGACACACCTTGCAAACCAGGCGATTTTCTCTGGCCAACCTGCAGGGACGCTCGAGCTCCGCCCTGTGCTGCCGCGCTGGCCCCTGCTGTGGGCAGCCCTGGCGTGTAGCACCTGCCCCCCCGGAACCCCCCCTTGCAGATCCTGGCAGCACCCGCCCCCTGCACCCCTAGATCCCGGCAGCAGCCGTCCCCAGCCCTGGAAATCAAAAGGCCCCCAGCTTTGCCAAACGCCCCCACCCAGGTGTTGGAATCGCTTCAGAGGGTGAAGGCGGCTTCCCCATGGGGAGGGGGTTGCCATGGCTTTGACAGGCTTAGTACAGAGTCCGGGCTGTTTGTGCCGCGTTTGTTTAAATAATTAAACATATTTGTTGACAAGCAAAAACTTCACTATGAAACTGAAAAAATAGTTTCCTAATTCAAGATTTTCAAATTCTTCCATATACTTTTTTAAATAGTTGCAATTACCTCCCTACTTAATGTTAAGTGCTTTAAATGACAGGTTAATCATACAGACTCTGGTGATTATAAAAAGCAAAATAACACAAAATGTCATCATGAATAATTAATAAGACCT
>NW_012149282.1:928-1322 GCF_000956105.1 Propithecus coquereli | reverse complement strand
TTTGGAGATAACATTTAAACGGAGAAATTCCCGTTTCGGGTTTACAGCCTTGGGACGTTCCCAGCATCTATCTGCCCAGGACACCCGCAGGCGGCGCAGTCTCCGGGGCGCTGGCGGGCTGGGGGATGAAACAAATCACGTTCAAGTGATGGTGAAAAGTGCTACAGTCCCTTAAAAATGGTGAAATAACTCTTAAAATAATGGTTATTTCAAAATTTCTGGCCGGGCGCGGTGGCTCACGCCTGTAATCCTAGCACTCTGGGAGGCCAAGGCGGGTGGATTGTTTGAGCTCAGGAGTCTGAGACCAGCCTGAGCAAGAGCGAGACCCTGTCTCTACTAGAAATAGAAAGAAATTAGCTGGGCAACTAAAAATATATAGAAAAAATTAGCCGGG
>NW_012149282.1:0-878 GCF_000956105.1 Propithecus coquereli | reverse complement strand
GAAGTAACTGTTTCCATAAAGTATCTTATTTCGTTCTACATAGAATACACAGACTGCTATGTAGAATCCTACCCAATAAACAGGGACCACCACATTTAAGCCAGGAAGTGAATAAATGGCTTTAAGAGTAAGAAAAACCAACTTCCTCACCCTCTTATATATCTGTCTGTGCTGATTGCTGGGATGACGCCACAGCACTCACTCTAGCCCGGGCAACACAGTGAGACTCTGTCTTCAAAAAAAAAAAAAAAAAACAGTTCTGCTACCTACTCTTTGGAAACATCCACTTACCTGGGCTGGGATGCGCAGCGCCCTGACACATCTGGGCCCGCAGGGAAGTCACAGGTGTGCTCGCGGACCACCTGAGCCGTGTCGTTTCCCCCTGAGGCCTGGAGCCCCCGCTGCGGCCCGATCTCTCCCTGGATCTGGGGCTTGAGCCCTCCTGCCTGGCGCCTGCCCACCCTCCCATCCTGCCCCCTCCTCCCCACGCTCCAGCCGCTACCTCCGCACACACAGACGCTGGTCCATGGACCACGGCTGCCCTTCCCCCCAACTCCCCACGCACGCTCAGAGCCCCAGCCCCACCCGCATCTGAGCGGTGGTTACGCCACGTGGCCGTTCTCTGCTCCCAGTCCGCCTCCCCCGCTGGTGTGGACCCTTAAGATCTGGGACCATCTGTCTTTGTGTCCCCAGCACCCTGCCTAGCTGAGGTTGCACCACTAACCAAGGGCCCGATTGAATAAATACAATAAACAAACAACAGACAATGTAGAATGTATGGGTAACAATTACAGTTTTATGATAAGTATCCGCATGGAAGGTATTAGGCAAAAAGAATAGTTTAATTTTGTTTCAATGTCTTTTTTTTGAGACAGAAT
>NW_012149281.1:5866-6486 GCF_000956105.1 Propithecus coquereli | reverse complement strand
GACAGAAGGGTGGTGAGCCACGGAGACCAAGTAAACAAATTTTTATACCAATTATTTTCAGTGTTTAATTGTTCTTTTTTTTCTCTTATTCTGTTCCTCACTTGGGAAAGGCTATTTTGAATAACTCTGGAATGATTGGCATAAAAACAGCAAGTCTCTCCTAGGGCCACATATAAGCCATCTTGTTTTAGAAATAATAAATCTAATCCCCTTTTGTTTTGTAATATCATTTCAGCCAACGAATCCACTGATTGCTCCAAGTAATTAATAGATTTTTTTAAGTCACTTAAGTCTAGGTCCACTTGGTGGCTTAATATTTTAAAATTTTGATTTTTAGTGATTAAGGCTGTAGTGTCCATAGCAGCAGAGCCTGCTATACCTAGTCCTATTAGTAGGGGTACTAAAATTGGGACGGCTCTTCTCATCTGCCAGGTAGTGGAGGCTTGTAGATGTTTTCTTTCTCCTTTACCTGAATAAAAATAAACCTGGGGAACAATATGAGATAGGATACATAAATCTTGTTTCTGTATAATTATGGAGGGCCTTACACAAGGTGTAATGCCAGTGGTACACGCAAACCATGTGCCATTCGGAGCCACCAAAAGTGTGTCCGATTCAAA
>NW_012149281.1:5552-5816 GCF_000956105.1 Propithecus coquereli | reverse complement strand
AAGGTGTAATGCCAGTGGTACACGCAAACCATGTGCCATTCGGAGCCACCAAAAGTGTGTCCGATTTAAAATCTATAAAATTATTTAACTGAATAGTAATATTGCAGGAGTTTGTATATGGGGACCGGGATAAGGTAATACCTAGTGGATGAACACATGTCCCCTGCCCTTGTAAGTCCTCTAAGGTCAGCTTAGGCTTTTGGCCCTATTTATATAGACGTCGCTTATATGCATCCTCAGTAGTCAAATTTTTAATGCAATTTT
>NW_012149281.1:2485-3698 GCF_000956105.1 Propithecus coquereli | reverse complement strand
GAGCCAATAATTGAGTGGCTTTAGCGATGAACGCTGGACCATTGTCGGACCCCAGAGCTAAAGGGAGGCCAAATCTAGGAATAATTTCTGTCACTTTTTTACCACTACCTGTGTTGTCTCTAACTTTGTGGGAAACGCTTCTACCCATCCTGAGAAGGTATCAACAAACACAAGCAAGTAACAGTATCCGTATTTGCCCAGTTTTACTTTTGTGAAGTCCACTTCTCACTGTTCCCCCGAGGCTTGTCCCCGGGGGAGGATTAATTTTTTTACCTGAATTGACTTGTGCACAGGTGAGACATCTCGTTGTTACCTGTTGGGCCATCTGATGCAGCCGGGGTATGTAGTGATCCCTCTGGAGAAGCTCAGTCAACTTGGTGCTGTCGAGGTGGGTGCTCTGATGTATTTGCCTGATTAGGTCTCGTCTTAGGCGTTCAGGGACTAAGACCCTATTGCCTGGGAGGATTTTTCAACCTCCCAGATCAGCCCTAGTTTTTTAGGGCTTTTCCTATTTTTAACTTTTTCTTCGGTGTAGTTGGGAGAGTTTGGCAGGAGCCGTTCTGGCAGAAAGGGGAGAATTTGAAGAGGCCCCACTGGTTTTTTGTGCGACTTCTTTGGCCATCGCATCAGCAAAAGCATTTTCTCTCGCCACTGGGGAGTCCGTAGTTTGGTGTCCCTTGCAGTGGATGATGGCTATCTTTTTTGGTAACCAGATGGCCTCTAGCAGGGACAGTATCTCAGATTTATTTCTTATTTCCTTGCCCCCTGAGGTTAAGAGGCCCCGCTCTTGGTAGAGCGCCCCACGTACGTGTGCTGTTGCAAACGCATATCTACCGTCTGTGTAGATATTGACAGTCTTATTTTTCCCCCACTTCAGGGCTTGGGTTAGGGCTAGGAGCTCTGTCCTCTGGGCTGAGGTCCCGTGCCCTAGGGCCTGTGCCCAAATAACCCAGTCAGTAGTTACTACAGCCGCCCCTGCATACCTGACTCTCTCAGACATGTAGCTGTTTCTATCCGTATGCAGTTTCTCGTCAGGGTCTGGCCACGGGTGATTAGTAAGATCCACTCTTAGGTTGGTAAGAGACTCTAATATCTCAAAGCAGTTACACAGCGGCTTTTGAAGGTTCATCATCCGGAAGCAGGGTGGCAGGGTTGAGGGAGGCTGTCCTCAAGAAGCGAATCCTGGGGGGCTCTAGCGACAGCACCTGGTACT
>NW_012149281.1:0-305 GCF_000956105.1 Propithecus coquereli | reverse complement strand
TAAGGTTGTGCTCTTCGCTGAAAATCCTGAAAATTCTTTAGAAAACATTCAAGAGGTGTACAGCTGACGCAATCGGCCCGGGATGCCGCCTGTCCCATCGTCCCCTATTGACAGGGTGAAAAAACAAAAAGAAGAAAATAAAAGAGAACTACTTACACTTGTACTTGGAGGCGGACCCCCAACTCTTTGTTGTAGGTATTGTAGATATGTTCTACCACTGGAAGTTAACAATAGCCGTTTTTGACAAGAATAACAAGCATTTGGACAAATATTAGGTAGCCACTGTGGGGGTCCCGGATGAGGTC
>NW_012149280.1:13044-13517 GCF_000956105.1 Propithecus coquereli | reverse complement strand
TGTCATTTCCTGTCTTTCATGACCTTTAGGTACCTTTTTAAATTAAAGCTTTATTGAAGGGAATCGTAGATTCACGTGCAGTTGTGAGAAATGACAGAGAAGTCCTGAAAACCGATCTCCCAGTTGCCCCAAAGGGAACGTCTCGCATGATGTACGACGCCAAGACCAGGCTATCGAGGGGACACAGCCAAGACACAGCGCGATCCCGCATCGCAGTCCCTCCCGTCGTGCCTGCACAGCCCCCCTTCCCTCCTGCAGCCGCCCTGCCGAGCGCTTCCAACCACCAGACCAGTCTGGTCTGTAGGATTTTGTGCTTTCGGGAATGTGACACCCTCAGGTCACACGGCACAGAAGCTGCTCAGCGCAGCTCTCTGCAGAGTCCTATATGGGTTTTTGCGTGGATCCACCTTTTCTTTTCTTTCTTTCTTTTTTTTTTTTTTTTTAGAGACAGGGTCTCACTCTGTCACCCTGGC
>NW_012149280.1:9694-10107 GCF_000956105.1 Propithecus coquereli | reverse complement strand
GTTCAGGCAGCACAGGCTGTGGCCTCCGAGAGGGGAGCAAGTGAGTCAGCCAGCATCGCATAGAGTAATGTGTCAAATGCTCTTATGATGCAACAATAAAAAGACAAATAGCCCAGTTAAAAGTGGGGAATGGCCCTGAGTAAACGTTTCTTCGGAGGAGACACGAAAATAACCACTAAGCACAGGAAGAGACGCTCAGCGTCATCAGTCGTCAGAAAAATGCAAATCAAAACCGCGAGGAAACAGCACTTCACGCCCATCAGGATGTCTGGAATAAACAAACGCGGTCATAACACTCGTTGACAAGCACGTGGACAGATGAGAAGCCGCGTGCACTGCTGGGGGAATGAGAATGGTGCAGCTTCTCGGAAAACGTGGTTTGGCAGTTTAGCCAACAGTTAAACTCGTAATCA
>NW_012149280.1:7236-7814 GCF_000956105.1 Propithecus coquereli | reverse complement strand
CCTCCCGGCCTCGTTCAGGGAGGGTGAGACGCGGGGCTGTTTTCTAGTATAAGGATCTGTACCCGTGGGTGTCTTAAGGGCTCCCAGGATTTGTTCCGTCAGGTGTGGCAAGGCAGACACGGCAACGCTGTGTCTAAGGGCAGAAGTTTATTTCCCTCCCGTGTCCCAGGAACAGGAGAGGGCGCCACGCGGGCGCGTGGGGAGCGCGGGGTCGGGCAGAGGGAGCAGGAGGGGAGTGCGGCAGAGCTCCAGTGGGCGTACCACAGGGGCAGGGCCGAGGCAGGGTGAGCAGGGTCTTCCTGGTGCAGCACCAAGGCCATTGCCTTGTCCCCACTGCACCTGCCACCCAGAGCTGGAGCTCCGTGGGGCGTAGACCTGCAGAAAGCACCACGGGACCCTTGGGCAGAGTTGCCTGCACCCACCCTCTGCCCAGGCCTTCATGCCCCTTGGCCTGTGGCACCCACTACAGAGAACCAGGACAAAGCTGGGTCCCCTGGTGCTCCCCACCCCCTCCCCCCTCCCAGCAGACCCCCGAGGGAGCTCCCAGGGCAGCCCACCCCAGGGGCCCCACAGACAGG
>NW_012149280.1:1431-3336 GCF_000956105.1 Propithecus coquereli | reverse complement strand
CAGCTAACAAAGTCTGACAAACACGTTAAAATTGCAGTAGTATGATGAAGATGCCTAAGGATTAAAAAGAATATGAAATTGTAAAATTCGAACTGGCCAGGACATTAAAAAGGAGACATGAAATGGAAATAGTTATAAATCGGCCGAGCGCAGTGGCTCACACCTGTAATCCCAGCACTCTGGGAGGCCGAGGTGGGAGGATCCCTTGAGCTCAGGAGTTTGAGGTTGCTGTGAGCTGGGCTGACGCCACAGCACTCCAGCCTGGACAACAGAGTGAGACTCCGTTTCAAAAAAAAAACCAGAGAAAATAGCATTCGCTCTTGAATGTTACACTCAGCCCGACTTTCATAAAATACAGGAGGCCAAATAATGAAATCTGAGATGTAAAAACTGCTCACTGACCTTTGCTGAAGGCTGAAGGAAGGTTTCGAGATGAACTGCAGCAAGGCGACGTGCGCGCTGGAGGAAGCCGGGTGCGCAAGCGGCGGGGACTCGCACAGCGATGAATGAAATGTCGGCAAAGTTCAAAACCGTGGACTGAAAAACACCAATCGCTTATTTTTTAAATGAGGAGCGGAGGAAATTTCTATTTTAGTGGCTATTTAAAGAGTGCTGAGTGCGTAAAAACAAAACCATGCCCGTTTGCGTGGCTTCGCGCAAGCTGTAAGACGCACCTCACGTGCGTGAGAGCAGAGCCCTGGGAAAGGGAGCCAGGCTGGGGTGGATGGGAGTGATAAATAAACTTTGAAAACAAAGAAGCCTGTTAGACAACACACAATTTAAGGCAAAAAGCACCAACAGGGGTGAAAAGGGAGACAACCTAAAAGCAAAGGCGCAATCTACCGAGAAGTGTTTGCAACCACCCTGCGCGCAGAGCCGGGCGGCCGGGGACGCAGCCGTCGGCAAACCCCCCACCAGAACTTCTCTGCCAGAGACAGAGCGACGGCTTCGAAAGTTCACGCCAGCGTGGAAGATTTGAAAACAAAAATTGTAAAATATACACGGACCTTGTCCCCAACAGCTGAACAGGTACATCCTCCCTAAGTGAGATTAGAATCCACAATGAAGAGGATATTATACAAGGTAAATGTAGACTTTTAAAATGCCTCCTCAACAACTTGCGGGTTAAAGAGGAAATCGCAATGAAAAATACGGACTATTTAGGACTGAAACACCGTAAACATGTTAGATGTCACAATTAAGGGCCTTCAGAATATGTGGAAAAAGAAAAAATACTAAGGGCCAGACATGTGGTTCGCACCTGTGTCCCGGGTTCCCGTCTGCGACAGCCGCCTCAGCATCCTGTTCCCTGACTGGCCCTGGGGTTCCCGGGAGTGCACCCCCTTGCGTGTGTTTTAGGCCTGCACGGCCTTTCGTGCCTGTCCGCTGTGTCTGTCCGGCCTCTGCTGTCCTTCAGAGCCCAGCACGATGTCACCTCCTGGGGGAGGAAGGGGCCCTGGCTGCCCGGCCTATGGGCCTCTTTGGCGAGGCCAGCCGTGGCTGTCCTTGCGTGTCCCCGACACAGTGGTGGTGCCTGCCCCGAAGGAGCTCGCTCATTCGGACAGTCGGGCCTCTTCCCGCCAGCTGGGCTCGCCTGCCCTTCCGAGGCCCGGCAGGGGCTCGCGGGGTGGCGTGAGCGGGTCTGCACTTGGCCGCGGCAGCCCGGGCGCGGCAGGGGCGCTGCTTCCCGTGAAAGGTCGCGCTGTGTTTGTGTTCCGGCTCTTTCTTCTCATTGAGTTCCTCCGAGGCCCGGCTTATCTGAGCACAGAACCTCTTTGTGCCTCAGCTTGCACCATGTCACGGTGAATGTCACACAAATGGGAACGTGCCTGGAGGCCACCTGGACCTGCGTCCCCCCTACCCAGCTGTCAAGCTGACGCCATGGATGTGGCCTCCTTGGGAAGC
>NW_012149280.1:0-511 GCF_000956105.1 Propithecus coquereli | reverse complement strand
TGCCTCGGCCTCCCAAACTGCTAGGATTACAGGTGTGAGCCACCGCGCCCGGCCCAATTTGACATTTTTAAGAAAAAATACAGAAACCTCTGTATCCAGTTCCCTCTTCACCCCCCCCCCCTGCAAAAAAATCTCCTTAGGGCCTTTCCAGGGCGGCTGGTTTCTGCTGTGCATGCACCTCCCAGACCATAGTGAGACTGGCCCCGTGCAGTACTCGGACAGGTGCGCACACCGCTGTTCTCGCCGGAAGTCTGGGCCGTCGGGGACGCTGGAGGCACCGTGTGTGGCTGACCCGGCACCCGCCCCTCTGTCCAGCCCCCACACAGCCCGCGTCCTGGTGGGCGATGGCCGTCCTCCCTGCTCCGGGGCCAGTCGGGCTGAGCTAACATGACCATCTCTGGTCTGCGATTGCTCCGGAATGGGCCGGGAGAGCTGAGAGGAAACACGCAGAGGGCACCTGAGAACCAGCAGGAGCCCCTGTGGGGATGAGCCAACCCTGGGTACCCTCAGG
>NW_012149279.1:9285-10181 GCF_000956105.1 Propithecus coquereli | reverse complement strand
GTGACTTCTTTTCCTTCAGGTAAATACCCAGTAGTGAAATTTCTGGATCAAATGGTAGGTCTACTTTAAGGAATCTCCATACTGTTTTCCTTAGAGGATTTACTAATTTACATTTCCATGAACAGCATATAAGCATTCCCTTTTCTCTGCATGCTCACCAACATTGGTTATTTTTTATCTTTCTAATAATAGCCATTCTTACAGGAGTAAAATGATATCTCATCATGGCTTTTAATTTGCATTTCTCTGATGATTAGTGATGTTGAGCATTTTTTGTATACTTACTGGCTATTTGTATGCCTTCTTTTGAAAAGTGTCTATGCATGTTTTTTGCCCACTTTTTTTTCCCTTGATCCATTCATTCATTTCTATTATGTACAACAAATCAATTTATGATCATTAAATGTAAGACAGGTTAAGTTTTTTATTCTTACTTTAAATAAAAGCATTGAAAACAATGGGAGCTTGTCCACAGACATGAACAATAGACTTTGTTACCAAACTTTGAAAATAATCAAATGCTATGTCTTGCATTTAAATAGCTAGTAATTAGGAAATTAAATGATATTTCCATAGCAATGGAAACAAGCTCCTTGCACACGTATTTTATGCTACCAATAATACATAGCAGGGTGTCCAGGAACATTAGCATGAGATCCAAAATCGGCAAGGTCAGTAAGCATTGACACATGAGCAGGCACAGGAAGGTGTTACTGGATTTTACTGTAAGGCTAACATGAGTAGCTAAAAATAATATTAGTAAATATTTCAAAAATTAACGCTTCAAATGAATAATGTTACTGAGAAGGCCTAAAGGGTTTTCCTGAAATCTCTCTCAAACACTGGTTTTGCTAAATAACTTCTCTGGTCTCCAGAATTCTACTATCATGTCATAG
>NW_012149279.1:8547-9235 GCF_000956105.1 Propithecus coquereli | reverse complement strand
TGAATAACTATGACATCTCCATGACATCAGGAACAGACTGATGTCTGTTCAGGAAAGCATGTGGAGATGAGTTTGAACTGGAAACTTTGATCTGATTTGACCTTGGTACTGATGGTTATCTATTGTGGTCTTTTGAAAAAGAGTGTACTAGAATATTTGTATTTATGAAACTATTCAGTTATGTGTAAGGCAGATGGCAAAGGAAAGAATTTGGGGGCCCAGGAAACTTTTAGGCTTCGATTTAAATTCTACGTTTTTGGAGATAAGGATGGTACTACTAAGGGCACAAAGGAAAACATAGATGTGGGAGGTAATGGAATAGGACATAGGGAGCACTGTAGGGGGGGAAAGGCATGCCTTTAACCCGCACTTGGATGAGGCAAAGACATAAAGTGTAACCATAATGTTTGTACCCTCACAATACCCTGAAATAAAAAAAAAAAAAAAAGACTCAGGAAGGGGTGATGAAATAAAACCAAAAAGCTAGAAATACACTCCTATTCTAAATAGAATCCATTAAAAACATTCATCATGAATTCTATGAGTTTTGAATTGATTGGCATATTATTAAAATTGACAGTGTAATAAAAATATTTTCTTAAGACTGTTCACTGTGATATTCTAAGAAACTAAATTAGCAATTATGATTTTCCAAAATTTGGCCACATAAAACTACATCACTTTATAC
>NW_012149279.1:5595-6736 GCF_000956105.1 Propithecus coquereli | reverse complement strand
TAGCCTTATAAAATGTATTTATTAAATAAAAAGATTTGAAAGTTGAAATAACTCTTTGATCCTTGGGCTGCAGAGTGGATATTATGTTAGCAGGCATGAAAGCAGCATCAATCTCCTCATACATCTCCATCAGAGCTCTTGGGTGACTAGGTGTCTTATCAATATGCAGTAATATTTTGAAAGGAATGATTTTTCTGATTTCTCACCATTGGGCTTAAAATATTCAGGAAGTCATACTTTACACATGTGTTCTGTCATGCAGGCTTTTTTATTCCATTTATAGAGCATAGGTAGAGTAGATGTAGCATAATTCATAAGGGGCCTAGGATGTTTGGAGTTATAAGTGATCATTGGCTTCAACTTAAAATCACCAGCTGCATTAGCCCCTAACGGGAGAGTCAGCCTGTCCTTTGAAGATATGAAGCCAGGCATTGACTTTTCCTCTCTAGCTATGAAAGTCCTAGATATCATCATTTTACAGTCTAAGGCTGTTTTACCTATATTGAAAACCTATTGTTTGGTGCAGCCACCTGCATCAATGATCTTAGCTATCTTCTGGATACCTGGCTGCAGCTTCTACATCAGCACTTGCTGCTTTCACCTTCCACTTTTATATTGTAGAGATGGCTTCTTTCCTTAAACCTCATGAACCAACCTTTTCTAGCTTCAAACTTTTCTTCTGTAGCTTCCTCACTTCGCTCAGCCTTCAGATAATTGAAGAAGAGTTAGAGCACTGCTCTGGATTAGGCTTTGGCTTAAGGCAATGTTGTGGCTGATTTGATCTTTTATTCAGACCACTAAAACTTTTTCTCCCTATCATCATTAAGGCTGTTTTACCTTCTTATTATTTATGTATTCACCAGCATAGCACTTTTAATTTCCTTCAAGAACATTTTCTTTGCATTCACAGCTCGGCTGTTTGTTGCAAGAGAGGCCTAGCTTTCAGCCTATCTTGGCTTACAACATGCCTTCCTCACTAAGCTTAATTATGTCTACCTTTTGATTTAAAGTAAGAGACATGTGACTCTTCCTTTAAATTGAACACCTACAAGCCATTGTAGGGTTATTAATTGATCTAATTTCAATATTGTTGTGTCTCAGGGAATAGGGAGACCAGAAGAGAGGGAGAGAAGGAAATGAG
>NW_012149279.1:2351-3290 GCF_000956105.1 Propithecus coquereli | reverse complement strand
GTATTAGGTATTTTAAGTAATCTAGAGATGACTTAAAATACACAGGAAAATATAAATATGCAAATACTGTGTCATTTTATATAGGGGACTTGAGCGTCCATGTATTTTGGTATCTGTGGGGTCCTGTAACCAATCCCCCAAGGATACCAAGAGACAACTGTCATTCTCTGATTGGCACATTGAAAGTATTTAAGTATTCGTGGAACTGCTTTGAGAAAGCAGACAGGGCTTTAGGGTGGCAGATGGAGACAAGTGTTCCTTCCACACCCTGCCTATATTTCAGGATCTTTTGTTCTTATGAGACTTGACATTGTAGAGTGGAGCATAGGGACAAGCAGTAGTGTTAGGAACAAGAGTTAGTTCATAGGTAATATCACCCTGATTTCTATAATCACCTCATTCGGTACACTATTTATACATGTCTCCTGGAGTGTGTGATCCATCTTTCTTACTCATTTTCTTGTCCCTATTACTTCTCGCAGGACTATCGTTAACTTCCTTTTTAATATTAAATGCTTTTTTGGGACAATCTCTTCCACTTCAATAGCTTCAAATATGTTTCCCTCTCTACTATGTCTTCTTAGGTCTAGAGAAATATAGTCAAGTTCAGATCATCTGTCTCTAATAGAATGCTTCATGGACACTTAGAATAAAATAGCTCTCAAATAATCTTATCCCCAAACTCTAATTTTAAAATATGCCATTTTTCTTGGAATTCTATAAGGTTTAGTAGTAATGTTACTAATTTAGACACCTAAAGTAAATAAATCATTGTTATTGAAATTTTTTGCTTTTCCTTATCAACAGGTGACTAAACTCTAGCCATTATACCTTCAAAAATCTACCTATTGAGTACAATGTACACTATTCTGGTGATGGGTACACTGAAAGCCCTGACTTAAGCATGATGCAATTTATCCATGTAACAGAAAACACTTT
>NW_012149279.1:0-336 GCF_000956105.1 Propithecus coquereli | reverse complement strand
ATAACAAGATATCTTAGACTGGGCAATTCATAAACAATGGAAATTTATTTCTCAGTTCCAGATGCTGGGAAGTAACAGCAGATTCAGCATCTGGTGAAGGCTCTGTGCTTCATAGATGGTGCCTCTGGCTGCATCCTCACATGGCAGAAGGGCAAACAGGCTCTCTCAGGCCTCTTTCGTAAGGGTGCTAATCCCTTTCATGAGGGTGGAGCTCTCACAACATATTTCCCAAATGCCACATTTCTTAATACTATTGCAATGGAGATTACATTTCAGCATAAGGATTTCAGACCACAGCAGGAGCACATCAGGAGGGGCATATTCTCACAGGAAATA
>NW_012149278.1:7478-9108 GCF_000956105.1 Propithecus coquereli | reverse complement strand
GGAAGACTTTGTCTTCATGAATTGCTGTTCTGCTATCAGGCAAGTGGATGGAGGAGCAGAGTGTCCCTCTGCCTTTTAACCTTCTTCAGCTCAACAATCCCCAGTATTTTAGAAGGGAATATTCAGGTTTCCTTCAAAGGCCAGGAAACAGGAGTGGGTTGAACTCATGTCATATGCCAAGAAATGTACAAGACATTTATAAAATTATCTTACTTATTCCAACAACAAATATATGAAAGCTAACCATATCCTCACTTTGCAGATGAGGAAACTAAAGCTCAGAAATTTACGTCACTCGGCCTAGGTTGCACAACCAGCAGGTGTTTGGGCCATGCTTGCCCAGAAATGTTTAACTGCAGAGCTTATTCCCTTACATAACACTACAATGTGGTTCTTTTGCAAAGTCTTCCCAGCTGTGCTAGGTCCTTTGTATCATCCTGTAGCTGATAACACTGCTCAAATACATATTTCCAGCATTGGTGCACAATGGCATTAAGTTTTGTTGATCTGGGCACAAATCACTCGCACTTTCACTCAAAATGAACACAATGCAGACCAGGAAATCTGTGTCAATGCATCCACCTCCATGACTACCAAATTCCTCCTCCTGCATCAAGTCCAGTTTTTCCGATTGCAGTTTCCTTCCACGTGAACACCATTTGTTCTAGGATCAAGTTGTAAGTAAGCCCATCAGTGCTGCCTTTACTCATCCACCAAAACTTGCTGAATTAACAGACTTTTTCTGCCTCCTCCATCTCTCTAGGAATCTTCACCACCTGTCTCCTAAGACTTCTGTTGGCCTTTAGAACTTGTGGGGGTGAGGGGAAACTCCCAGAAGGTTTGCTGAAAGATCAGTTCACAATAAGGCAGATTAATAAGAGAAAGAGATTTATTTACTGTGTGGATGGGGAGAATCACAGAGTGATTACCCAACATCCCAGTGAGGTCCAGAAGTTTATATAACCTTATTTTTGATGGGAGGGGGAGATGAGGACTATAGGTGATTCTGTTTAGGGACAACAAATGGTTACTAGGGTGGATGAATAGATACTTGAGAGAATGAATGGATGGGGGGAGGTGGGGAAGATTGACTTGTAAATGATTCTCTTTGCAAATTAAATTAACCTGAGAGATGTGTATTGTATTTAAAACTATTCAGGCCAGGTCTGATTGCATTCTTGATCTTATTTCTGTAATGTATTGAGATAATAGGGAAGGGAAGGGAAGTTGATTGTTCTTTTTGATGGGTCTGTTTTTTTATGAAGAAAGAGGGAAAGTCCTTTTCAAGGATTGTTGATCTCTAAGGGCCTTTAACTCAAAATACTCTTTATACCAAGGATTCATATTTTGGGGTGACATTTCCCAAGCTCCTTTAAACCCATAGGTTTGAACCCTGACTCCTGCTGTGTCTTCTCTAAGCTGAGTTCCCAGCTGACCAAGCCTGTTGTTGACCACATTGGCTAAGAGATTTAGGGGTCAGGATGGCCATTCTAACAAGCGTGATCTCATACAAGAGCCAAACAAAGTTCAGCAGGCCAACTTGAATAAATATGTTCGTTAAATCCAGCCTTTCCTGGGTCAACTCAAGGCCACACATTCAAAGCTACTCTTTAAGCATCTAGAACAAGGG
>NW_012149278.1:7077-7428 GCF_000956105.1 Propithecus coquereli | reverse complement strand
GAAGTTCTTCTCCCATGAGAATTGTCAACTTTCCCAGAGGACTTCAATGCTACACTAACATCCATGCCCTTGTCATAGGCAGGAGGTCACAATGGAGACGCCAGTGCCTACCGTTTCCTCCTTACACCTACCTTCAGTTTGTGGGTATGGAAGAATGGTGCCCAAATAGTGGAATTTGATAGTGAGTTGAATGTTCCCTCCCCAAAAAATATGTCCACCTAGACCTGTGAATGTGACCTTATTTTGAAAAAAGGTCTTGCAGATGTAACAAAGAATCCCGAGATGAGATCATCCTGTGTTGCTGAAGTGGGCTCTAAATCCAATGACAAGTATCCTTAGAAAGGCAGAGGG
>NW_012149278.1:6300-7027 GCF_000956105.1 Propithecus coquereli | reverse complement strand
GTGTCAGTGTTTGTGAGATGACCGATGCAACACGGGCAGTGACAGACAGGGAGGAGCCCAAACTGGCAGGGACGCTGCACTCACGTGACTGAGAGGACACACACCAGTGCCTCTCACGTGGAAACAGCTCCTGCTGGTACGAAAGTCTGTCCGTGTCATACTGGCTGTGGGCTTCGGGAGGTGAGCACATCAAATGGTTGAGAGAGCAGGGAAATGCCCCCTTTCCAGCCTGATTGACCTATCACACATGGAAATAGACTGAGTAACAAGTCCAGTGCACATGGCAGTTAGAAATGAGGAAGACACTGGGGTCCTCCTATGATAACATAATAACCAGAGGCTAGGGTTACCCACCTTAACGTAGATCAGTTTCAGGATCAGTTTCATAGCAAACGGAAGGGAAATTATTCTTGGTTTTCGTGGGGCCTCTCTGCAAGTCCTGTAGTAATCTAGGGTCCACCATGCGCAGAACTCATTTTGCTCAGGTCAGGAGCCTTTTCCTTGAGTCTAACCCTGAATCCCCGTAACGAGGGAATGGAAGCAGGCAGGCAGCAAGTGAGAAAGCATTTGCCCGCCAGCTTCCAGGTGAGATGAAGAGTGAGCGTCCAAATTCGGAGGCAGCTGACCAAACCCAGTAAGAGCATCCAATTTAGGAGTAACGGGCAAACCCCAGGTAAGATGACCACTGTAGACACAGGATGGAGAAGCAAGAAGAGGGCCATATCTA
>NW_012149278.1:4355-6231 GCF_000956105.1 Propithecus coquereli | reverse complement strand
TGAACAGAATTTCTTCATTTCCTTTGTGGGATATATCTTCCTTCCTTTGGGCCCTTCGCAGGTGGCTGGGAAGTTGCTTCCTGGTATCATGAACTTTATTATAATTGCAGAGAATTTTCCCTCTCTATAACTACAGCCAGGGACAGTAGAGATTTTAATTAATAAAGTCTTTACCAGGCATTTCTAAAATGGAGCTCATCCTCTACTGCAGCCTGCAAGGGCTGGCCTGCTTGCTGTGGGTTACTCATGGGCCAGGAAATGTTTCTGTCTTTGCTTTCTTAGGTCGATACCCTTGTCCCATCTTGGCTTCGTGTGTTTGCTCTGTGTTCTGCCCAGCCGACTCCGTGTTCTTCTCAAAGCTGTGGTAGTGGGTAGACTTTTACGATCTATGGCTTTTTTTTTTCTTTTAGCATGTGAAGAATAACTTTCCAATTAGGTCATAGCTAAATATTGATTCTCCATTAAGCAGAAACATAAATACCATTTTATTTCCTGTGTAACATCATGAAACAGTCTCCCTGGCTACAGCAGTCCAAGTTTTATGATTTTTACTATTTCTCACCAGTAATCACTTGGCTGCTGAAGCACCCAGGATAGTGTCTGGTGAGAGAAAGAGAAGAGAATGACAGGCAATCTATCAGAAGGCAAGAATACTATATTTTAGTGGCGATTAACAATTTCAAGTCTATTTTTTAGACACCATCCAGTAAGATCTTTCCTGGGAGATTATCAATAACTGGAATAAAGATATTGGTGAATGTGGAAAGCTGAAAGAGTTAGGATACTCTAAGTCACAGTTGGGAGACGAAAGCATCTTTACCTTGGAATGGTGAGCAGAAACCCACAATGTTAGATGCAGTATGGATGAGAGTAAATTCCTGCCCTGCAAGTGGAAAACCTGCTGTCCAGGGACAGCCCAGATGTGTTTTACCATCTGGGTTTGTGCCAGGGGTCAGTCTCCACAGTAGTGTCAGAGTCTGGCATGGCCTCAAGGCGCAGCACACTCTGGCCTTTACCTTCCTGTCTAGCCAACATCTAGTGACATTTTCTGCCAACACACTGCCTTCACACAGGCGATGGGGCAGCAGAGTTTAGCTCAGTATAAGGAAGAATTTTCTAACAGAGCTGTCCAAAAATAGAATAAAGTTTCTTCAAAGCAGAAGCAGCCAATCCCCCCAGCAATTCAGGGGTTCCAGCCAAGGCTTAATAACCTTTTGTAAGGTAATTGGAAAGGGGATTGAAATAGTATAACTAAGAGAATAGGCTTTGGGAAAAAAAGACTTAAGTTCAAAGACTCCCTCTGAATTGATGCATTATTTTAAGCAGAGTGGTGGTTTCTAAAGCTAGATGGCCTGGCTTTCAATCCAGTCTGCACTTACCAGCTATGTGACCTTGACATGGCCCTAAAGATCTCCTGGCCTCAGTAATCTCATCTATAAAATGTGGATAACAGTATCTGTTTCACAATTACTGTTCTCAGCATTGTGTGAGGATTAAACAGTCAACATGCATAAAACTCTCAGAACATTACCTGGCATATAGGAAGCACTTGATAAATGTTAACAATGATTGCTATTATTGAACCACCTCTGCCTATGTTTCCTCTACAGTAAAATAAAGACATATATATCTCATAGGCTTTTTTTAAAATGAAAATGAAATATGTATTGTATTTAATATGGTGCTTGACGTACTAAACAGCTGTGATTATAAATTTGCTTAAATGTTTTGAGCTATATTATATCTAATAATTTCAACTGATTTCAAAATTCCTACCTAATTTTTCAGCTATTTTCTAAAAACTATAAATTCTTCTCAGTCTAATCACCTACCCAGAAATGTCAGTATCAAGACACATGTGAATTACTTTTCTTTG
>NW_012149278.1:0-282 GCF_000956105.1 Propithecus coquereli | reverse complement strand
CAAATGCAAGCAGTCATAAAGTAATTAAAAATCACAGGTTTTTACATCCAATCAAGAGAAATAGGAACTGAATTTATCCCCCTGTCTTAAACAAATAAAAAACAAGACAAAATATGTGAAGCAATAGTTTTCAGACATTAGCAGAAAGTAAAGAATAGTGGCACTTGAGAAAAAGAGAAGAAACAAGGTGAGAACTATGAAAGCCACAGCCTATTGACAGGAGAGTTTTCGGGTAAGATTGTAGAGACAGTGTATTAGTCAGGGTTCTCTGGAGAAACAGAA
>NW_012149277.1:9507-10047 GCF_000956105.1 Propithecus coquereli | reverse complement strand
TTTTAATTTCTCTCTTAATCTCTTCATTGACCCACTGGTCATTATGGAGCATACTGTTTAATTTCCATGTGTTTGTATAGTTTTCAAATGTTCCTATTGTTATTGATATCTAGTTTTCATCCATTTCAGAGGAAATACTTTGTATAATTTGAAATTTTTTGAATTTTTTAGGATTTTTTTTTGCCTAAAATATGACCATTTTGAGAATGATCCATGAGCTATGGAAAAGAATGTGTATTCTGTAGCCAGTGGATGGAACATTCTGTAAATATCTATTAAGTCCATGTGGTCTATAATGCAGATTAAATCCAACGTTTCTTTGGTGATTTTCTCTCTGGATGCTCTGCCAAATGCTGAAAGTGGAGTGTTGAGGTCTCCAATGATTGTTGTACTGGGGTCTATTTCTGTCTTTAACTCTTATAATATTTGCTTTATAAATGAGTGTTCCAGTGTTGGGTTCATACTTAATTCAGAAATGTTATATCCTCTTGCTGAATTGACCCCTATATCATTATATAATGACCTTCTTTGTTTCATTTT
>NW_012149277.1:8916-9457 GCF_000956105.1 Propithecus coquereli | reverse complement strand
TTTTAATTTCTCTCTTAATCTCTTCATTGACCCACTGGTCATTATGGAGCATACTGTTTAATTTCCATGTGTTTGTATAGTTTTCAAATGTTCCTCTTGTTATTGATATCTAGTTTTCATCCATTTCAGAGGAAATACTTTGTATAATTTGAAATTTTTTGAATTTTTTAGGATTTTTTTTTTGCCTAAAATATGGCCATTTTGAGAATGATCCATGAGCTATGGAAAAGAATGTGTATTCTGTAGCCAGTGGATGAAACATTCTGTAAATATCTATTAAGTCCATGTGGTCTATAATGCAGATTAAATCCAACGTTTCTTTGGTGATTTTCTCTCTGGGTGCTCTGCTAAATGCTGAAAGTGGAGTGTTGAGGTCTCCAATGATTGTTGTACTGGGATCTATTTCTGTCTTTAACTCTTATAATATTTGCTTTATAAATGAGTGCTCCAGTGTTGGGTTCATACTTAATTCAGAAATGTTATATCCTCTTGCTGAATTGACCCCTATATCATTATATAATGACCTTCTTTGTTTCATTTT
>NW_012149277.1:6240-6552 GCF_000956105.1 Propithecus coquereli | reverse complement strand
GTGTTTAATCTTAATAAGCATTATAAGATTAATATTAATTTTAAAAGGTGACCCATAATTACACATAAATAATCTTACAAATCAGTAGGAAAAGTCAGGCAATACAATAGATATATGAGCAAATAAATTGAATAGTCCCTTTATAAAATAGAATAGTCAAATGGCCAGTGAACATATAAAATGTGATCATTTTACTGCTCATAAAAAATGCAAATTGAGCAGACAAAAACATATACTGGGGAAAAGAATCCTTATTCAATAAATGGTGCTGGGAAAACTGGATAGCCACAGTAGAAGACTGAAGCAGGATCC
>NW_012149277.1:3102-3826 GCF_000956105.1 Propithecus coquereli | reverse complement strand
AATTTTTTTTTAATTATAACTGTGAAACCCAATTCCAAAAACCAGAGAATGTATCAAGCTTGTCAGTTAAATTAAGGAATAAAAGTACCATTAGGTACAATTATACTTTTTGTCTCAAATTGCAGTTCCAGAAGCTGATATTTTGGTGCTACGCATTCTTCCTTGGCTTTGTTGTGTCATAGCTTTTGCACATGGAAAGAAAAAATCTCTCTCAGTGTCTATACGTAGGAATCAAGGAAATATTTATTGTTATACATGGAATGAATATTATTCTCTATGTCATGTATGTGTTACATGGGGGTGGATGGGAAGCAGGACCATATGATAAACAACTTCTAAACAAAATGAAGAAAAAGTATCACAAAAATTCTTGCCAAAAACTACAAGGGGAGTCTGGGGAAGGGCAATACTGGCAATGGTGGTAACTCACTATGCAATGAATTACAATTGGTGACAAATGACAAACGCAATAAATATTTACTTAAAGATCATGAAAATTTCAACTAGTGAAAAAATTTGTTACTTTAAGACCACTTTCATATCAATATTATTGTCGATAAAACTTTGAGAAGTAGACAGGATATTATGATTCTTTGAATTTTATAGAAAAGGGAAATTACAATCACAGAATTCAGATATTGCCAGGAGTGCATAGGAAGCCAAGAAAACACATCTTTCTACCTTCAAAACAATAATCAAAAAATACTCAGAGTAAAAATATTAT
>NW_012149277.1:0-877 GCF_000956105.1 Propithecus coquereli | reverse complement strand
GTCTATTTGCTCTGTTGATTATTTCCTTGGCTATGCAGAAGCCTTTTAATTTAATCAAATCCAATTTATTTATTTTTATTGTTGCTATGATTGCCGTTGAGGTCTTCTTCATAAATTCTTTGCCTATGCTGATATCTAGAAGAGTTTTTCCAACATTGTCTTCTGGAATTCTTATGGGTTCATGCCTTCCATTTAAGTCTTTTATCCATCTTGAATTAATTTTTGTGAGTGGTGAGATATATGGATCCTGTTTTATTCTTCTGCATGTTGCCATGCAGTTGTCCCAGCACCATTTATGAAATAGGGATTCTTTTCCCCAGTGTATATTGTTGTCTGCTTAGTCAGTTGGCTACATGTGGATGGTTTTCTGTCTGAGTTTTCTGTTCTATTCCATGGTCTATGTCTCTATTTTTGTGCCAATAGCATGCTTTTTTTGGTTACTACAGCCTTGTAGCATAGTTTGAAATCTGATAATGTGATGCCTCCAGATTTGTTCTTTTTGTTTAAGATTGCTTTGGCTATTTGGGCTCTCTTCTGGTTCCAAATGAAGCATAGAATTATTTTTTCTTGTCTGTGAAATATGCTGTTGGTATTTTGTTGGAAATTTCATTGAATCTGTAAATCACTTTGAGTAGTATGGACATTTTAACAATGTTGATTATACCAATCCATGGGCACGATATGTTTTTCCATTTGTTGGTATCATCAGTGATTTATTTCTTCCATTTTTAATAGTTCTTTTTGTAGAGATGTTTCACCTCCTTGGTTAAGTATATTCCTATGTATTAATATTTTATTTTCTTGGTAGCCATTGCAAATGGTATGGAGTCTTTGATTTGACTCTCAGGTTGACTGTTATTTGTGTATAGGAATGGTA
>NW_012149276.1:13059-14423 GCF_000956105.1 Propithecus coquereli | reverse complement strand
AAAATTTATTGGCTATATTTAACCAATGTGCCTTTGCTACTACCATTTCCTCCCTAGGAAACATCCACTCCACCACACTAATGTTTGCACGATCTAGGCTGAACCACTACTTTCATGAGTCCACTTGCTTGTTCTGCTCTGGCTCTGACAACTCACTGCAGGCCAGACATCTACGTGGACACCCGGCCCACCAGCTCTGACTCTGAAAGCTCAGGCAAGCTCACCTCTCCTATTTGGCATTCACCTTTCCCATTTGGCGTTCACCTTTCCCATTTGGCGTCCGCCTCACCCTGCTGGGCTCTGAGAGACCGTGTGAGGGCATCCCCTGCAGGAATGCCTTCCCCCACCCTGTTGGAGCTCTGATGCTCTATACCAGTTGGTTCCTGCTCATGGACACCTTGGTCACACTTAGCAGCTTCTAGTACCCTGCTTACCTGCTATGCATTCCCCCCAGCCCCCCGCTGCACACACACAAGCTGCATGGCTACCCTCCTTTCTACACTTGGGCCCTAATAGTCTGTGTTAGGTAAACTCCTGCATGGACACCTTCCTTATCCCACCACAGCCCCTTCCTGCCATTCCTGACCTGTGCAACATAACAGCTTCAAGACCGAATTGTACAGACCGAATTGTTCCATTGTACAAATGGAAAGGGAAAGAAAAGAGGAATGAGAAACTTTTTTTTATTTATTTGTTTAAGTTAGATGCAGATGGTTCACATTAATTAACATAGTTTGTAACTATGTGACATTATAGTAACTTTGTAACATTATAGACACTATAGTAACTTTGTGACATTATCACCTATGGTCAAAGAAAAGCCCCATCTTTTTGATTTTTAGAGTTTTTGATAACCCGTTTTTATGTGTTAATTTGTTTATGTTTATTATATTGAATGATATATTTAAGTGTTATTTTAAAATTATGCATTTCCTTCATTTTATTGCTTTTTATTTGCCCCACTCTTTCTTAGGGCTTTTAAAAATATTGTCTTCTATATTTTAATTAACTGATTATTTGCAATTTTAAATCTGATTTTGATACTCAAAATTTCCCCTCTATTGGCTTGGAAGTTCACTCATTTACTCTTTTCTAACAGTGATTATTATTAGAAATATAAAATGTATATGTATCAAAGTATAAAGTTATATCTTAGACTTCCTTCCAAATAATAACTTAGAATGCTTTAATTTTGATTCCTTCCTCCAAATTAATTTGTTATTTCCCTTTACTTTAATTGTATGCATTTAATGTCCCCAGATACTAGTGATGATTATTATTACCATATATTATTATTATTAACATTGCTCTTATGTTATACCAAAAAGTATTTATTTGGATTTACCTTCACGTAGTATTTTAAT
>NW_012149276.1:11975-13009 GCF_000956105.1 Propithecus coquereli | reverse complement strand
TTAAATCTCCAACAAGGATATGCAAAATATAAATAAATAAAAACTAATTTTGTGGATAAAGAGAGACATTGAAATTAATCATTTAGTGATATTTTTGTTCATCTATTAAAATAGAAAAGTTTGAAAATTACAATATTGTATGTTGGCAACATTATGAAATAAATAGACTCTCTGATTCTTCACTGATAAAAATTTAATTGTTACAATCTTCTGGATGGAAATTATGCAATAGTCTTAAAAGTCTTAATGCTCTGATACAGTAATTGCTCCTCTATGAATTTATGCCCCAAATAATTAAGGACATATTAAAAATCTACCTAATGAAGATAAAACCACTTTGGTAAATTTGCACTTTGGTAAATTTGGGATTTATACATTTTATTTGAGTGATAAAAAGAGAAGATCCCTAATTATCATTTTGACATCAATAATGATGAAAACATCTCTCACGACTCCATGGCTGAACCTTATGGAGATTGTGAGAGAGTCACACTGAGAAATACTGACCTTAAAAATACCCAGAAGAAGGAACACCTCAAAGAAGCCGGGATGTTGTGATGGATTCTAAATAGTAAAGCTTCTCAGGGTAAATGCTGATGACTTCCCTTTAGGCTACAGTCTTAGGCATTTTAATTTCCAATTACAATAAAATGTCAATGAGGTCAGAAGATCAAGAATTACAGGGACAATTAAAATACTGAATGGATAATGCCAATAGGGTTAACTTTATAGAGCCTTGTAGGGTTTGATTAGTCTTTAATGCAAGATATACCCTTTCTAGGAATTCATGGTCTATTCAGGGTGTCAGGAAGAAAAAGAAAATTTGAGCCCTTCTAATTCATACTTAATTTCATGATAAAATCACCCCATAGCTAGCATCTAGAAAACCACAAATTCAGAAATAGAGTTTGTGTTAGGTTTTAATTATTTTATCTCAAATTAACTCTATGCTTAAGCAAATAATAAAAGCTTTTAATGCACAAATGTTTGACAAACTGTTAAATTCTTTGATATTCTTTATCTCATTCAACACA
>NW_012149276.1:6009-6406 GCF_000956105.1 Propithecus coquereli | reverse complement strand
ATTTATTTGTTTGAGGAATGAGGATCTAAGATAGTTCTTTACCACTTGCTTTGGGGTATGTGTTCTTTTTCAAGTCAAAATATGTGAAGTAATCATTTCAGCATTAAACATTTTGAAGGCAATCTTATTTTGCCTTTCAATTTCTTTTAAAGGCCTATATAAACTTCAGATTTCTCTCAACTTCGTTCATGCATTTTCCTTTTTTCACTTGTTCTGCCAAAATGTGCAATCCTGCATATTCCTACATAATTTATTCCAATATTCTCATTCTCTTTAATATTACCTAAGTTCAAATCTCTCTCACTCTAAAAGTAATTACCAGTATCATTAAAAATGGTGGCTTTCATTAATTAATTTAACAAATCATTCCTGATCACCCTATTGTATTTTTTGTGTT
>NW_012149276.1:2507-3610 GCF_000956105.1 Propithecus coquereli | reverse complement strand
CTCTCTCTTTTTTAATTCAACTGCCCTTGAATTCGATTGCCCTTGGTCTAAGATGTGGAATTAGACCTTCTACAATGTACTTTTAGCATCCCAGCCCGCCCACTCCAAATTCCATCCTCTTCAGCACTACCATATTACCAAAACAACCTTAATCAAATTCCTTAATAACTACTTGCTGGCTATAAGGTAAAGTACAAATGGTTTAGGATGAATATCATCTCTTAAACTTCTGCCATATAATCCAAGTTTCATATATTATAAACTCTTTGAAATTTCACAAATGTCATGATTTTACTTTTTTATTTTTCTGTAGATTGTATTATTCTGCCTGAACATGTAAAATAATAATTGTCACATGTCAGTGTGATTATTTGTTTACACATTTGACTTTCATACTAGATTGGACAGTTTAAGGGCAGGATGATTCCTATTTACCTTTCTAACACCTGCACATAGCACAATGCCTAGTGAATAGTTAGCGACCAATGCATGTCTAGGGATCATGCTTTATTTTCCATTGTGATGAGGTTTGGGGAGGTTAAGTCATTAGTTCAAGGCTTTATAAATGAGGAGATTGTTATTAAAACACAATCCTTATGGTTGCTAGTTCAAAATTCTTGGAGTATATCTTGATTATCAAATACCAAAAGGCCAGAAGGAGGCCCCAGAAATTAATGTAGAGAGAACCAGCAGCATCTTTCCTGAACTTTCTCAAACTCAAGCCATTTGTCACTAGGCTTTCTGTAGGAGTGGGGATTAAAGAAGGAAAATGACCAAATCCATGGCTCTTTGTATCCTCAACTTCTGTATGGCACTATTTCAGTAAATTCTATATTAATTATGAACAAATAAAGGCAAATTGAATTTTTCTAGTTACCTTTAGTGCTATAGATAAATACTGCCCCAAGAAATGACTTTCGCCTTATTCCTGCCCTAACAACTATTCCCATTCTTTCCTTGACGAATCTTTTTCTTCTTAAAGATAGGGTCCTTTGAGTCTTAATAATTTAAATTGTATGTCCTATGTGATAAAGGAATGTTCATATGTTTGCTGAATTTATTGCTTTCATCAACTGAGAGTGAAATGGCCTGGATTGAACTTA
>NW_012149276.1:0-312 GCF_000956105.1 Propithecus coquereli | reverse complement strand
GCATAGTGGGGAAAGGGGGAGAAAGTAATTTTATAGTAGAAAAAACTGACAAACAACACCTCAGCCAGGTGATCAACTTCAACATCAACGGTGATGTCATGTTAATAGTATGTACCCTTTATATGATATGATGAGAAGGGCATTTTACCCCTGTGTTCTTCTTCCCCTGAACCCAAACCCCAATCTAATCATGAGAAAAACATTAGACAAATCCCAATTTAGGAAGATTATACAAAATATCTGACCAATATTCCTCAAAACTGTCACAGTCATAAAAAACAAGAGAAGTATGAGAAAATGTCACACACAGCC
>NW_012149275.1:7726-8216 GCF_000956105.1 Propithecus coquereli | reverse complement strand
TTTGACTTTCTGTGTCTAAGTTATTTCACTTAAGATAATGGCCTCCAGTTCCATCCGTGTTGCTGCAGAAGACATGATTTTATTTTTTTTAAAGAAACAGGTCTTGCTCTGTTGCCCAGGCTGGTGGAACGCAGTGATCTGATCATAGCTCATTGCAACCTCTAACTACTGGGCTCAAGCAATCCTCCCACCTCAGCTTCCTGAGTAGCTAGGTCTACAGGCGTGCGCCACTGTGCCCAGCTAATTTTTTAATTCTTTGTAAAGATGAGGTCTCACTCTGTTGCCCACGCTAGTCACAAACCGTTATTCCTTTAAGTATTTGTCTGTGTCTCCTCTCTCTTCTTAAAGAAACTCTGATAACGTGTGTATGAGACTGCTTAAAGTGTTCCCAGAATTCACTGATTATCTTTTTATTCTTTTCCCTCTCTAGTTCATTTTGGATAGTTTCTATTTTTGTGTCTTCACATTCATTCATCTCTTATTCTGTTTT
>NW_012149275.1:5675-5976 GCF_000956105.1 Propithecus coquereli | reverse complement strand
TCTCGCTCTTGCTCAGGCTAGTTTCGAACTCTTGAGCTCAAACAATCCGCCCGCCTCGGCCTCCCAGAGAGCTAGGATTACAGGCGTGAGCCACCGCGCCCGGCCTAGAGAACATATTTTATATGACTTGAATTCTTTTAAATTTATTGAGCTTGGCTGGGCATGAAGCCAGGAGTTCAAGACCAGCCTGGCCAAGATAGCAATAGCCTCTCTCTACAAACAAAAAATATGAAAATTAGCCAGGTGTGGCGGTACATGCCTGTTGTTCTAACCTCAGGAGGCTGAGGCAGGAGGATCACTT
>NW_012149275.1:5068-5625 GCF_000956105.1 Propithecus coquereli | reverse complement strand
CAGAGAGCTAGGATTACAGGCGTGAGCCACCGCGCCTGGCCTAGAGAACATATTTTATATGACTTGAATTCTTTTAAATTTATTAAGCTTGGCTGGGCATGGTGGCTCATGCCTGTAATTGCAACACTTAGGAAGGCCAAGGTAGGAAGATTGCTTGAAGCCAGGAGTTCAAGACCAGCCTGGCCAAGATAGCAATAGCTTCTCTCTACAAACAAAAAATATGAAAATTAGCCAGGTGTGGCGGTACATGCCTGTTGTTCTAACCTCAGGAGGCTGAGGCAGGAGGATCACTTGATTTTGCCACTATACTCCAGCCTGGGCAACAGAGTGAGACCCTGTCTCTTAAAAAAATTATTGAGGCTTAATTTATGGCTCAGAATATGGCTTATATTGGTAAGTTTTTCATATGCACTTGAAAAAAAATTTCTGTTATTGGTGTAGTTTTTCTTGAGCTTGTTCTTGGGGTTCACTGAGCATCTTGGGTCAATGAGTTTATTGTTTTTATCAAGTTTGGAAAAATTTGGTCATTTTTTTTTTTAAACATTTTTTTTAATTAA
>NW_012149275.1:3038-3382 GCF_000956105.1 Propithecus coquereli | reverse complement strand
AAAAGAAAGTATTGTTCTTTAGCCTAGTTAATGAATAATTTGAGTATTATTTTATTATAAATAATTGATTTCCAAGATTTCCTGGGGTAGGAAGACTCTGTTCTAGTCGAATAAATTAAAGGAAGTGATAAGGTCATGAATTCTGTTGGTGGAAGTAATAAAGGAAAGAAAGATAATGAGTTTGGGGTTGATTGTGAGCAGAGAGTGATTTTGTAGTTAAGATGAAGGAGTTTGAGAGTGTTCTCAGAGAGGAGTAAGGTCACCTGACAAGAGTGACGAATGGGAAAATTTGACCTCTAGGTGGAATGGAAGAAGCTTCTAATAGTTGTTTTGGGGGCCATCCT
>NW_012149275.1:0-1198 GCF_000956105.1 Propithecus coquereli | reverse complement strand
TCTCTTCAGTACCTGGCTTCATAAAAAACATCTGGATTCTCATTTCTTCTTTTGCATTCAATTTGGTACATTGCAACATAGCATATATGCTCTGGAAAACTCTACACTTATGAGATGATGAGAGTAAAAAGGGCAAATATCATTTTATTTTATTTATTTTTTTATAGAGACAAGGTCTCCACACGTGGCTCAGGCTGGTCTCAAACTCCTGGCCTCAAGAGATTCTCTTGACTCAGCCTCCCAAAGTGCTGGGATTGCAGGTGTGAGCCACCAAGCCCAGCCCTCATTTTAGTATTATTAATATCATGAAAATACTTTTGACCTCAAGCACCCCCTGAAAGGATACCTCCAGGGGATTCTGGACTATAATTTGAGACCACTGTTCCCAAACTTTATGTGTGGTAAAAGAGAAACACAAGAGTTATCACTGTTAGGCACAGCAAATTTTTCCATGTGTTTAATCAATACTGGCTGTTTAACCTAATTAAGCAGTATAACATCCAGACTCCAGAATTGAAGTGGGTGGTATAGCTGAAACCTCCAAGCACTGAACTGGGAGTTGGTCCCAGTTCATGTGTTTTTTAAAAGTAGTGGTGGTTCAGTGTTTTTGTAGGCCTTTGTTAACCAGTGGTAGAGGAAAATTGAGCCAGATCCTTGGGAAAGAAGAACCAAAGAATTTTAGAGGTAACAATGATCTTTAAAGATAATCTAGTCATAGAAATTTAGACTTTCAGATTTGAAAAGTACCTGAGAGGCTATCTAATCTGACCCCTAAGGTTTGTTTTTTTTTTAATGCTTATAACTAATACTTGTAATACTCAGCCTGGGTGCTCTTAGAGCCCCCCATTATCATCATTTTGATCTTAACTGTTTCTTTTTAAATGTTTTTATAATAGAAAACATCAACCATGTGCCCTATTACCCACTTTCAACAATTGTGAATTCATGGCCACTTGTTTCATATGTACCTTATTCACTCCACCCACTCCCTGGATTATTTGATGTAAATTCAAGAATTTTATAATTTCATCTGTAAACATATCACTGTATTTCTGTAAAATATAAGGACTTTAAATAAATACTCAGTTCCATAATCATACTAAAAAATTAACAGTAATTCTTTAATAGCATCAAAACCACAGTGTTCACATTTCCCTGATTGTGTTATTTAAAAATGTAGATATATTTTTAGTGTGTT
>NW_012149274.1:1517680-1518208 GCF_000956105.1 Propithecus coquereli | reverse complement strand
TCCATACTTTTCCAAAATTCCTTAGTGTTGGCTTAGTGTACCTTTTCTGTTCCAGGGCCCATCCTGCATACCACCTTGCATTTAGTGGTCGTGCCACCTATGCCTCTCTTGATTGTGACAGATCCTCAGACTTGTCACATTTTTCATGTCCTTCAGAGTTTGAAAAGTACTACTCAGGGATTTTTTTAGGATGTCCCCATACTTGGGATTTTTCTGATATTTTTCTCGTGATTATACTGTGTTTATGAGCGTTTAGGAGGAATACCACAGTGGGGAATTACCATTCTCATCATGCATGAAAAGATCTTCCCTTTCTTTAGTAAAGAAATATAAGAATTAAATCACAATTGCTATATTTATTACCTAACAAAATCACAAAAATGAAAGAAACAGACGATATAATTAATGAGAATGTGGAGTAACTAGAACACATACACATTGCTGGTAAGAGGATAATTTGGTGCAACCAATTTGAAAAATTATTTGACAGAATCTATTAAAGTTGAAAATTGTAATACTTCCCCTACA
>NW_012149274.1:1515668-1515999 GCF_000956105.1 Propithecus coquereli | reverse complement strand
TCCATACTTTTCCAAAATTCCTTAGTGTTGGCTTAGTGTACCTTTTCTGTTCCAGGGCCCATCCTGCATACCACCTTGCATTTAGTGGTCGTGCCGTCTATGCCTCTCTTGATTGTGACAGATCCTCAGACTTTTCACATTTTTCATGTCCTTCAGAGTTTGAAAAGTACTACTCAGGGATTTTTTTAGGATGTCCCCACACTTGGGATTTTTCTGATATTTTTCTCGTGATTATGCTGTGTTTATGAGCGTTTAGGAGGAATACCACAGTGGGGAATTACCATTCTCATCATGCATGAAAAGATCTTCCCTTTCTTTAGTAAAGAAATAT
>NW_012149274.1:1511036-1511585 GCF_000956105.1 Propithecus coquereli | reverse complement strand
GATAATACTGAAGATTTGAGTGGAGTGTACTGATACATTAGCCATGGCATTCCATTTCTGGTTTCCAGTAAGATTGTTAGTCAACATGAATAAAAAAAGAAACTAACCTTTTCTTAGACAATGTAACCAAATCAGTAAAGATGAATGCTACAATAATGTCAATATATTGATTTGAGGACTTGTTCCAGTTAAACTGGAATCCCAATCTTGAAAGTTTGATTTCCCCCAAATCATATAAATAGCTATATTAGTTTTAACTTACAAAGAAATGGGAAATTTATTTTTATAAGTAAGTGGTCACATATGAATCTGCTGCCAAGGTCTGAAAATAAGAGTGTTTTTATTTTTTCCCTTGAGTTTATTTTTAAGATTATAACTGGAGAATCATAAATACCTCACTCAAACATGTTGATATGTATTTAAGTATTCTATGTAAATTTAAAAGAGTGTGATCAAGCAAAATCATAAATCAAACCATGGTCCTTTCTTTTAAAATACATTTAAGTAGACCATCTGTGACCTGATTCTTTCTAATTCTCTAGTTATCAC
>NW_012149274.1:1477349-1508591 GCF_000956105.1 Propithecus coquereli | reverse complement strand
TGACATTAATGTTTCCTTTGTCTCATGTAATCTAAAATATTTGCCACATTTTATTTTTTCTTAATGACACTACTGCTTTTTCTAAGAATCTAGGCCAATAGTCTAGTAGAATAAGCTACAATTTTGATTTTTGTAAAATTTTATTCATGAAGGGATTTTGAATTTTTTCCTAAGGATATACTTGTATTATGGTGTGCGTTCTTTAGAGCATCACATCAGAGTCATATAATGCTATTAGTTTTTCCTGAAAAAGTCTTTATTTTGTCTTCTTTTTATCTGATATTTAATTGTGGAAAAATACACATAAAATTTGCTATCTTTATCATTTTTAAGTGTGTAGTTCAGTGGTGTTAAGTACATTCATATAAGTGTAACAATCACCATGATCCATCTCCAGAACTCTTTCCATCTTGCAAGACTGACACTCTATGCACATTAAACAGTAACTTCCCACTATCCCCTCCCCCCAGCCCTTGGCTACTATAATTCTACTTCCTTTCTGTGAGGTTGACCACACTAAGTACCTCAGATAAGTATAATTATTCATTGTTTCTCTTTTTGTGAGTGGCTTATTTCACTTACCATAATGCACTCAAGCCTCATCCATATCATAGCATATGTTAGAATTTTTTTTCTTTTTAAGACTGAATGACATACCATTGCCATTTGTATATGCCATTTGCTTATTCTTTTATCCATCAATGGACACTGCAGTTGCTCTTTCACATATTGGCTATTGTGAATAATGATGCTATGAACATGGTGTACAGATATCACTTCGAGATCTTTACTTTTAATTATTTTGAGTATATAACCAGAAGATGAATTGCTGGATCATATGGTGAGTAAGTTTTTAATTTTTTTGAGGAACCTCCATACTCTTTTTCACGGTAGCTGTAGCATTTGACATTCCCACCAACAGTGCACAAGGGTTCCAATTTGTCTACATCCTCACCAATATTTGTTATTTTCTATTTTCTAATAGTAGCCATTCTAATGGATATAAGAGGAGATATGGTGTCAATAAGAGTACAACTTCATTGTTTTGAATGTTTTGAATTTTCTTAGCACCATTTGTTGAAAAGATTGTGTTTTCCCCATTGAATGGTCTTGGCACCCTTGTCCGAAATAATTTGACTATGTATGTGAAAGTGTATTTCTGGAATCTCTATTATATTCCATTGGTATATATGTCTGTATTTATGTCGATACCATGGTGTTTTGATTACTGTTGCTTTATAGCACATTTTGAAATCAAGAAATTGAGTCCTCCAGTTTTGTTCTTCTTTTTCAGTTTTCTTTTTTTTATTTTATTTTTATTTTTGGCTATTCATGTCCCTTGAGATTTTGAATAAATTTTAGGATGGATTTTCCTATGTCTTCCAAACACAACATTGGGATTTTGTTATGGATTGCACTAAATCTGTATATTGCTTTGGGTAGTATTGGCATCCTAACTATATTATGTCTTCCAATCCATGGACAGGGAATGTCTTTCCATTTATTTATGTCTTCTTGAATTTAGTTTTGAAATTTTTTTTAGTCTTTCATGTACAAGCCTTTCACCTCATTGGTTAAGTTAATTCTTAAGCACTTTATTCTCTCTAATGCTATTATAAATGAGATTAATTTCTTATTTTCCTTTTAGGGTTGCTCATTGTTACTGTACAGAAATGCAATTGCTATTTTTGTGTTGATTTGCTATTCTGCTATTTTGCTGAATTAATTTATGAGTTATAACAGTTTTAAAAAAGTATTTAGGATTCTCTGCATATAAGACCGTATTATCTTCATAGTCCAAATGGACCTAACAGACATATAAAGAATATTTGACATAATAGCAACAAGGGTTAGATAATTTATTTGAGGGAATAATTGAGGACAATTTCCTTGGCCTTGCTAGAACTCTAGATATTCAGGTACAAGCAGCTCAGAGGACTCCTGAGAGATTTATCACAAGTAGGCAAACACCATGACACATAGTCATCAGACTGGCCAAAATAAACATGAAAAGGTACTCCTATGAGCTGTAAGGTGAAAGCAGTTTTACAAAGGAAAACCTATCGGACTAACTGCAGACTTCTCAACTGAGACCTTACAAGCCAGAGGGATTAGGGCCCATTCTCAGTCTTCTCAAACAGAATAATGCCCAGCCTAGATTTTTATATACTAAGTTTTGTATATAAGGGGGAAATAAAGTCTTTCTCAGATAAGTAAACACTGAGGGAATTTGTCAAGACAAGACCTGCCCTTCAGGAAGTACTCAGAACTGCATTATACATGCATCAGCACAATAGACACTGACCAATGTAAAATGACCCAAAAGCTATTTTTTTTTCTTTTAGAAATTTGAGTATATCAATACAGTGCCTTCTGGCATTCAAAGTTGGTAATGAGAAATCTGACAGTGTCCTACAAGTCCCTTCAGCTCTATTTTTCTCTCTTTTCCTCAGATGTAATAATTTCCATTGTCCTGTCTTCAAGTTCTGTGACTCTATCTTTAGCCTGCTCAAATCTGCATTTGAATCCATCTAGTGAATTTTTCATTTCAGTATTGTACTTTCTACCTCTAGAATTTCCTTTTGCTTTCTTTTTAGGTTTTCTATCTCTTTTTTGATATAATCATTTCATTTATACACTGTTTTCTTGACTTTCCTCATATATTCTTTCATTTCTTTGAACACATTTAAGACTGTTGTTTTTAAGCCTTTATTTAGTAGATCTGTCGTTAGGTCTTTTTTCAGGGATAATTTCATTTGGTTTACTGTTTTCCTTTGAATGGCCCATATTTTCTTGTTTCTTTGTATGTCTTGTGATTTTTTGTTGAAAATGGACATCTGAATCTAACATGTGGTAACTCTGGAAATTAGATTCTCCCAGTTCCTCAGGGTCTGCTATTTTTTATCCTTTTTTTAATTAATTTATTTATTTTATAGACTGTCTCTGTAATAAGAATTTGCCTGAGATTAAATTATTGTCTTCTTAGGTCTTTTTGGAGCCTGCATCTTTCCTGGGCATGTGTTTTGACTTTCTCATTTCCCCCATATATGTATTTGCTTTTGAATGTCTTACTCTTTAATGTCTGATGCCCCTAAAGTGGAAAAAAGACAACTGCATACCATGGGGTGAGGTGTGAGCAATGCATTGTTATAAATGTGCTAAGAGCTAAAATTGACCAAAATTAACCACAATTTACCATCTAAGATTTCCCTTGAAAGTTGCAAACCTTTAGTAGACTCTAGAGTTCCAACATAGTTATGCCAGACAGAATCTCTCAGCACAATTGTTGCCTAAGTGGGAGGAGAGATTTCTGGTTCTTTCTACTCTGCTATCTTCTCAGATTCCTCCTATGCAATATCATTTTGACTCCTTATTAGTGATACTAAATTTAAATATTGGTTTAAAATTATGTTCATCAGTTTCTCCATAATGAAGACATATTTTTTCTTTTTATGAGGTATTAGTTGGAGATTATATGAATATTCTGTTTCCCAAGAAGAATAAAGCTTTAAATCAAGTTTTGACATAGTTGTTATCCATTCAACAATAATTTATTATATCAGAGATTTCACAATGGTGATTTTTTTGAAAGTATTTATAGATTCATGGCTTCTTTTCTATTTTTTTAATCTAATGAATATTTATGGATGAAATGAATAATAAGAGGCTTATTTGGATTCATGAGCATGAATATCTACATGGAATTTCTAAAGCCACTTTTCCTATCACCAACTTGAATTGAGGAACACATAAAGAGAACCCATGAACATGTCCTCTTCCTCAAAGATAGCAGACTTATTACTCCTTGGTTTATGTTTCAGTTGACTTTGTTTCATTAAAATATAATTAACATACCAAGCATATACTGGTTTATGGTACATTTCAGTGGTTTTTACTATCTTGTCAAGGTTGTGTAACCATCACCACTTCTAACTTTGAAATATTTTTATTTCCCCCCCCAAATCCTGCACATATTAGCAATCCCTTTCCATTTCCTCTTTCCTGTTTGCTCACAACTACAAATCTACTTTCTGTTTTTATGGATTTGCCTATCTGAACATTTCAGATTTCCGAAATCATCCAATATGTTCCCCTTTGTGTCTAGCTCTTTCACTGAGCACAATGCTTTCGAGATACATTCATGTTGTACCTGTATACTATTTCATTTATTTTATGGCTATATAATATTCCATTGTATAAATATATTATATTTTGTTTATCCATTTATGAGTTGACAAACTTTTGGGTTGTTTCGATTTTGGGGGTACTATTAATAATGCTGTTATGGACATACATGTACAAGATTTTATGTGAACGTATGTTTTTCATTCTTTTGGTTATATTCCTAGGAAGAAAATTGCTAGGCCATGTGATAATTCTATGTTTAACTTTTTGGGGAAAGTCCAAGCTATTTTTCACATTGGCTCCACCATTTTACTTCCAATCAGAAATAAATGAAGGCCTCAATTTTTTTTATGTCCTTGACAAGATTTTCTTTCTTTCTTTTCTTTTTCTTCTTTCCTTTTTTTCTCTTTTCTTTCTTTCTGTCTTTCTTAATAGTCATCCAGAAATGTAAAAAGTGGTACTTTATTTTGGTTTTCATTGGCATTTTCCCAATGACTACTAATGTTGAACACCTTTTAATGTGCTTATTGGCCCTTTGTGTATGTATTTTTGAACAAACATGTTTTCAAATACTTTGCCCATTTTAATTGTGTTATCTATTTATTATGTAGGTTTAAAATTTTTTTAAATATAATGGATAGTGGACATGGATCCTCTAGGACACTAGGCCTCCTCTGACAGCATCCAAGAGAGGAGGACAGAAGGGCATTTTTTTACTAATGGTCAATTGGCTATCTATGCTCCTGATTGTATTCACTACTTTTACAAAGAGATATAGGTATGCCTGGCTATTGCCTGGTGGGGATGGAAGATCTGGCACCGTAATTGGCTTTCTTTGATAACTGTCTGGTGAGAGGTTTGGGGTGCCTCATTTTACCCTGGAGGGAATGGAATTTTAGAGTACCCTCTGGGCCTATGATGACATGATTGGGAACTGAGGGGGTCACAATTTTTCTGTGGTATTTATTTGAAGTATTTCAATTATTATCTAAAAGTTTTGTCTGCACCCTGGTACTTCCAGTTGCTAGTTTATTCAGCTAAGTCTATAATATATGAGGCAAAGCAAAAACACAAAGAAGAACAGGGATCTCATCACCATATGGTATTTTAGATCCTGAGATCCTTGTACGGTCCATCTTCTTCCCTTTCAAAGTTTTCTTATGATGGTTTTATATATAATTCCCAGGGTTTTTATTTGTAATTAGCAGGAGGAGTAGGGAAACTGTGTTTACTATATCTTGGAAATAGACATCCTGAAAAATCTTTTTAAGCATAAAAACCTGAAGTCATTTTTACTTATGTTGCCATTCAGTTATACTTTCTCCATTATGTACGTGTACAGAGAGGTTTGGAACCATATCTGAGAAATTTATATAGATCTGTTACTTTCAGTATCAGCTCATTATTTCAATCAGTTAAGGACTTTAACACAAACTTTTAATGAGATCTCTGTTATTCTTTTCTCTAAAGGTCATTGAAAATTTGGTAAGATATTTTCTATAAATTGATTCAAATTATTGATAATTTTTTGATAAGACAGAACTCCAAATAAGGTCATTATATACTGCATTTTATAACTTAATTATTTATAGCTACATCCAGCAATTGCTTTTGCAATGCTTCCTAATGACCAGTTATTGTATTAACTAATGGCCTTAAAAATATGAAAAGCAAAGAAAAACACAGCATCAAAATGAAAACACACTAAAACCATCTTCTGAAAAGTTTATGTGTCTCGAGTTAGTGAGGAAGACAGAGGTGTGCGTGTAAGCACACACACATACACACATTCACACATTTTAGATATATAGAGTGAATATTATTAAACTAAACCATATATAATGAGTAATCTATAGGAATAAAGGACACTGAATATTCCTGAGACAGGGAGGATGATGTTACATCTAGTTTGCTGACTGATAAAAAGACACCAGGTCATGCAGTCTCAGGATAAATTCATAATAAGTTCAAATATATAAAAGGAGCTTCTGATTTCAGAGAACTTTCATATTAGTGGTACTATAATAATGAATACTATTAGAGTGGTTGTTTCCTAAAATTGAAAGCTGACTAATACAGGTAAGTGTTACTGTCATTCCTTTTAGGTTTTGTCAGACGAAATAGCATTTTACCTGATTACCTAAGCCAGAATTTTTCCAACTAGATTCAAACCCAGAGCTGTCTCAAAGTACAAGCTGTTGCTTGTTATAGTATATTTTCTTCTCCACATATAATAAGGTTTTATGGAGCAACATAATGGGATATACACGCACAGATCTCTTTTGTGTAGGAGGCGTTAGTTTGTGGTATGTTAGCATATCTAAAAGAGGGAATAGTTTACATACATTCATCAGTATTTCTTCAAACTGAGATTTTGATAAACCTTCAGAGAGGTTAAAATAAATACAAGATTATACTCTCTGACAAGAACTTGCTCAAAAACTATTATAAGGCACTCGTTGAATAGGTATTGAGTTGACAAAGGACTAACATCCTTCAATAAGAGGTGAACAGCCTCAAAAGCATCTGAACTGAAGAACATCTGACCTATGTTTAGCGATAAGCCTTGGGAAGGGCCCCAGGCAGGGCAGCCAAAATTAACCTGAGATAATGGTTTTGAATTTACTTTACTGCACAGTTGACTTGAGAATTGAGCTCACAAAGTTCTGTTTCATATATTATGGCTGAATTGGTTTTACCTTGAGCATTTTTGAATGCAGATATAAATCGATGCCTGCCTAAACCAACATAAAAATCTTAGTAAAGCCCACAGAGAATTTCGAGTGGAAAAAAGTTACCAAGGGTGTCAAATGCCACAAAAAAAATTTAAGTAAGACAAGACTGAAGAGCGCTCAATGGACTTGGTGGTAAAATTACTGAGAAAACTTTCAGTGGAGACTTGGGTACAGGACTCAGATTGAAATGAAGAAGGGAATGGAAGGTAAACATATAGACTGGGTGTAAAGTTTTCTCTTTTTAAAGCTTGACTGTGAAAAGAAAAAAGCTACAGGGTCATGGCAATATTCTGCTTTGAGATACTAAAAAACTTACGTACATTTATGCGTTCAGAGAATGAAACCATTTAGAAATAAGATACACAGTAGAGAGACTAGAAGGTTGATGTGATTCTTTTACTAAAACAACAAAATGAGTCAAGCACCACAGCACAGAGACATGAATTTGCTTTGCGTAGGAAGAAGTTTAGCTCTTTGGAGAAGGCAAAATGGAAAAGTCAGAATAGATACATGTTCAGAGGAACAGATATATGATCCAGTCAATTAATGGGCCACATGCTTAAAAAATCTCTGCAGGAAGCAAGGTTATCATCTGGTTTTGAGAAATATGAGGGTGAGGTTGAAAGCATGAGGAAATATACTTAGAAAAGGTTATGAGGGGATTGGGAGAATATTTGCTATGGATTTTCTTAGTAATGTGCCTTTGCCCTTTTCTAAGAGCCTTTCCAACTGAGAATTTGGTAATCAGAGTGGTAGAATCCATCACACTGTTCACTCCACAGTAACCACTGGGGCCGTATAGTTAAAAATCCACGAGCTCTTTGGGCATTATAGATATGTGGTATCCTGTGAAATTTATTTTGGTTCAAGATTAAAATTCTAGACCAATTTCCCCGTAACTCTACATTAGTGAATTTTTTGGTCACATATGTAATTATAAAATTGTGTTTTATTTATTTATATAATTTTCCTTGCCTGTAATAACTCAGGAACTTTATTAAGGAAAGTGATATTAGGTAAGACAGGATTGGGGGCTCTCGATCCTATATCAGCAGGTATAAATATATTCCATAAGCATTTGGGGATTTAGCTTACAAAAGGAAAGAGAAGAAAAAACAGGGCCAGAGAGGGTTAAAGAAGGGAAAAGTCACTAGAAATATGAATAAAACCATTGAGTTGTCTGGTAGCAGTCAATGGAAAAGATAAGAGGTTGAAATCAGAGAATGGTATATTAGGTTTAAAATGTCAGAAGTTGAATGATTAAAAAATATAGCATGGTCTTACATATAGTCATGTTTGTTTCATTTCTAGCTCATGTTTTTCAGTCTCTAGTTGTCATGATGTTGTATAATCTCTTCTCCTTTGAGTGAAGGCTTTACCTAATGATTTGCTTATAACGAATAAGGTATGAAAACAGAGGTGACATGTTACTTACTTTGCTTGTTCTCTCTCTCTCTCTCTCTCTCTTTCTGTTTCATAGGAGCAAGTTGTCATCATGTGAGCTACCCCATGGAAAAGTTCACGTGGCAATCAACTGTTATCTCAGGTTTAAAGTCAGCAAACACCTGAGGCATAAGATCCATGTGGGTGAGCTTGGAAGCAGGTCCTTCCCCATCACACCTTGAGAACTGCAGCCCCAGCTGAGAACTCAATTACATCCTACGACAGACCTTGAGCTAGAGACACCCAGTCAAGCTTCGCCTAGATTCCTGATCCACAGAAACTGTGAGTTAATAAATGCTGTTTTAAACTACTAAGTTTTTGAGTTATACTGCAATAGATAAATAAACCAGTTGTGTATAGCTGAAGTGGAGTGGAAAGGAAAGAACAGAACTTTTAGGTAAAAATCCTATGAGGTCATGTTTTTAAAAGATTATCATCACAGGTTTTAATGATTCTTAAATGAGTACTGATAGAAAAATAAAAAAAATTCATAAGAAAAATATTCACACCAACGTTGTGGAATTATTGTAAGAACCCATTTAGATATTGAGTTATAAATGTTCAGCAAATTGATACATTCTATTCGGTCAAGAAATATTGGCGATGATCATGTTGCTACTGCTTCTGATTTGAAAGGGGTTGAATGTAATGTTTCTTTCTATCCATCCCAGCTTGAACTCTATCTGAGATAGACAAGGAATAATAAGGCAAAAAGATTTCAAAATAGGATCTTTATTATTGTGAAGGTTTTTCGAGGAAATGTGACATAAATGAGTGGCAGAAACAAATTTCCTGATACCGAATCGCACAGACAACTTGCCTGCCTAGGCACAGACGGCCTGGATCATTTCAGGCACCCCCGTGTGTAATCGGCTTCTATAAACTTTGTGCTATAAAGGTCAAGAGCAAAATGCAGGCTTCTGATAATCTAACCTGCAAAATCAGGATGAAAAGAAACGGGCTGAGCTACACATTCCCAGGTCCACTGTCAGACTCACTAAGAAAGCATCACTTACCTTTTCATAAACAAGGGGGAAGGGAGCAAGGGATAGACCAGAAGTGTTTTTTTAATGAAAGATTCTCCATGCGAAAGAAAACATTAGGAGTGAGAAATAGTTGCCTAGTCTCCTAACAATGAGTATATTTATTTCTTGTATCCTGTATATAATTAGAATAGGCCTTGTAAAATTATCTGTTTAATTAATAATTTCAAAAAAATAATGAATGAGAAGATAGAATATCATGAATTAAAATGAAAGAAGGGGATAGCTTCTGGCTTTTGTTTTAGATGGAAAAACCGGAAAGTATATCAGTCCCGTTCATACAACAAGTAAAGCCATTTAACCTATAAGAACGTAACTTTTCTTGATCTTCTCAGAAATTGAAGTAAAAAGACTGTCACTTAGCCTGAAAACTAAGGAAAGAAAGGCAACTGCAAGGAATTACAGGTCACAAGCACTTGCATATTTTCAGGGTGTCATGTGATGTACAAACTCTAAGAAGAATTCAGATGCTACTTTCAATAATTGGTTTGTTTTTTTTTAATTTTTTTTTTTTATTTTTTGAAGAGATGAGGTCTGACTATGTTGCTTTGGCTGGTCTCAAACTCCTGGCCTCAAGTGATCCTCCCACCCAGGCCTCCCAAATTGCTGGAATTACAGGTGTGAGCCAGTGTACCTGGCCTATTTTCAATAAATTCTTAAAGACAAATGTGGACTCTCACGGGGCTACATAAACCTTGGGAGACTCAGACCCAAGAGCCATTAGTACTCCTAGGCTCTTCTTCATGAACCTAATTGGGTACTTTTGAGAAATACTGAAGTCAGGATGAGAGGTCAAAGAATCCCACGTGCAAACTTGGAGGAGGAGAGCAGTACCTGCTGTGGAAAGGGGACGCCACCTCAGAAGGACCCTCAGTCCTCTCTCCCCTATGGGGCAAAACCTTAAGCCACAGGTAGAAGAGGAGAAATTCCTGTTGCCTGCAGAGCACAAGTGAAGGTCTGTTTCAGCCCTGGGAACAAAACCAAAAAACGTCTCCTTCTACACCTGAGGGATATGTAAGAACAGTGCATTAGAGATGTCCATGACCCAGGAATGCAGGTTCTGCCTAAGTCTGAGGCTAAACCAGGACAACAAAACACTTACCCCACCCAACCTCACCCAGAGGCTGTCAAACACTTAATATCAAACCACGGCAGCCTACTACTAGGGAGGGTCAAGGGAATAGAATGAGCCATGAGGCAAAAGCCCAAAGAAAAGATCCAAAACCGAGGGTGGAGCAACATTGGCTAAAACCCTGAGACAAACCAACTCCTACACTTAGAACAAGATCACCCCAGAGGAATTTGAAGCCCGCTCTGTGTTGAGAGTAACCATGGCAACAACATAACCAAACCCAGATAACTCCTAAGTAGACTGACACAACATCCTGTAGTAAAGACATAGCCAAAAAAGAAATGTGCCCATCGGCAGACATCAGTATGATTTAACTCATTCTCTGTTGGCTTACAGGGATATCCAGCTTTCAACGAAAAATCACAAAACGCACAGAGAAACAAGAAAAGCAACACATTTTCAATAAAGAAAGTAAGAAAGCAACAAAACCAGATTCATATATTCCCCAGTTGTTGGAAGTATCAGAAAGAAAGTTTTAAAAACTATGAAAAATATTAATACTTTAAAGACTCTAGTAGGAAAGGTAGAGAATATGCCTCAGTAAGATGGGAATTTCAGTACGGTGGAGACCGACACGCTAAGAATTAATGGTTACAAAAGCAAGCCATGTAACCAAAACATTTGTACCCCCATAAAACTTTGAAATTAAAAAAAAAAGAATTAAATGGTAAAACCCAGCGAGGGAATGCCGTGGCTGTTCAGTTGTGGAGCTCTCCTTGGTGGCTGATGCCCTCTGCCCCTACAGGACCCCATGAAAGGCCTTTGAGGAGCACAGTCTGCAAATCTCTTCCCTCATTTATGTTTGACCAGGAGTCTTTATTCTTTTATCCTTTTCATAAAATATCAGTTTGAAATTCAGACATAGTTGACCCAAGGAGGAGCCATTTCTAACAACCTGTATACTTTGTCTCCACCTCTCCCACTGCACAAAGTTCTGCTGGAGCTTTTAGCAAGTTTCCCACATAATCTATGTCTCCAGATGAACAGATTTTCTAGGCTGTCTAAGAAATCCTCTGGCCATTTTGCAATGGTCGGAGATAGTTTAGGCAACTAAAGCAAGCTGATTAGAGTTTTCACTGATATTTGTTATGTAACTTATGGAATAGAGAGGCTCCTCATTGATCTGGGATCACTAGTTAGAAAGGGTACCAACATTGAACCTCTGAGGCTTTGCCCATGTATGGAAAGTAACTGAGAATGAAATTCCCAGAGGAAAGTAGCACCAACAGAAGAAGAGAGTGAAAAAGACACCCCTTTGTATTTCATCTACAGTCTTTATTCCTTGAATTGCCAGAAACCTACTAAAAGTCTTGATTTGAATAAAGATTTGAAATAAGTAAATGCTTCAAATAAAATGAAAGGAAATATAGGGCATATTTTAAAATCTTGAGGAATGTTTAGCAAAACAAAACCACAGTATCCATAAAAAGAATAGATCAAAAGAGTTTACTAAATAAAAATACCAAATTTTAAAAATATACCAGAAAACGATTAAGAAAAAACTATAGGATAAGTGTAAATATTGGACATAAATGCAACAATGATTTAATTTCCAGAATAAATGAAATTTCTAACAGATCACTAATAATGAAAAAGATGACCCCACAGTTAGTAAAATAAATAAAGAAGCATTTCATGAAAAATATAATACAAATAGCAAATGAAAATATTAAAAAATTCTCTATCTTAGCAATACAAAAAATGAAAAGTAAAATTAATGTTTTTTTATTGCAATCAAACTGACCAAGTTAAAAAAAAGGTGTAGCATTTATTTTGTACATACTTTAACACAGAAATTATCCCCTTTGGCACTTATTTTAAATGATTTTTATACATTTACACAAAAAAGCTTGACCAAGTTATTTTTATGGTATGTTTATAATAGAAAATATAAGGAATTAAACCCACAACTAATGGACTCGGTGAGCATTGTAGAGGGGAAGGGCACGCCTCTAACCCTCGCTTGGGCCAGGGAAAGACATAAAATGTAACCAAAATGTTTGTACCCTCATAATATCCTGAAATAAAAAAAAAAAAGAAAGAAAATATAAGGAACACTTAAATATGTATTAATACATAAATATTAAATCAATCATGTTGTATTTACATTAGGAATTCTATGCAACAGTTAAAAAAATTAAGCATACGTGCATGCATGAACTATTCTGGAAATATTTCCAAGTTACCAACTTAAGTGAAAATGAAGAAGCAAAACAACATATCATTCTCTATGATTTTAGGTTAGAAACATACCTAAGAAACCTTATGTATAAATATAATATATCGGAGGGCAAGAAAAAAGTCTGAATAATGTAGACGCTCCATTGATAATAAGAGCTAGACCTAGGGTAAGGCTATTTTATTTTTTCATGGTGGAAAATGTGCTTTTGCAACTACATAATGTTATTTTATTATTTAATAAAAAGGAAGCCAAGTTTTACCTTGACCAAGTTGTTGGAAAATAGTAACTTTACCTTTGAAAATATGTTTATATTATTTTCATTTAGAAAACGCTTGCAGAATCACAATGATTTGTGCATGTTGCAAATTTATAATAGGTACAAAATAAATTAATTAATAAAAAATTGAAGAGAAGAATATCCAGGAGGAAGGAGAGGAGGGAGGGAACTAGATGTCTCCTAAAATAAAATTTTCTCAATTTCTACTTCAGGAATTTTACTTGCAAATGGGTACCCTTGGGCAAATTATCTAAACTGTTCACTTATCAGAACCCTTACCTATATTATGGGAACATGTATAAATATTTAAATATGGTTGATGTAAAATTATTAATCCCAAATTCAAAAATTACAGTCGGGACACATCACCATTAATGACAAGATGTGTCAAAGACTTATTTTTCTGCTCTATAAGATTTTTTTAAATTATGCAAACAACGGAAACTTATTTTAACAGATCAAAAAGAAAAAAGAAATATTAATCTCTCTTTTCCAATCTTACCCATGTATAATTTTTAAGAACTATAATATATCCTTTACTTCTTTCTCATAAGTATGTTATATTGTATGTTTTTGGATAACTATTTAAGCTTTCAAAATACCACTTTTAAAGCCTTTGAAAATTAAAAAAAAAAATGAAAAATCTTTATTTTTTCTTGCTTTATATTTTCTTGCTTGATACAAGAGAATATATGTATGTATTTTCCTGCATTCACCTAAATGTGTCAAATCTTGACTCTGTATTTATTTACCTTACATAAGAACTAGACAATTTAATGATTTAAAAATTTAATGATTTAAAAAATAATATTGGCAGAGAGGAGTCCTAGATTGCATTGCCCATTATCTCACAAATAGAAGTTTTGAAGATCTAAACCAGTGGGTCTCAAACAGTAGTTTGAACAAACGTGCCCTCAGGAACTTCTTAAAAATGCATATCCCTGAACTCAGCCCTAAGATTCTGAATCTGAAGATCTTGATTATTCCCAGGAATATGCATTCTTACATGTCACCCACTGGAATCGGTACCAACCTCTCTTAGTCCACACTTTAAACACTGACTACAGTAAACTCTGTCTCCCTTCGTTTCAGCCCATGATAAGCTCGCCTCATGAGTCAATGGAGTCCACACATCTCCATAAGTTTGTAAGTTACCCATTCAATGGCTTGTGTTTTAAGAAAATGAAGCCCATGATATACAACTTAATTGTGACAGTTATATAAAAATTCAACATGTAAATGTATAAAGAGTTACAGCACATAGCAGTTAGGTACTCAAACAAGATGCAGAGACACTCGTTTTGATAGATGGGCTTCCTTAGAAGCTTTTTAGATTTGGAAAACAAGGTTAACTTTTTAGTAGAGACAAGGCATACAGTTTAGCAGAACATCTATTATTAACCTGATAGTGGACAGTGTAATTTACTGCCCATAATGTTAACTATAATAGCTCCTTATACAAGCCGGGCCTAATGTTTGCTACTTAAATTGTTGTCAGTAACTGTTAGATTACATTGTTTAAAACTACTTTTTTGATAATTCCAGTACTTTACTCTTTACATGAAACATTAACATCTGGTAAACATCAAAATGATATTAAAGTGGGATCACAAGATTAAGAAATTTAAGTTAGAGAGGTCTCTCTAAAATCAAGTAAATATATGCATTATGTCATGAAGATGTATAATAAAAATACCACCTTCAGAGAAAATTGTTGAATAAAATATTTTAATTCAAATGGAAAAATAGAATATAAAGCCCAAAATATCAAAGATTACCTTATTTAGAACATAATATACATAGGGACTATTGTAGAATAAAAATCTGAACAATATTAAGTAATGAATTCATAATATCGGTATGTTGGGAAATTCATGGTATAAGACTATATTGGACAAAAGTACCAAAAAAAAAGAATAGAAAAAGAAATAAAACTCGAGTGGTGATTAAGACATCTCGATGTAGAATGAGGGCATACTGTGTTCTAAAATAATGAGACAGAGGTGTCGGGTAGAAATAACGAAAGAAGGTCTGTTTCTGTATCAAAAATGGGATTAAAATGCATGGCAGATATATTTCTCTTCACAGTTTCGCTTAGTGTCACACAAAGCTATATGCCCTTGTGTTAACTCAAACACTAATTAAAACAATAATATGGAAAAATCACAGAGCATTCTCATTAGAAAATTGAGGCATTTGGTCTAGTTTTTCTTCAGCTGTAAAAGGTATAACATTTTCAATAACATTAACTGCATCTTAATAGATTGGATCTTATAAACACAATCCAACATTATTTCAGTGTATTTTCTATTTATGTAATTTGCAAACATTTAACATTTATTTTAATAACATATTAAATTCCAAGAAATGAAAGATATCTGATTGATAATTTATAAAATATTATCTCATTTTAGTTTATTCTAACTAAACTCTATTTTATAATACATCTCACATAAAACAATATGTTTTCAAAGGAAATACATCTATTGGAAGCAGCTGTTGAAATAGATTATAAATATTATAAATTATCATCCAAAATTAATAATTCTGTCAGAGCTAAATTGAAATATACCTTTGATCAACTGACAATTAAAAACACCTTGCCAAAAATATTATCACTGAAATATGACTCACCAATTTTAAATGACATTAAATTCACTTTAATAACTCAATCATGAAAAGGGGATATAGATATTAATCATAACAGCTGCTAACATCACACACAAAAAGACAACCAGAAACAATTTCCCATCTAATAGAGAAACATGATACCACTCATGAAGTAGTGCCATCCCAAATGTTAAGCCGGAATCTGATGAAAACTCCAGATCTAATTACCCACTTATGGAAATACAGATACCAGAAAAATGTGCCCACCAATAGTATATAGATGTAATAAAAAAATCCAGACTACAATTTCTACAAAAAAAAAGGATTTGTTTTTTTCAACAAATAAATGGCAAGAAAAAAATAGATGGAGAAACTTGCAGATGAGACATTGTGTGTGTTTGTATGTATGCATATGTATGTGTGTTTGTGTATACACATTATGTATATCACTTAATTATAATAGGTTTAATTTATTTGGATTTTGATTCAAGTAAACAAAATGAAAATAATGGAAATTTTAAGACAATTGGAAAAATATGGACATACTGAATATTTAACGGCATAAATTATTTTTTAATATATGATAATGGCATTGCATATTTTAAAAAAATTCTTATATTTTAGAGATACACATAAAATTTTTATGGAAGAAAAGATAAGCCTTCTGGAAGCAAGTAGGATATAGATAATACATCCTTAGACATGAGTTAATGATTATTGAAGCTATGTGGTGATTATACAAGGAATCATATCATCTTCTTTTGAATTTGTTTGAATTTGATCATAATAAAATCCTAAAATCATTTTAAAGCACCTATTTATAGGTAAACCACTATAGAGAAGTTTATTAATGAGTTTTATCTTTTCATGAAGTAGTTTGATTGACTTTTATTATTTTCAAAAGATTAATTTGTTGTTACTTTTAATAGGAAAGATGCAAAAACTTTATATTCTTTCAAATGTGTAATTAAAGATTTTCACTTGTTAGATTGATGTTGCCACTAATGATTGTATTTTATTATCTACTAACTACTTTCACTATTAGCATTGCTATTCTGATTAAAGGATTTATAGATATTAACATGATAAAGACAAGATAAATGGAGATTCTAGAAGAATAATTTATTTCTTTGGTCTTCTTATCTCAAGTTTCTGTATCCAAAATTATGCTATTTTTCTCTCCACAAAATGGAATGTGTTATATATTTGAAGTGACAGCAGTATGAACTTATCAATTCCAATAGTGTTTATAATGAGAAAGCCATATCTCAGTGAAACACCTATTTGAAGATATAAGGAAAATGAATTCTAGGCAGATGAGAAAGCAAATAAAAAGTCTCTGAGTTCAAAACAGGACTGAACTATTTAAATAAATGAAATAAATTCAGTTGTTGTGAAATGGTACAAGCCAAGGGAAGAGTGGGTTGAGGTAAGTTTTGTTAGCAGAAGCCATGTAAAATCATTCATATTAAGGCATAAACAAATGTGAGAGAGCTGGAGCTTGCTGAGGAATGGAGAGACATTCTCTGGCTGCTGGTGAGAAATAAACATGGGGAAGTGGAGTTTAGGAAGTTTTCAAGAAGGAAAGAGAAATGTTCCGGTAGGTGACAGTAGACAAACCAATGTAAACCAATATAAAGATCCTCAAAATAGTCCAGGAAGAGCTGGCATAGGGAGTGGAAAGTGGTCAGATATATGATACATTTAAGAGATATAGTAGACACGTTTTGAGATTGGAGAGAATAAAGGAAGACTAAGGAAACCATATGCCCTCTTCCCACCTCCTCCCACCCAAGCAGTTGCATGAATCGTTTTGCCATTTTTCCAGATGGAAAGGCAGGGAGGACAGATGTGGGTTCTACGGTTGTTTGCTTCTGTCTTCCTTTTTTTTCCTTTTCTTTTCTTTTTCCTCCCTTCCTCCCTCCCTCTCTTCTTTCAGTCCTCTGTGTTTTCTTTCTTTTTAATGAACTTACTTTGAGGTCTGTATTTTATATTCAATGAAAGATGTTAAGTAGACACTTGTACATATGAGTCTGAAAAGCTCATGAGAAAGAATGTTCTAGAGCTATACATGTGATATCATTATAGAGCTGAATTTTTAAAGCTGTCAAACTATGTGAGGTCCTCTATGCAGTGTACATAGGACAGAAGAAGGTCAAGACTGATTCATGGGATGATTTGCCATTTGGGAAGAAGATAGTGAAAAGTGAGTGTATATTTTTATGTCACCACTTTATCAGGAGCTTAAGTATCAGTTATTTTATGTGCTAGAAAGTCAGCAAAAATTCATTATATTTGACAAGAATGCATGAATGGACTATTAGTCATGACGTAATTCCTGAGAAGAACCTATTAGAGTAAAACTTACTGTACCTGTAGAAGCACTTCTACTTCTGGCTACAATGTTTTAGCCTCCCTCCAAAAACACGTAAGACACATACGCAATATATAAATTGATGTCTTTCTGACAGTGGATATCTGGCAGTGCAGGGCTGTGATCTCTAAGAGACAGGAAATAGAGAATATAAAACCCATGAATGCATTAGCTTACTTCTTGGAAAGAGCATCCGGGACACAGCCAAGGGATTTGCCCAGGTTGAAGGCAGAGAGGCAGAGAAAAAAATATTTGAAGAAATAATGATAAAATGTTTCTAAATGGGATGAAAATTATAAACCCTGAGATCTAAGACTCTCAACAAACTCCAAGCACAAGAAACACGAAGAAAATTACATGATGGCACATCCTCATCAAATAGCTCAAACGAGAAAAAATATTTAATATGTATAGAAGAATCAACACAGCATGAAAACAGGGTAATACAAAACACAATAGAGCAAAATTTTTCTAGACTTAAGAAAAAATTATAACCACTAATTCCACACTAAATAAAAAATGTTTAAAAATCAAAGGCAAAATAAAGACTATTTCAGATGTAGAGAAGCTATAAGGGTTCATCACCACAGGTGTGCACTAAAAATATGTTAAGGAAAGTTTTTCAGGCAGAATAAAATGAGACCAGATGGAAATCTCTATCTCTACAAAGGAATGAAATATATTTTAATTGGTATATAACAAAAAAAATACAAGATAATTTTCTTATTATTTTAAATTGCCTTAAAAGATACTACTAATGTGTTGTGGTGCTTATAACAAATGCAAAAATAAATTTGTAAAAATGATAGCAGAAAGTCCAGGAAGGTCGATATAAAACTTATGTTAAGATTTATTTAAGTTTTAAATGATATAACATTATTTGAATGTGTGCTCTGACAAGTAAAGGTATATTCCAGAAAATCAAAAGCAATTATGCAGAGAGACAAAGAGAAAGACATAAAACACTAGTAAACCAATATAGAGCAAATAAATTCAGAATCGTAAAAACTCAATTATTTCAAAAGAAGGTAGAAAACCTAACACAAGAAAAGATGGGATAAGAGAAAGAAATGCAGAAAAATTGTAGATACAAACCCCACAATTTTAATAACCAAATTAAATGAAAGTAGTCTAAGCCTCCCAATTAAAAAGCAGAACTTGTCAATGGAATGACCACATTAATATAAGATACTGGAGATTCCAGAGGAACAAATACAACTAAATATATAAAGGGTTATTTTATAATGATAGGGGAGCCATTCACCATCGGTAACAATCCTAAATGTTTATGAACCTTGTAACAGGACTTCAGATACATGAAGAAAACACTGATAGAACAGAGAAGAGAAATAGATAAATCCACAAGTAAATTCTTTCCAAATGACTAACAGTCTTAAATAGGGCAATAAGGCAATAAAATGAAACATATACAGATTAGAAAGTAAGAAATAAAATTGTTCCTAGTCACAGATAACATGACTGTCTATATAGAAAACCCTAAGGATGTAGAAAAACTTCTTGAACTAATATGGGAGTTGAGCAAGGTTGTTGTAGGATATAAAGTCAAGACACATGTCAATCTTAGTTTTGTCTACTGGCAGTAAACAATTGGAAATTAATTTAAAAACACAATAACACAATACACCAATCAACTAAGTAGATATTAATCTAACAAAATATTTATATAACTTGTGTGCTGAAAATTTTTAAATGATGATGAAAGACATCACAGTAGACCTAAATCAATGGAGACAAATACTGTGTCCATGGATTGGAAGACTCAACATAATAAAGATGTCGATTTTTCTCAAGTGCAATTGCTATCAAATTCAGGAAGATATTTGTAAATATTGATATGCTGATTCTAAAATTTATATGAAAAGACAAAAGAATTTGAATTAATGAAATAATTTAAACAATAACAACAAGGTTGAAGGATTCATGCAGCCCAATTGTAAGTCATTATACAGCAATAATAATCAAAACAGTGTGGTAGGCTAGACATATAACCCAGCGAAGAGAGAATCCAGAAATAGACTCACATAAATATGCCAGCTGATTTTTCACAAAGGTGTAAAAGAAATTCAATGGATAAAGGGAAGTCTTTTCAACAAATGTTTTGGAACAATAGAATATTCATACATTAATCTAAACCTCACACTTTATACAAAAAAATTATTCAAAATGTATCTAAATATACAAAATAAACTATACAAGATAGAAGAAAATCTTTGTGATCTTAAGTTAGGTAAAGGGTTCTTAGACACAATGCCAAAGGCAAAATTTATAAAGACAACAATCCCAAATCTCAAGTAAACACATGAAAACAATGTTCTATATCATTAGCCATTACTGAAATGAAAATTAAAACCAATATGAGATACCATCATTGGTATGGTTTGAATGTGTCGCTCAAAGTTAATGTTTTGGAAATTTAATCCCCAGTGCAATAGTCCTGGAGAGGTGGGACCTTTTAAGGTGTGATTAGGTCATGAAGTCTCTGACTTCATGAATAGATTAATGCCATTATCACTGAACTAAGTTTCCAAGAGTGAGTTTGTTATAAAAGCAAGGTTGTCCCTCTCTTGTGCTTTTTCTCTCTCTTGCACATGCTCTCTTGCCCTTCTACCTTCTGCTGTGGATGACAGCAGATCTAGATCTTGAGCTTCTCGGCCTCTAAAATTGTAAGAAATAAATCTCTGTTCTTTAGAAATTACCCAGTACCAGGTATTTGGTTATAGGAGAACAAAACAGGCTAAGAGAATCTAACAAATCTTAAAATGGCTAAAACAACAAATATTGATAATACTAAGTCTGGTGAGGGTGGGGAACAACTAGGTCTTTTATACATTGATGGTAGAAATATAAAAGAGGATAGTCACTGTATTAGTTTTCTACTGTTGTAACAGTTTACTGCTAACTTACTGGTTTAAAACAAAACAATTCATTTTCTCACACTTTCTGTGTGTCAGGAGTCTTGCACGTAGTAGATGGAGCCTGCATGACTTCTGCACCAACTACCCAGAGTTAGGCCACACTCCACAGGTTAAGGACACATTCCTCCATAAAAGTGCCTTCCCTTTAGACACCAGCTGCACTTCTGGGGATACCCAACCACCCTCAGTTTTAGTCGGTTGGCTACAAATTCTGGGATTGCCACTACACTACCCCCCTTCAAGTTTAATAATTTGCTAGAATGACTCACCAAACTCAGAAAAGTTTTATAAGTATGATGACTGATTTATTATAGCAAAAACATGCAAATCAGAACCAATCAAGGGGATTCATGGGGTGAGTTCTGAGAGGGTTTCAAATGTGAAACTTCCCTTGCCCTCTCCCCATGGAGTCCGGATGCATTGCCCTCCAGACACGTGGCTGTGTTACCACAGGCAGAGTACTGCCAACCCGGGAAGCTCACCCAAGTGCTGCTGTCCAGAGTTTTAAGTGTGTTTTCATTACATTTCATTACGTTTGCATGACTGATTAAATCATTGGTCATGTGACTCAATCTCCAGCCCCTCTCCTCCCCCTGGTGGTTGGGCTGATATCACGTGGCTCAAAGGCTCAACCCTCTAATCACATAATTGGTCTTTCTAGTTTGACCAGACTCCATCCTGAGTCATCTCCTTAGCATACATTAGGGACCCACCATGAGTCACCTTATTATTAATAGTAATATGAACTACCAGCTGTGATCTGAAGGGTCCACCATGAATAATAAAGACACTCCTATCACTAGACAAATTCCAATGACTTAGAGGCTCTCAGAAACTGAGGACAAAAGCCAGCCAAATTCTTTATTATATACGTCCTCTGCTCAGGGTCTCACAGTTTGAAATTAAATGTTATCTAGCTATGTCCCTGTCGGGAGGCTGGATTAAGGAAAGGACTTCACTCAAGAATACTCAGGTTGGTGGAAGAATTCATTTCTTTGTGGTTATATAATTGAGGTCTGTCCATGTTTTCTTGCTAGCTGTTGACTGAAGACCACTCTCAGCATCTAGTGGCCCACTCAACAACATGGCAATTTGCTCCTTCCAGTCCAGCAGAAAAATCTCTGCTTCTCTGAGTTTGTTTTAACAGTCTTACCTAATTATGTCACCTCCATTTAGGATGATCTCCTTTTTGATTAGCTTGAAGTCAACTGATTAGGGACATTAATTACATCTGCAAAATTCCTTTGGCCACATCACAGGAGTGATTTCCCATTATATTCGCAGATTCTATGGACACTCAAGGAGTAGAGTTTATAGGGCGCATGTACTCTCATGGGTGGGAATCTTGGGGCTCATCTTAGAATTCTGTCTGTCACATCTGCTCTGGAAAACAATTTGTTGTTTTTTTTTTTATAAGATTAGATACAGCAATTGCTCTCCTGGGAGGAATTAAAACTTATGTTCACACAAAGTCTTAGACATGAATGTTCATACTAGGTTTGTTTATAATAACTTGAAACAAAAACTTGAAACAACCCAAATGTTAATTCTTAATTAATTTACCAAACAGGAAAAACTACAGGGAATAGGGCTAGCACAGGAGGGTTTCTAAAAGAGTAAAATTCATAAGAAAAGACTCCTAAATGGAACAGGAAAGTGGAGAGAGAGGTGCTGGGTGGTTAAGAGAAATTCAAAAAAGACAGCAGAGTTTAACATCAGAAAACAATGGAAATAATGCAAGATGAAACCAAAGGCATGGATATAGGCAAAATTATAGAATATCATGGAGACCATATTAAATAATTAGGAGAAATCCATGAGGTTAATCATGTATAAGTTACCAGAGAAAAGTAAACAGAATTAAAATGGTAACTTTTGGTTAAGAACTTAGTGAAAATACACCTTTCAACATCATGAAACCCATAATTGACATATAATGAAATAAATAATAGCATAATTTTACTAAACAAAAATTTAAAAGTTCTTTTAATACATAATTTTATTTGTCTAATAAATTTAAGTCTATCTAAAGTCTCTCCATTAACAATTGGCCATATGATCAAATGTACCTAAATAAGCTATTCTTTATTAGCTTATTAGCTACTAGTTGTGTTTTTTAACATCAGTTGACAACTAAAGCCTTGGTATTTTCAGCAATATCTCAAAATATCTAACAGCGAATGAGTCACACTTATGTGTGTCCTGTGCACTATAATAAAATAAATGTCCTCGAAGATCTTTAATATTTATGAAGAAAATGAGAAGGAAAAAAGGAGAAGAAGGGAGGAAGGTAAACTGGAATATTAGAACAAGAAGGAGCTGAAACAATAGCAACCTGCTAAAGGAGAGTGGTAGGTGGGTTTTTGAAGTTCAATGTTAGATTGTTATAAAAACGTGACCCTGTTTCCTCAGTTATGCACATACACATTCACATTTTAACATTTCTTAAATTAGAACACGTTTTGCAATCACATTTAGCTAAGGAAGTGTCATGATGATGTCATTTTCTTTACATATGCTTAGTCTGAAATTCTTCTTTTGACAGTGAATGCCAACAGAAATGAAGAAAATGCCAGCATCAGATATTATTAAATTGGTGTCAGTAGCCTGAAGAATTTCTAGAGAAATTTATACTTTTTTTTCAGAAATGAGGCGTCACCAAAGCTCTTCAAAGCACAGGGGAAAATGTTGTATGAAAATACACAGTGATAGATAGGCCAGAATCAATATGTGATTTGAAATATCTAGAGTGTGAATATGCAAGAAGTTTAGGCACAACTTAACCAAATTTTTTCTCTTGTATTTTTTAAGTAAGCACAGGAATTATATATGATCAAAATATGTTTTTAAGTCTAAAAAGCTCTTTCAGAAAGTATAAAACATGAGTTATGCAAAACATTGTCTAATAGTTTAGTTGTCAATGTTTCTATATTGTTTTTCAAAGCACATTATATTGATGTGGTGCATATTATAGCCCATGGCATTTCTGGTTGGATGAAAATGATATTCAGCAGGTCTTTATCAACTGCAGTCCCAGGAAAGGAGTAAAATGGAAAAAAATCACCTACCATATGTCCAATATTTATAATACATCAAACTATTAAGTAAAATATCTTCTATCCTTCTATTTTGACAAATACACCTTCATTGCCACCCCAAAATCTTGTATTCCATCCCTCTTCTCTTTCCACGCCCAGCTTCCTCCAGCACCATGAAGGGCCTTCCATTCACTTGTGCACGTACTTCTGTCCACTCATTTAAACTCATTCTACTGGGTAGACTTTACACAACCACAAACGGCTCCCTTTTGAACAACCACCTGGAATAGGGTATGGTCTGACTTCTGGAGGACTGTGTGGCAAAGAAGCTGGCACAGGCCCTTGAGCCAGGCTCAGGCTTATTTTGGGAAGACAATACCTGAACTGTGTCTCCAATGGGGAGGGGGTGTTCCCTGGGTCGGGCACTATCCCCTTGGCGCAGCAGGAAGCATGTTGCCAGACAGGAGCTACAGTGTGCTCCTCAAATATCCTGGACCATGTCAGAAGTTCTAAGCTCTTCTTGGCCAGATCCAAGGGTAGTGCCATAAAGTATAATGCTTGAAAATCAACGTGACTTATAAGAAATATATCATAAGACAATCAAGTTATTGATAAAATACTGGCAGTAACATTTTTTAAGCTCCTAGTGTGAACTTATGAGTAATATTTTTACAGTTTTTCCCTTCCCTTCTTTTATTGTGTAGGCAGTTCCTTCATCTTGCCATTACATTTTAAGTAACAAATTGCAATATGCTATTTATTGAGTCAGATGCTTTCAGGGAGTGCTTCAGCTATTCCTGTGAAAGCACATTTTCCAGGGAATCTATGTCAATTCTTTCTTTTTTTTTTTTCAGAATATTACGGGGGTACAAATACTTTGGATACATAAATTGCTTTGCACTGCCTGAGTAACAGCTATAAGTGTGCCCATCCCCCATACAGTGTGCACCACACCCATTAGATGTGAATTTACCCATTCCCTCCTCCCCCCTCCCACCTGCCCAACACCCAGGTCCAAACAACCTATGTTAATTCTGTATTCCACTAAGATATTTAGATAGTCCAGCAAAATAACCACACCAAATGAGCCCATGCATGATTGACTGAATTTAAATTACAAAATGGTTTTCATAACTACTGAATTCATCTACCTAGATATTGAAAGGAATTCTATAAATCAGAATTAGTATATATTCCTTAGAAGAATGGCTTTATATTTATTCTCTCTAGTCTACAAGAAAAATATTATCAAAATTTCACTCTACTGAAATGAAAGTTTTGTGTCTTTAGAAAGAATTTTTAAAGACTATAAGTTAAAGGGCAATATTTTATGTTGACATAAAATATTTCTTAGTATAATAGTAAATTAAATATCTTTCATTTTCTTCATGGTGTGTATGTGCAGAAGAGATAATACTTGGCTATACATGGATGACTCATCCATTTCATCAAGCTTAGAGATTCTATCTTTTAAAATGCCTCCCTTGTTCCATTACTTTAATTAAAAATTTTTGATATACACCTGTACCTTGGACAGTGCTTTTTATATTAATATTATTTAAATCTTTACATTAATATCTTGGTGTTTTCCCTAATGAGTCACCTTCAATGTTAAATCAAAGCAATAAAGAAAAACAAAACGAATTAGAAATCAAAGAAGGTACGCTTCAGAAGGTATGTTCACTCGTGAGATCTTATCATTAGCATTACTATTATTGAGTTGAAAGAAAAACAATTTAATAGCGAAATACACAAATAGCTTGTCTGTGATGTTATAGTCCTATGACCTACTGTGCTAATTGGCTGCCTGTTGAGCTAAAGAAATTACCATAGGAAGATCTAATATGTCTATCAATATTCAACTAACAGAATTAAACGGCTAGTATGTGTTTATAGACTCATACTGCTTAGCAGTGTAAGTAGTTATATAATAGAAGATTGGTGAGAGAAAAAATTGGCAAAGCAGGGGTCAATATAATGATCTCATTTTTACAGGGTTTTAGTTACTGTCTGGTCACCAACTAGGCACCTTTAGAAGGTATCACTTTTATGTCACCAGGGTACTGTTTAGTACACTTAAGAGCAATTTAATTACAACACTGAGTACACCCCAGGAATGGAAATGTGGTTAATTTCAAAGCACCATCAGGAGTTCACACTATTTCCTATTCCTTAGCTCTCACATATTAAAGCACTAACTTTAATGGAACCCCAGTGAACTGAAAGAGTTAATAAACCATCATGCTGCCCTGAAAATCACCCTTTTGGAGCAAAACGGAATGGAGAAAGAATTGAGTTTGACATGGAAACATCTATAGTAGAAGCAATAAACAGAACATATCAAAGGACTGTTATGATTTAATCATGAATTTTCCATCCTAAGTCTTTTAAGGAAGACATGAGAATATTAAAACAACTACCACAAAAAGTATGTGAAATGGATTCTGAAATTAATATACCCACAACCAAATGGCTGAGCACCAAACAAGAGACTCTGAAAGTTAATGGTGGAGAAATCAGTCAACACTTAGCCCTAGTTTGATTTCAGGCCAAGAAACAGAAATTGTTTTAATAAAAAATATAATAGAAAAAAAAGCACTTGAGCAAACATCAAGAAAATAAAAACTTCGCTGCTAGATGTGAAATTACTGGTACAGACAAAGAGCAACTCTTTAACATTATTTTTCCTCTTTTTGTGATAAGCAGTTCATAATGCAGGCAGAGTAGTTCGTGAACAACGGAAAGAAGCATCTCTTTACCTGCTTACTAGTAACTAAAGAAATGAGTTACGTGAAACTAATGTAAAGCGTCAACCTACAATACCTTGAGAAGGTCCATGGCACATATAAAACCGATCCTAAGAGACCAAAAACCAGCTTTCCGAAAATCTGATACTCTTTAGAACTTAGCTAGTGACCAAGGCGCTGAACACACACAAAAAACTAAGACAGGTTTCATACTGATTTGCTTTAGTAAAAGGATAAACAAAATTAATTCAGCAAAACATATAGAAATCCTATGGCAAGCAGGTACCAGAGACAATATTTCACTTGAAAAATAAAAATCTCAACAAAGGATACACAAGCAAAGATAAAAACGAAGGGGCCACATGATTAGTTAAGGGAAGCGGGGGGAAGGAAAAGAGGAATAAATGATTAAAAAATTGCATACATACATGGAAAATATTTCATATCAATGTCCCAGTGCTGTATCCATCTCTTACTTTCCATCACTTAATTCTTACAGTACTTTAAGAAGCCATATCGTTTTATATATTATTGTCTATCTTATAGGGAACCTGAGTTTTAGAGAGTTTGTCTCCATGAGAAATATGTTAAAGTAAACTCCAATGGCCTTTATCTCCAGCTGCTCCTAAAAGAATTGTTCTTGGCTCTTCAATGTCATAGTCTTTTTTCTCCACTTTTTGTTAAGTTCTTTTTATCACACCATTTCATCCAAGCCCTTCCTTCAACCAATAGTGTTCATCAGCCCTATTGTTATACCCAGGACCATTTTCTCCTAATTTTGCCAAGCTACCTATTGCTTGACTTTTTTCCCCTGGATAATGGACAATACAATTCATCTTTCCAATCACATGCTTGATTTTTTTTTATAAAATTCCCCTTCCCCAGGATAAATTTTTCCTCATACCCCAATCCTGCTTTAGTCCTGCAATCATCAATCGTTTCTCCTTTACCCAGGAAGCTAAACTCCGTCCTGGCAAATCACACAGCTCCTCTTGGTGTCACTGAAGATTCAGGGACTCCAACAACAGTAATCTTTCTGCAATTTTCCAGTTTGCTAGTCAGCTTTGTAAAATGCTTGATGGCTTCAATTGTCTATGTCTCTCACACTTTCTCAAGTCATCAGAGATACTCAACCACATATAACCTTAAATTGCATCTGAAACAACTTTTCTTATTTCTGTGTCTTCAGGAGAAGATGTGCTTTGTTTTGTTTCTTGTTTTCCTTTTCCTTTGTTTTCATTTTTAGATCTAAGGCTAATCTCATTTTTTTTTTCTGGCTTGGGTCATTCTGAAGTCTGTTTTATTTTAAAGATGAGATGCATGCAATCGTCCCAACCTCAATTATATGATGTACATAAACATTTACAATTCTGCAAGTAAAGAGACATGATGTTGCATAATTCATTTCAATGAAAATTTGTTATATGTGTCTAGACATAATAAAACATTGTGTAGGTTTATTTAATGAATACATAAATAGAGAAGGTAATTTAAAAGAAGTATTTCAGAAAGAAGAAAAAGAAGAGTCTCAGTCCAAGTTCAAGTACTCTTACACTCTTTGATATAAATGTAAATACTTTATATGGATTGAATTAAGGAATATCAATTATAAATATCACACCTTAAAAAAAAACAAACTCCAATATAGTCATCTTTTCAAATTATAGAAATACACACAGTCCATGATCCTTTTTCTGTTTTTGGAAAGGAACAATGTCATCATATGCTGCACTAAATTTTTCATATAAATCATTAAGACATCGGAGTCGGCTCACATATTTTAAGTATTCAACTTAAGAGGGGATAAATATAATTATCAAATTAAGTCAGGTCCTTCCTGGCCTCCAGCGATATCAAGGAAAATTAAATTGCATTATTCAAAACTTACTGAAAAACAACAGATTTTTAAAAGTTCTGCTTTACTGTTCCATAAAATCAATTGTAATTAATTCTTGGATTTGCATGTGATTTAAAGTTGAGTAAAGTTTCAACAATTTTCCATTAAATGATTTGAAATATTTGACATAATATTATATGCTTTTCCAGCATGTACAATTATATTTTTTTAATGAGTTAATATTAATGTGTTCAATATGTAGCTCATTATTGTTTTGACATACTGTAATTGATAAGTGCAGAATATAGCTATTAACTTAGCAAAGATTTAAAAGAGAAGAATTTACTGAATAAATATAGATTCCACATTTGCCTTATTTCAATAACATTTTATTATCAAATATTAGACAAATTTATGAGTTTGGGTTTGAATTCTAATTTGAAGATGAAAAATCACATGAAAAATTTCCAGTGAATGATTAAATAATAGTATATTAAGATGAAATAAAATAAAAAATAGGGAAAACTATGAAAAATTAGGAAAGATATAGCAGATATTTGATCTTAGCCTATATATAAAGCTATGTAATAATTAGGCCAGAAATTATTATTTTTTAAGTAAGATGTATACAGAAGTTAGATGAGAATAATACAGCAATGAAAAATAATTTATCTCAATCTTTTTATGCACCCCAACTCTACAATCAGTTTAGCATTTTATTGCTTAATTTAATATATATTTCATTTAAATATTAAGTTATTAATTTATTGGTTTGAGCAATTTAATTACAACACTGAGTACACCCCAGGAATGGAAATGTGGTCCATTAACAATTGGCCATATGATCAAATGTACCTAAATAAGCTATTCTTTATTAGCTTATTAGCTACTAGTTGTGTTTTTTAACATCAGTTGACAACTAAAGCCTTGGTATTTTCAGCAATATCTCAAAATATCTAACAGCGAATGAGTCACACTTATGTGTGTCCTGTGCACTATAATAAAATAAATGTCCTCGAAGATCTTTAATATTTATGAAGAAAATGAGAAGGAAAAAAGGAGAAGAAGGGAGGAAGGTAAACTGGAATATTAGAACAAGAAGGAGCTGAAACAATAGCAACCTGCTAAAGGAGAGTGGTAGGTGGGTTTTTGAAGTTCAATGTTAGATTGTTATAAAAACGTGACCCTGTTTCCTCAGTTATGCACATACACATTCACATTTTAACATTTCTTAAATTAGAACACGTTTTGCAATCACATTTAGCTAAGGAAGTGTCATGATGATGTCATTTTCTTTACATATGCTTAGTCTGAAATTCTTCTTTTGACAGTGAATGCCAACAGAAATGAAGAAAATGCCAGCATCAGATATTATTAAATTGGTGTCAGTAGCCTGAAGAATTTCTAGAGAAATTTATACTTTTTTTTCAGAAATGAGGCGTCACCAAAGCTCTTCAAAGCACAGGGGAAAATGTTGTATGAAAATACACAGTGATAGATAGGCCAGAATCAATATGTGATTTGAAATATCTAGAGTGTGAATATGCAAGAAGTTTAGGCACAACTTAACCAAATTTTTTCTCTTGTATTTTTTAAGTAAGCACAGGAATTATATATGATCAAAATATGTTTTTAAGTCTAAAAAGCTCTTTCAGAAAGTATAAAACATGAGTTATGCAAAACATTGTCTAATAGTTTAGTTGTCAATGTTTCTATATTGTTTTTCAAAGCACATTATATTGATGTGGTGCATATTATAGCCCATGGCATTTCTGGTTGGATGAAAATGATATTCAGCAGGTCTTTATCAACTGCAGTCCCAGGAAAGGAGTAAAATGGAAAAAAATCACCTACCATATGTCCAATATTTATAATACATCAAACTATTAAGTAAAATATCTTCTATCCTTCTATTTTGACAAATACACCTTCATTGCCACCCCAAAATCTTGTATTCCATCCCTCTTCTCTTTCCACGCCCAGCTTCCTCCAGCACCATGAAGGGCCTTCCATTCACTTGTGCACGTACTTCTGTCCACTCATTTAAACTCATTCTACTGGGTAGACTTTACACAACCACAAACGGCTCCCTTTTGAACAACCACCTGGAATAGGGTATGGTCTGACTTCTGGAGGACTGTGTGGCAAAGAAGCTGGCACAGGCCCTTGAGCCAGGCTCAGGCTTATTTTGGGAAGACAATACCTGAACTGTGTCTCCAATGGGGAGGGGGTGTTCCCTGGGTCGGGCACTATCCCCTTGGCGCAGCAGGAAGCATGTTGCCAGACAGGAGCTACAGTGTGCTCCTCAAATATCCTGGACCATGTCAGAAGTTCTAAGCTCTTCTTGGCCAGATCCAAGGGTAGTGCCATAAAGTATAATGCTTGAAAATCAACGTGACTTATAAGAAATATATCATAAGACAATCAAGTTATTGATAAAATACTGGCAGTAACATTTTTTAAGCTCCTAGTGTGAACTTATGAGTAATATTTTTACAGTTTTTCCCTTCCCTTCTTTTATTGTGTAGGCAGTTCCTTCATCTTGCCATTACATTTTAAGTAACAAATTGCAATATGCTATTTATTGAGTCAGATGCTTTCAGGGAGTGCTTCAGCTATTCCTGTGAAAGCACATTTTCCAGGGAATCTATGTCAATTCTTTCTTTTTTTTTTTTCAGAATATTACGGGGGTACAAATACTTTGGATACATAAATTGCTTTTGAACCTTCAGAGTCAGAGCTACAAGCATGGCCATCCCCCAT
>NW_012149274.1:1448198-1477299 GCF_000956105.1 Propithecus coquereli | reverse complement strand
TTTCTTCGAAAATTACGTCTTCTAACATCACTGCAACTTTAAATAGAATGAAAAAGACCTGTACTAAAATTTACTCAGGTAACTTTTAATAGTTTGAACAGCTTAATTTTTAATGTCATTTCTATTTGAAAAGTGCTCAAAATATTACAGTATTAAATATTTAGTAACATCATTACAAAAAAATTTAAGTAATTCAAGCCCAAACCCTAGAGACACAGGGATCACTACTTCCAACTCTTAAAATACCAAACAAGTCCATTGAGATTTATACATTTTTTCATAATTTAATAATGTAGTTTAAGTTGTTGCTAGCTTTGCAAAAATATACTGTAATAGCACAGATGTGACTGTTAATTAAAAAGTCTCTTGTGAGAGCAAATGGATTTCTGGGTGATGTTTTGAACAAGATTATGTCATTTAGAAAAAAATTTCTAAGTACACAAAATCTTGAACTTATAAACATTATGTGCCTAAGAGACCATTGATTTTTTTTTATCCCAACCACCCCGCAGAGTGAAGAGAACTAAAGGTAATTTACACATCAGCCTGAGTGTTTTTATATTTTCTTTAAATGGGCCATCTTGCTTCTAGTGTCAAGATTTATGTTTCGTTTTTGACAATGTAGCTTTTTTAACAGTTTTTCTTTTTTTTTCAGTTTTTGACAGGGTAGATTTATAATTTTAAAAATGTGTTGTTAACCATGTAGGTGACAGGTACATTTGTGTCTTCACATTAATTTTCAACACAGTGACATTTAAAATGGCTGAAATTTGTGAAAATAAGATTTCATACATAATTGATTGCATTTTACATGAGTGTAAATGTAAGAAAAAATTAACACATTTCTAAACCATTAGAAAAATACATAGATTTAAATATAAACTATCCAGCTATTGGTTGGCACTAAGATATTGTGTGCATGGTATATCATAAATTATTTTCTTTATCTGCTACTTTAAATTGTGGTGAATATTATTTAAATAACCTACACTGAAGAGAATATATCAATATACATGCGTGAGAGAATAGATGATTGTTGATATTAAGTATAGGTAGAATAATTTAAGACTATCTGTTAGGGCATCATAGATTATGTGATTTCCCAGTTAAGACACAATTTTTCAGCATATAAAATTTTCTTAAGGAATAAATCAAGCAACTTACCAAACTCCTTGACTCTTATAAGAATATATACTAGAAGTGACTCCATTCTCTTACATATATAAACTTATTCACATACACATAAACTCTATACATACTCACACAGACATAAACATACACAAATTCAAATATGTGGAGAGTGTGTGTGTGTGTGTGTGTGTGTGTGTGTGTGTGTATGTGTGTGTATTTAAATATATGTTTGCCAGGATATAGAAGAAATTCAAAGAGCCGTGTAAATTTATAAACTTTCATCATTGACATTTACCAGGCCCCAAATCTATCACTTCACTAATGAGATTTTTTTTCTTCCTTTCCTAGAGATTTTTTTCTAAAAATTTTAGCAAACATGCATTAACTCTAGTATTTATTGTTTTTGTAAGTTTCCCACCTTTTTGTTTCCGTCCTTAAGAGTTTCATATGCCCGTGAAAGTACATGCCATGTTTTAAAATACACAAATTAGTATTGTTTCTCCAAACACCTTTAGGTTTTTCTTTATCTTAAGTGTTCTGCAATTTCATTAGTAAATATAATACTCAGAGTTCATTAGACTGCTTGAATAGAAACTCATGTGGCTTTATTTAATTTTGGAAAATCTCAGCTGGCATATGCTTAAATATTGTCTATCCCTATCCTCTCCTGGAAATCTGCTTAGATAGAAGTTAAAATAAGACCATTGAGAGAACTCAAAAGGAACAGCCCTTTAGGAGTGAGGAGTTATACTCCACCTCCACCTTCTTCTGCATCGGCAATCTGTCTCTTTCCCCCTATTTATTTATTCATTCGATCATTTATTTTCATCAATATGGATTCATGGATATTTATTTTATACTTTGTATGATAATCCAATAGTACTTTTTTTTTTAAATTTGTTGCACTGCTCATAGTGACTTTCTTCCAAAGAGTACAATAAGAATATGGGTAAAAACAAATAGTTTTATTGTGGAAACACGTGACAAACACAAATTCTGCCAGTTGATCAAGGTCCATAACAACAGTGTTAAGTCATGTTGATAGTGTTTGCCCTTGATATGGGGTGATGGAAATGACGCTTTACCTCTATAGCCTTCCTCCCCAAATCCTTAACCCCAGTCTAATGAGAAAAACATCAGACAAATCCCAATAAATCCACACTACAAAGTACCTGAACTGTAATTCTTAAAACTAGTAAGGTCATTAGAAGGTTGGAGAAACTGTTATAGTCAAGATGAGTCTAAAGAAACAACAACTAAATGTAATATAGTAGGGGATTCTAGAATAAGAAAACATTAAAGAAATCTAAATTAATAATGACGTACCAATATTGGTTCATTAGTCATAGCAAATATGTCATACTCATATGAGATGCTAACCACAGAGAGAACAAGGTTAAGGGTATATGGAAAGTGTACTATCTATATCATCTCCAATTTTTGCAATTCTAAACCTGTCCTAAAAATAAAGTTTATTTTTAAAAAACACATATGGGTGTGGGTGAGATGACTCACACCTGTAACCCTAGCATTTGGGAGGCCAAAGTGGGAGCATTGCATGAGGCCAAGAGTTTGAGACCAGACTGAGCAACATAGAGAGATCCTGTCTCTACAAAAATTAATTTTAAAAATTATCTGGACATGATGGTGAGCACTTGTAGTTCCAGCTACTGTGAGGCTGAGGCAGGAGAATTGCTTGAGCCCAGAAGTTTGAATCATCTGTTTGATAGCCAAATGTAGACATAGAACATGCAATCAGTATAAATTTTAGAGTTTGAGATCTAGAGATATACATTTGATGGTTGTGAATATGCAGGTGGCTTTTAAAAAATGAGAAAGGATAATATTGTCCATGAAATGAAGGTACATTACTACAAAAAATATCAGCAGCCCAAAGGAATGTTTAATCTTAATGGGTGTGTGTTAGTTTTCTGCTGCTGCGTAACAGAGTGCCACAGACAGAATGACTTAGAACACTTGCTTATTAGCTCACAATTCTGTAGATCAGAAGTGAAGCATGATGCGGTTGCTCAGGAAATTGAGTTCCTTGAAGTTGTAGGTCTTAAGTCACCATGTCTTCAATGGCTATGAACTGGGAGCCACTCTCAGCTTCTAGAAGCCACCTTCATTCCATCCCAAATAATCCCCTCCATCTTTAACCCCCTAATAGTGCATCGAATTCTTCGCTTGCTTCAAATCTTTCCCTCTGTTAAAGCCACAGAAAAATTCTCTGCTTTTGAAAGGGCTCCTGTGATTAGCTTAGGTGCACCCAGATATTCTCCCTACCTTCAGGTCAACAGTGCCATATGACATGACATAATCATAGGAGAGATAGCTCATCCCATTCACAGCTTTAGGGCGGCACAGCCTTGGGAAGACATCTCCCGATTCTGTGCATCCTTGGGAGGGTCCAAAGATAGTGAGATAACGAACAGAGAAGTAGAGGTACAAAGGTGAAAAGGAAAGAGGAGGCTAACATAAACATTTAACAAAACAATCGGTGATCACTATAGGAACTTAATGCCTATTTGTTTTGGAAAAATAGCGTTAACTTTAGAAAGAATCTTAGAAATAATGGAGTTAGAAATCTGAAGGCAGTAGACTGGAGTATGAACTGGGATTGCACAACAGATTGCTCTTTCTGGAAACCTGAAAGAGAAGAGAAGGAAACAGGGCAGAAACTAAGAAGATCAAGGATGAGAGGGATGCCTGTCTTCTTGCTTTGATGAGCTGATGGTTACGAGAGAAAAACGCAAGTAAATGAGAAATCTCATTTGCAGAAGTTTTAAAAATTAGCAAACCACATGTGCTGAGGGTTCGCAAAAGCCAAAGTGTATTTTTTTTCCTTACACAGAGTAAGTCCTCGCTTGTTTAACAATACCAAAGGAAGTAGCTCTGGCATTTTTTATGTGTGTTAACATTTCTCCTGCTATGGTCTTATAGTTGCTCAAAGTATGTCTTAATTGCATTCTAAGTGTATTTTCCAAAACAAAATGGTCTGAAAAGGTGACCAAATATTTGAAATTACAATGCTCCAAAAATAACTAGATACATGGTTGGCATACTTGATTAACTGAGAAATCTCATGGAGTTTAGGATATACTGTCAAATTTAGAGAAATCAATAGTTTCACTTTCAATATATTGCACATTTTCTTAGATATTGCCCAAGTATTTAATTTTTCATTGGTTATTTAACCAAATAACTACATGTTCCATTTATTTGTAATTGATTGACAAAAGATTCAGAAAATAAGCCAATAAACTGAAACATACTTCTTAATATAAAACATATTCTTAGTGTTAGAATTATCAATCCATAAAATATTTTAAGACAAAGAGTCTGGAAATAGCATATTTGGTACTGTGTCCTAGAAGAAGTACAGGATTTCTTTGAGTTGTAGTTTCTATTAGACACACACCTCTAGAAGACCATTGTGAATAACTGTTTTATATATTAGAATTAAAACCAAGTACATTCTAATATAGCCAACTACATCAAGGGCAGTATGTTCAGTTTAATGGTTTTTTCCCCCCAAATTATGGCTGTATCATTAAAAAAATAATTTCTCTTATAATTTTAAATAGAAGTAAATTAAAAAGACCAAGTTGGTTAAAGCATTTTAAACAAAGGGAGCAAATTCTCAGGATTCACTGTCACTCTATTAAATAATTAGTAATTTTAGATAATTCTGTTTCTAGTGAAATAGAAAGTAAAACAATAATTGGAGTAATTTAGTGACTCAAAAAAATAAGAAAAAGAATCTTACCTGCTCTGCGACATAATGAAGAGTAAGATCTTCACAGCAATGACAATAAACAGTACTTCCTCAAAGATCTTTTTTAGATGGCATCTCGTTTAACAGCTCTAACTGAGGCATAGAACATAACCATGTCTCAAGAGGATCCTCCTCTCCCTGGGTGGCCTACAGATTGTAGAATGACCTGCCTCATTTGGCCATGATGGTCACTACTCTTGTTTCTATTGTTCAGGCTTTCTTGGCCTCCCTGCTTTGTGTCCTGCTGAAAGACTCTTGCTGAGTCTGGAGCTCAGGCACCTAGGAGCCAGTGTCTCATGGTACCACATACAGATGGCATCTCAGCAGTTTTCCAACCCTCTGGAAAGCAGGCAGTGAACAGGATGTTAATCCTCTTTGGGAACCACATACCCCTATTCCCTTCTTTTCTTTTTTTATAGGGGAAATTGTTCCTTACTACCCTCGAAGGTACAGTACATGAAAGCTTATGAACTTCCACTTACATATGTAGCATCAATCACATATTTTTATCTCTGTTTACTCCTCAAATCTCACTGATATGACAGTCAAAAAATAAAATTGTTAAATTATATTGCAACTAGAGCAGAAAAAAATGGAAAAGTTACACGTGCAGATTAAAAATATCAACAAATTTTGAGAGATGGAAAGTGGGTGAATGATTGTGGGCAACTCATCGAGCAAAGAGAGAAAGACAATCCTCAAAGGTGTGGAACCAATAACGAGCTCACCAACTTATCCCACAGAAAACCAGAAGGCTTAGGACTTTGGGGGCAACAACTCCTTCTGAAACCTGACGTGTGGGAGAGGACACTTAAAACAGCATGATTGAGGTGCCTGGATTTCTTCCCCAAGACTTTGCTGCCAGGCAAATGTGTCTGTCCCACTCAGGCAGAATAGAGGAAGTACACTCGCTTAATCAGCAGAGCTCTGGACTCAAAGAACTAAACACAGCAGAGGACAGGTGTGAAATTAAGGATTAATGCGATTCTGCACAGGCATGGCGACATCCCTCTGTTCTCTTTCTTAACATATTTTCCAGGATTCTTTCTGGGCAGCGGAGACAACAATGGTAAACCTAGAGCTAATGACATTTCAGGATTTCCCTGATGGAATAACAGTCTCTCTCACCTGTGACAACACTCTTCATTCTGTGAGTGAGACTCATCCACAGTTTCCAATTGCCCCTTTAGTGCCTCACTTTACATTGTTTATAGTTTGTCAAAAATCATCAAATACATGCCGAAACCAATAGCCAAAAAACAAAAACTTAAAACAAAAAGGTAACTAAAACAAACATTCAAATAAATCTATAAAATCGGGCAACATAAAAAAGGAAAATGCATTCTTAAGAAAAAAATATGATTTTTATGCAAAAGGGGTATTTAGAAAATAAAAAGAGCCCTATGACTATGTTCTGACCCATGAGCTATAAAGGAATTGATGTGTGACTTTTATGACACTGATGGCTAAGGAGGAGGAAGCCTCCACGTGCCCTTCTCCTCCTGCTGGTGGGCATGAGTGCAAGTAACCGGATCAGCCCCGCAAGCAGTGAAAGGACGCCGTGTGATGAAAGTGGCAGAGAAGTAAGGCACTTCTTGCATCCCCAACACCGTGGGGCTACCACGTCAGCTCCCGACTACCGGAATATAAAAGTTATTCAGTGTCCTTCTGCAGTGACCACATCTGATACTGGCACACAGTTGGTGTATTTTTGATAGACACACTGACACTACAAAGGAAAAAATGGGAAAATGATGCAAAGGAATAGTAAGAAGCAGTGTAGTAACTGTCACAAAGCTAACAGTAAGATATCTGCAGTTAGGTAATAAATTGGGACCAAAAAGGGAATACATTGCCACTTAGAATGTCATGCCTAACCAAAATACCAATTGATTCTGAGGCTGTAAAGATGACCATTTAAGCAAGTTCTCAAAATGTCTACCTTTATTATTTCTCTGAAGTTATTAGAGAGTATATTTAATAAAAATCACAAAGGTTAACCATGAAAAGAAAACTAATGATAATATAAGAATTGGGAAACAAGTATTCAACATAGGAGAAAGGCACTGAGGCTTCCCAGGAACACAATCAAAAGAAGTTCCATTACAGTAGCTGTATAGCAGGTTTAAAGCACAATCAATTTATATTGGAACATTAACACAGAGTGTTTCAGACAGAATGAGTTAAGAAAAAATGGCATTAGTAGTTTACCTGGTAAAGTATTTGAGCATGTTAGGAGGCATTTCCTAGTTCTCTCAGAAAGTCTGGGTCAATCAATCAGTGGTAGGTAGAAAGAAAATACCCGCACACACAAATGAAACAATTATTAACTCTGAGAAAAGCAAAACGCTGCTAAAAAAACAGTGAACGTTAAATAAATAATGCAGGTCAGTTCTAAATACTATTTATGGTCATAAAAATGTAACCACTGAATATTGAACGAGAAATTGAGATACAAGAGTACTGGGATGAGCGTGCGGCAAAGCAGACAGGTGAGAGGAGGTGGAATAAGAAGGTTGCATTTTCATTTTTCTTAGTAGGCAGTCAGTTGTTCTTCTAAAACGGAAAAGCCTAGAAATGGCAATATAGGTTAGACTGGCATTTAGAAATATGGTGAAATAGGTCAGAAGAAACAGTTGAATGAGTTACGTAGGTTTGCCTTATGGGGAGTGAAAATCGGCAGTGTGAAGGGTGAGGTAGAAACTGCTATTTTTAGTTATACATTTTGCATTACTATTATTTTTACAAACATAGCTTATGAATTAAATAAAACTACAATTCAAAAGGATTCACTTTCCTCCATTTCTTGCTATCAGCCCCATAAAAATTCCCACATCAGAAAAAATGAGGATTCTCCACTTGCTTGGAAGTGGAAGAATATTTATGTCAAAGCATGTTCCTGTTCTATCAGTTATGGTACCGCACAGGACTTCAGTTTGGATGAATGCCAGTCTGATACAGAGCAAGGGAAGAAGCTTTATTTGCTGGTTCTCTGAGCACACTGACCGCCCCACAGGGATTTCAGTAGGAAAAACACTTTAAAGTGAGATGGGATCTTAAATTTCCTAATCTATTTCTTAGACTTACTTTATTGCTAGTTTCTTATCTGAAATTCAAATAACAGATGTATGTTTCATATTGAATGTCCTTAGATAGAAGACTACCCTTGACACAAATGACAAGAATATGCATTTATAATTTTCTGTTGTAAAATAATTTATTAGCATTGAATTATAATCAATACTCTATCAGGTTAAGCAAAGCATGTTCAAATATTTCTATAACTTTAATAACATATTATTGTACAATGTGATTAAGGAACAAATTTATACATTTTCACTTCTAGTCTTTCTTTACTAGCTTCTTTCTTTCCCTCTATTCTTCTTTCCTTCTTTTTGTAACCCTTTTTACTTGGAAAAGACTTTTCTTTAGCTCTTGAAGAAATACTACAGAATAGGTATGTTGCTTTTAAATACTAGCCAGAGCAAAACTCATCAATTTAAGAATGGAGAGTGTATCACGTAATAAGTTTATGTCTGTATCTCTGTTACCAAATCACTCTAAAGTAACATCTCAGGGGCCTGTTAATGAGATTGTCTTATGTAGGAGAATCTGATAATGGAATCCTAACAAATACAATTATTTAGAGATAATGTTAATGAGAACTAAATTAATTAATATTTAACATGCCCTTCATAAACAAAAAATTTAAAAGAGTTAATCAGAAAGATAGAGATACTTGAGACTAAATATTATATTTTAGGATCAAAGTCTAGACTTTGCCAAGTGGGAAGCTGACAGAACAGAAGTAGCTGTGCATTTGAAAAAGGTGTTTGAAAGAAAACTGTTTTCAAGCCCATCAACAACTGATTCTCCTTAATCATTTGAGGCTGCTTTAGGCAGGTCATTCATACTTCTAGAAATTACACATACTATTCTATTTTCTGAAGTGCTCTTCTTCTATTGGTAATGTATTTCTCCTTCAAAACTACTAAAAAGTCACAGGCTATATGTAACATACTTAGCGTAAGTTTCAGTTGTTCTTACTGTAGCTGTCAGTTCCCACATGTAACTGCAAGCTTACACATGAAATTGCATTTGTTTACCACAATAGCTGTGCTACTGGTAATGGAAATGCACATCTCACAGGAACCGAGTGACCTTTCTGGGAGAAATATTACAGGTAGAAGCACCTTAGATAATTGTCACATTGTACAGAAATGAATTGAGAAATAAAGTTAAGAAAATGTATTACTGTAGGATAACTATGAATCGTAGCTCTTTACTAAAGAACAGATTGTGTCTCGTATGTACATCAAAGTGAAAATATCTTTAAAGTAATGCTAACAATAATAGTAATGCTAAAATAGTAATGATTGCTTCTGTTATATCTGTGTGTATATATATAAAATATTATATTTAGCTACCGTGATATTCATCTCTGTCTCATACAAACATGAGAGCAAAGAAAAAGACAAAGAAAACGGATATTTTTCATATGCCATAAAATTTGTGTCAGAAGCATAAAATTCTATTCACTCATTCCATAATTTTTTCAGAAGCTGGTATACAGCAGGCATCCATTTATGTGCAGGAAGCAAAGCATAGAGCATGACGTAGACAAAATTCCTCCTCTCAAGGGGCTTACTTGCATTCATTTTGATGGAGAAACAGAAAACAGCAGGGAGCTCACACATACAATAGAAAAGGAAGGCAATAATTGGACATGATATTTTCAGATAGAGATTAGTCCTATAAAAAAAGTACTGTGATAGAAAGTAATGATGCAGACCATATGCACTGGTTGTTGAAGTAAGCATATGTGGGGAGATTAATTTTGATTAAAACCTGAATGGCTTCTAGGAACTAAGTATTTTAAGTTCTGGGGTCCAACCATTTCAGGCAAAGGAAATAGCACATGCAAGACCTCATAACAAAGCCAGCTAGTTTCCCCAGTGTTCCGGTGTTCATTTTCTCCTTCTTACTTTTAATAAATGCAACCACTTCCTCTAAATTTAAGCGAACACCTATGTACACAACTGACTGCATTTCCCAGATGGTTAGATGTGTGGCCCTATGAAATGAGCACTATACATGGGCTATGCATGGAAATAGTCTTAACTTCAAACTCATGTCCATTAAAGAAGGAAGTACTTTCCATTTTCTTTTTCCCATAGGTAGGAATCTACATATGGTTCTCATGGCTACTCGAGCAATGCAAACAAAGACAAAACTCAAGGTCGCTATAGGGGCAAAAAGTTTGCCTATCCCAATCAGTTACATGAGAGAGATATTAATTTCTATCTGGTGTGAAGTGTCAGGGACAGGTGTCGGTGGGCAGCATTAACTACAGGAAAAGAGGAGGAGGGCAAAAATGAGGAGGCCAATGAGCGTTTAGAACCAAACCTGCAATGGCAGGAACTTGTAGTTAGGGACTTTTCCCGGCCAGGATCATGTGCAAAAACTAGGCGCTCATGTCCAAAGGTGACCTTTTCCTCATTAACATACATGAACATAGTAAAAATCACACCCATTAATGCTATGATAGTTTACAGTTGTCATGGCAACCCCTGGAAATGACCCTATAAGGATAAAATTGGGGAGGGCCCTTATCTCTAAGAATTTTCCACCCTTTCCCCAGGAAAGTAATAAATATTCCACCCACCATTTAGCATATCATCAGGCATGGACATAAAAGCAGAAGTGTGGTAAAACCTTAGGGTCTTCTCTTCTCACAGAGATGGACCCGTTTCCCCTCAGGAAACATCCTTTTGCTTTCCATTTCTGTGCAAAACTATCCTGCAATAAGGGCGGCTGGTGTGGAAGTGTCAAGTGTCTGTCATCACTGCATCGCACCAGCCCGGCTTGTGACTCCTCCAAGCCAGGAGCCAAAGAACCGGGCAACACCTCTAAAAAACCAACCCTGACTTGAAGCACTAATTTTTTTTTTAAGCGTGAAATTAACTTAATTGAGAATGAACAGGATAGGTTTGCAGAGCAAGAGCCTGATACAGGTTTACAGAGTAAGCAAGATACGTTCGCCACAGAAAGACAAACGGACCCTTCGGTTATAACAAAAGGGCCCGAAGCACTAAATTTTTTGTTCTGTTGATTTTGAAAGGTTGGCCTGAACTATCTGATACTGGTCCTATGGCAGGAATAACTGTGTGTAGAAGAAAATGTTAGAAAATCAGTGACAGAAAATGGTTCCTGCAGGCAGGAATGCAGGCCGTGATCCACTTACGGGTGGCCCAGCAGACCTTGTAAATCATTTCATTGTAATTACACTCAATGGAAACTTTTCATAAAAGAGTGACTTAATTTAGCTTCTTTTTTAAAAAGACAACTTTGCAGTAAATAAAACTGATTCTAATGAGTCAAATGCAGGCAGAATCACAGTAATGAAGCTATCTTATCTAGATGAAAGATTGATGAGGTTGGAATCAATGGAGAACACTTGGTCATGTCTTATGTCATTGCAGGTGATGATATTCAACTATTCATTCAACAAGCAGTCACAAAAGGCCTCCTATGCGTGCACCACTGCATTACAGATTGGATATATAATGATAAATAAGACATGGTCGCTAACTTTATTGAAAACTGTAAATAACATGTAGTAGATAAATAATTTGAAATTGGAATAGTGCTACAAATGTATTGAATAGGGTGTTTGTGATGGAAAATAGAATTTGCTTAATTTTGATAATGCATCTCTTATGAAAATATTTAACCTAATATGTAAAATATAAGTATATTCAAAGAATTGAAGTAATTCTAGATAGACACATGAACAAAGGGTGTACATGGGAATTAGTTTGAATGATTGTATGACATGTGATAGAAGAAATTTCTTTTATTGGGCATAAATTGTGAGCACATAATACTACAAAATGTGACAATAATTCTAATGTATACACAATATCTTGACAATTTATATGAAACTTAATGTACAAAATACTACTTATGTCTCTAGAATATGCTTCTGGTTAGGACACTTCAGAAGTCATGGAGAAAACATTTTGAATATATATAATTAGCAAATACATCTTTCCTTTTTCCCCTTAGAATGAGAATTATAGACCAACTCAAACAAATTTTGATATATTTCAAAATTAACTATATTTCAAATTAGTAAAAGATGGCATCAAAGATGTTATTGGGTGAATGGACTGGAAAGAAGCAAGCTCACAGGCAACTTTCCAATATCTTTCTTCCTGGACATAGGCAGGAATTGGCTAAAGATGTAAAAGACCAACTCATTGAACAAATAGTCAGGAAAAGTCTTTTTATTGCAACTTAAAAAATGTATGGATATTGTTAACATGAAATTCTTCTAATATGGGTACTATCTGAACATAATGGTGATATGAAGTAAGAGGTCTCTTTTTTTTAACTTTTTTTTTTTAGATCCATTTCCAACAAACACAACTAGCTCCAAGCATTGTAAAACTATGAGGGGTACAATGTGAATGGGACTTTAAGTTTTGAGTAGTAATATGTTTTATGGTAGGAGTTTGGGCCAAAGTAAGGTCGTCACACCAAAATATACATCAATGACTATTTTTTTTTATTTAGGGAGACTTGGTAATTAAAAAAAAGTCACACGAACTGAACAATGTATTTAGTGATTATCTTTTTGTGATTTGTGTCAAAATCATGAATTTCGTGTATATAAAGGGCCATGTATTAAAATCAAATTATACTCATTAAGTAATAACATAAAAATAAAAGAATTATCTAAAAACTGATTGTAAACTAATGTTATTTCTTGCTAAAATATGATGTTTTCAAGAGCAAATGTTTAGCTGGGAATATTTGAATTATAGAACAAATTCTCAGTGTTTTTGTAAGATAAGAATCCAGTTTGGTCTTAACTATTTAAAGATATGAATTGGACAAACTTAATTCATATTAATTATTTTCCTTAATTTGGAGAAATTATCCACAACTGTTTCTGGATCATAACATATGCCTCAAACATATTATTAATAGTTTAAAAAATCAATGAGTAAATAATAATTGTAATTACAACATACTCATTCACTCTACACTCTTTGACAGTACGATATTTCTATATTTAACTAGATAATAAAATTTTCTTGTGCTTGATAGTGTTAGACTGAATTGACAGGAAAGTCCCTGGAACACAAGCATTCAAATGCATATGCAAAATGATTCTGTAAAATAGCAATGGTTTTTATCTTGTTATGTTCTGGCTGTTGTAACGTTGAGTGACTGATAGAGCTCTGCCGTATTTTCCTTTATTCTATAGTGTATAGACCCTATTTTAGCAATAGTTACTGTATGTTCAAATTCAGCTTCGATTTATTATGGTCACTGTGTCCACTTACATTGGACACATTTTTATGTTGCACATGTTTTATTTAACTCAATGTTATTTAAGATTGTAGGAGAACACAAATGTAAGTTAACCAAGTATCTTGTGCTTGTACCCTAATTAAATCAAAGACAGAACAAAAATTGCACTTTTTGATCTATTGCTCACTTAACGAATATTTACTGAGCACCTACCCTATGTGAGGAATGTCTTAGGTATTATGTATTAATATTTAGCAATATGAATAAAACAGGCATAAATCCCTGCCCATATAGGGTTTGTTTTCTAGGTAGGAGAATGAGCCCAGTATTCACAATGACTCTTTTTAGAATGATCAGAAAAAAGATAATATTGGCAGGTTGAAATAACACTTTTAGATAATCATCTTGCTGTAGAACTTCATTTCTGCCATTTCAATTGTTAACTTTCTCCGTCTCTTCTTTACTATATACAAATATAGTAAATTATCTTCTGAAAAAATACATTTCCTCACATTACAATGGTTCCTATGCTTTATAGTCAAAATTCTCTACAGTAGATTTCTCAAAATAGAAAATATTACATTGAACTTACTTAGCATCCCATCTATTATACCATGTAGAGTTCGAAAGAGAAAAAAATGTGTGTGCTTGTTTATATGTGTGTATGTATATATATGCACACACACACACACACACAATGTCCGCAGGAGACAGAAGTCTACCTTTCAGCTATTTGAGAAATGGGATTATTATAAACTTAATAAAGTATTCTGCAGTGTTATATAGTCCAACTTGTTTAAATTATTCATTTCGTATCCTAGTACTTTTTCCCCACATATGCTACTTTATTGTTTTAAACTAGTTGATTTATTAAAATGTCATCAGCATAGTGCAAATTAATGATTCCAGCAAAACACATTTGCGATACCTTAGATATGTGACAAGCAATTAAAAAAAAGTTGTATTGATTTGTCTAAAATGTTAAGTGACATAATAGGTATACAGTAAAGTATTGAATAATTTAAGTAAATCAATGTTTTCTGAATTTTGTAGGAGTACAGACTATCTTGGGTGCTAAGGTAAATCAATATAATAAAATAAAAATGAAGCGGTTTATAATGATGAATGTATGGGTTGATAATAACCAGAGGTAGAACCTCATTTAGCCATTGTAACAAACAACTTCCAGGCATCTTTTTTTGCACTATTCCCATCAGAAAACATGGCATTATATAGTCAATTGATTTTAGCACTTAAATAGCTTTTCATTTGCAAGACACCTAGCCTCAGTATAAACTAAACCTTTCCCAGAGTGTCATTAGTTATGGCTTGGTTTAGAATGATAATACATATTTACTACCATTAGAGCTATTTTGTGTGTTTTATGTGGTTTGTAAATAATGCTATATTTTATGGAAAAAATGAGAGATGTTTATTTGTTGTGCTCCTATATATTTGCAAGATTTAGGATTTAGCATTTTTGTACTTTTACTAATCTCTTTTTACTCTCATTTCCAATGTCAAATTTCTTCAGTAAATAATCCACTTAAAAATATTTTTCATTTATTGTAGCTAGGTTTGTATGCATTTTTTAGTTTCAGAATTCATTGAGATTATAGAAAGTATGGTAAATATGAGTATGCATGGGCAAGTTTTTCCTATATAATATCTTTTGTGGTTTACAACAATTTTAAGATCTGATGAAATCCATGGACTCTTTCCACAGAAAAATTAAATACAAATGTAGACATAAACACAATGCTGTATATAATTTAACAGAATTCAGATATATCCTGGATTCTTTTCACATTCATACACAAAGGATAAAAATGAAAACAGCCACAATTAGCAGTTCTGAATATTCTAAATGCTTCATTGTTGTAGCTAGACTTACAATGATGAAAGTAAATAGGTTAATTGCTAAAAACACTTAACCCCTACTACTTATCCACTCTCTGGAAATTCAGATGATCCCACAGAAGAGGCCAAAGACACTAGAACATCACCAAGAAAAGAGAGGTGAGGAAAAGAGGAGTCATTTTTGAATGGGAGACCCAAAGTGGTCAAAGGACTAACACCCAGAATATAGAAAAGGAGAAATATAAAATACTCCATTATTGAGTCTTGGTAGTAAATCATAGTGGGTTAGACATGGGCCCTGTAGTCAGCCTGTCTGATGTATTCACATACACACAAAACATTCGTAGTAGAAAACATGAATTACAAAAAGAAATGTGAAGTACATATCGCTCTATTTCCAAAGTAGAATCCCTCCAGAGTAAAGGTAATTGAGTCGGCCTAGCTGGATAAAGTTGCCCAAAGGACTACAGGAGAACCCAGAAATGTAGCACTCTGGAACCAGAATGGACTGAGATGTTAAAATAAATGGAAGCAAAATGATATAATCTTTCATGATTTATTACCTAAATTAGTCACTGAGGTAAATATATGTAAACACTGCACATTGATAATATGTATGGTAATTATACGAATTTTATCTTAGATGAAATTATATCTTGCTAATGATGCCTCTTGCTGGTAAGATTGCTAGTTTTAAATTTTCACATATTTTTCTTTACTTTTCACTGTTTTGGTTTGAAGTAAATGTCTTTCTTTAGAAATAGAGGTGTAACATCTGCTTAATTCATCTAAATACTTTTCAGATAGCATTAGTCATCAGTAAAGTTAATTTTTAAGACAAAATAATTTATCATTCTTTCATTCACCTTGTTTTTGTTCTGTATATATGACAATATATCGATCAATATCATTACCCTTTCATGGAAATTTTAATAAAGTTTAGACAAATGAGCAGCTTCAAAAACATTTTAATCCCCCATTTATTCCCTTTAAGGCTGTGTCTAATTTTGTAACTGGCATTTGACAAGGCAATGAGTCTTCTTTCCAGCCTGCTGTTAAAATATTACTTTTGCATGAAATTCCCATTGGAATGATATGCCAAGAAATATGTTTCTCAATTCCTTTTTCTATGATGGAAAAATTACACAGTTTCAAAATATTTAGCTACACAGAAAATGAGAAATTAATTTTTAAAGAATCACATTATGTTGAAATCAGAATATCTTCAATGTCTCCATGCAAGATGCTCACAAATTTTGGTCATCATTGTAGGTTTTCAGATTTCTCATGCAAAATCAGATTATAAAGTATGAGGGGTGTGTCTATGTGTACATATGTGTATTTCTGTTTTGCTTCTTAGACATGCTCTTGGAAAACAGAAAATGTGGCAATACATGACTGTGATTGATGTAGTCATCTCTTGGATGTAATGTGACAAAGGTGTAGTTATGACAGGAAATGAAGCTATACAGCCAGGTGGAACAATTAGGACCTCCCAATTTATAACTGAAGTGATTTTAATAAGAAATACCTTCTTAAAACATGGGCTAGGTTAGGAGTAAAAAGTTGACAGGTAATTTTTTTTTTTCCCCCCAGAGGAGACAAAAGAACCTAGTGTTCTTGAAAGAAAAGGCATTTATTTCTCAATCCTAGTTCCGTGTAGTATATAGGTAATTTGTGATTGATCTGTTAGTTTTAGAGATCCCATCACACCTAACAGGGTTAACTAAGAGGCCTTAGATATAAAAAGGGTAAAAAGTGGAGCAGTTAAAAATAGTGCCCTCATAGCAGTTCGTGGATCATCTGAATCAGTCATACCTGGGATCATTTATTAGAAATGCAAAATCTTGACCTCTACACAGATCTCCAGAATTGGGATATTTCTCACCCGATGTGATTATCGTGCATTTTCCCTTTGTATGTCATTTTATGATGAGTGTTGCTCCCCCCTATCTGAGGGGTGCTTCTTAATTTCATACAATGGTTACTAAACTAATGCTATTCCATAATGTGATATTAGTATAATCTCTCAATATAAGTCTATGGCAGGAATTGTTACATAATATGGTTTTGTGTGGAGGAAAAAGCATTGCTGGTTCAAGGGCAGAGTTATATAATAATAGCTGTTAGAGCTTATTGTAGGTATCAGCACTGCCCTAATAACTTTATCTATATTAACTAAATTAATTCTCAAAATTATCATAATAGATTCCCTACTTTTCAGATGAGGAAACGGAGAACAGACAGATTAAGAAACTTGCTCAAGGTCATAAAAAGGCAGGTGTCAGAGCTGTACTTGAAACGGAGCCTGTCTGTGTGCAGACTGTGACCTTCACCACCACCTCAAGGTATGTGAGAGAAAATAAGACACTTATGAGGGTCTAGGAGCGAGGTTTCTATACTGTATGTGTCACAAAACCCCACTGAGACTCTACCACAAGCTGTGGGCCCCTCCCCAGAGGACTGCACAGATACAAGGACAGGAACAATTTTTTTTTTCTTTTTCTTTTATTTCAGCATATTATGGGGGTACAGATGTTTAGGACAGGAACAATTTTAAACGGCTTCGATCCCTTAGGGCCCATTCACAAAGTTCAGAGATCACAGGTTGTAAATGGGTGTCTCTGGGGGAAAAGGTACTAGTTTTGTTACAGGATTTATGACACATAAAAGTTTTTTCATTTTTTTCCCTTTCCTTTTAAATTTCAGATTTGGGTCTGTATTTGCCTAATCATGCCAAAATGATATACTGACATATGTTGGTGAATTAGAAATGTCTTAAATATTCTATCTACAGAGTAGAAAGAATCAATTAGAAGCCAACAGAGGCAAAAGGATTTTTTTCAAAGCCGGCAAAATGAAGTACTCATAGATGTATTCCTCACTTCCTTACTCCCTCTCCCTTCTGTCTCCTCATTTCTCACTTCTCTCTCTCTCTCTCTCTCTCTCTCTCTCTCTCTCTCTTTCTCTCTCTCGCTCTTGATTGCTTTGCCCTTGTCTTGGCTTAGCTATGGATTTCTTCCTGCCTGGAAACCAGCCCAGTTACCAACCTCCTTACCGTTGGCAGTAAACCCTCCCACTCATCCTCTACCAGCTGCCTGGTGGGCTTTATGTAAGGATGGAAGCACACTCCCCGCTTCTGATGTTTGGAAGGGACTTGCTGCCATGCAGGGCAGTGGAAACAATGGTGCCACTCCAGCCAGAATGCCTAGGGCCAAATTTCAGCTCTACTCTTTGGTTACTGTGTGACCTTAGACAGGTTCTGTAGGCTGTCTGAATATTGGTCTCCTCCACTTTAAAATGCATATTTTTACAATACTTTACAGGTATAGTTGTTGAAAGAACTAAATAATGTTTTTAAGTGCCTAGAAATGGTGCACAGTGCCTAGAAGAATGTGATGATGTTAGCTCCTTTGCAGAGCACACATAGTCCTTACATGCATGGCCCCACAGGGTAAACGACGCAGTGTCACTCTCCACCTAAGTAAGCTTCCAAAGAGTTGAGAAGAACAACACTTACAAGATGCTAGTAGATTGTCTACTTCCACTTAAGGGGTTACTTAGACAGACAGGGCTATCCTGGTACTTAAAACTAAACTCAGTATTGGAAAAATTACTTCCTATTCCTGGAAGGAAAATAGAGTTGGTGCCATTTATTCCTGCAGGTATCTCAGAATAAATATAATGTCAAAAGACACATTTGTCAAAAGCACCATAAGGAGTTGTTTATTCACTAACGTAACATATACTTAACTTTATATGATATAATTTTCTTTGCTAAATGTAGAAGTGATATGATATTTAAAACAATAAAAAATAGCACAATCATAATAGTAATGCCAACTTAAAAAATGTGATGATAGGCAAAACTAAAAAGATTCAAATTTTTCACTAAGTTGGAAAACAGTTTAATCAGTATTTTGAATGTCAGGTACCATTTAATAATTAAGCTTCCAATATCCAACTTTCTTAAAACCTACATTTTTCCTTCCCTCAATGGGGCCTACTTCAGGCAAGAACTTGCAGTAATGGAAGACAAGCAAGATATTTTTCTGTTTTTTTGTTTGCTTTGTTTCAGTTTTTTTCTCCCTCTTCTCCTCCCTATTCTGGTAAACGTGATTTTCAGCCTTGAAAAGAGTAAAAAGAGACAAGTGGAACAAGAAAGATTTGACTTGACCTGGCCATCCTGGGAACATTTGGTTGACAGTACCATTATAAGGATCTTTTTTAATCTCAGTGTGAATAAGATATTTTTTTTAAGAGTCATGAAATTGATTTTCAGAAATGTCCTTTGGAAATTTGCATATTGGTGTGGACCTTTGGAATTTCTTACTGATTGTATCTCAGTGCCTCAGTGAAAGCTTCCATATTAATACCTTATGTAGGCCGAACATATTTCGAAAACCTTCATGAAACTCTTCTGATTTTGTGGGGGGATCTGGGCATATACAGAAAAGATAAACTGCAGATGAAGAGGCCTGGGAGGGTCTTTTTTCTCTTGGGGATGCTGAGGAAACTTCGTGTTGTGCACCTGCTTTTTGATTGCGAACGGGTCACATTAGGTCATGGCTGGAATTTTCCACTGGGGTTGTCATTTCAGTTCTCAAAATGTTTTGGCTTTTGGAGCACTTCAGATTTCAGATTTTCAGATTAGGGGTGGTCAACATGTAGTGTGAATGTATGGGGTGGGGCTTCACTTGCAGAGGTATATATTTGGACTTTCCGAGATTTCATTATAGCAAAATCTTTGGAGACTGTTAACTTGAAGCTATTTGGTCCTGACTATGTAGAAAATGCAGTCTGCTTACTAAGATTGTTTCTTCAATATCAGTTTAAATCAAATAAAAAATAATAATATGTGACTTGGCTTTTTTCTATATTCTTTGTTGCATATGCCTCTCTTGTAGCTCTGACGCGACGGTATGATTGATTAAGGGCAGAATCTGGATAATCTTAGATTTTTCTGATTATGCTTTCAGGATTAGGAGTGGCAATAATGTGATGTCATTATTTCCCTCATGCCAGTTAATGCCATTTCAACATCATAAGATACGCAAATATTTGCCTATTTTCATTTGCTTTGAGGTTATTCAAAATGTATATTATGTATTATAATTTGCATCTAATTCCAAGCATAATTCCAAGTTTTCATCCCTGGGAATATCACCTATTTTTAAAGAAAGACCTAAATATTGTTTTGAAAAAGAACAATCCCCTTAATAATACTAAAAATAGAATATCAAATTATGTTAATTATTTTTAATTTAAAAAGTGTTTAATTTTCATTTTTATTTGCTTATATTTTGTTCTTTAATTACATTGAAAAAATGAGTAGACTTCCATATACATATATAAAGCAAAGTCTAATAAGCAAAATACCATATTTCCTTGATTTTTATATGTATCATTTCACCTATACCACTAAGAAAGAGAATCTTGCCAATTGTTTTATGTATTACCCATTGTAAGACTCAACCTAATGTCACAGATGTTGAAAATGTGAAAACTTGCATTTGATAAATTGAAAGAATATTGCATTGTCTAACAATTATGAACTAATGACAGTCCCCAGATCACTGTCTTAAGTTGTCTTAATCTAAACCTAGAGTTTCCAAGGTAGGTTAAATATATTTTGAAACTTTGAAATCAAAGACACATGCATTTTATTAAATTATTTGATGTATGAAGTATTCATAAATAAAGGCACTCAAAATATAAATATGACATGATATTTTATAAATTATTGAACTTCCATTCTTTAGTTTAGCAAATGTTGCAAACTAGGAAATGTTACAGAAAGTCACTATCATAAATTAAGTCAAAATGTAATTGAGTTTAAATCAACCATACTCTCTTAAGACCTCTAAACTAATAACATTGCAGACAAATATAGAAAGACCTGCTAAATATCTCCTTAGCTTTTATAATTCAGTGAGACATGTCTAGTCTTACATCTTAACACTTCCTTTTCTTCCTCCACTGGGAATGAAACGTTTAAGAACATTTAGAGTAAGGAGTCATAATTTATTTTAAATTATCCCTTTCCCATTAATCACAAAGATTTGTTGTGTTATCTCCTATACTTGCTCACAATACATCCTATGTAGCAACAATTTAGAATTCTATAAAACCTCTAAACCACAGTAAATATCATAAATAAGGATTTCCAAGTTTAATGATTATTTTTTCCATCGAGTAATAAGAAAATCGTGAAAATTTGACCCTTCTCAGGACATGCTTGAAACACAAAGCAATGCTAGCCTTCTACATATCAATTAGAAAATGTTGAACACCACAATAGAATGCTCAAAAATCAACAAGTGAAAAAAATATTATAATGTCATTGATTTAAGGACATCACTATTAGAGATAGAGAAAGGAACAAAATACATGACCTACCTGCAGGCGCTTACATTTTCATGAATGGCTAGAGAAGAAAATATAAAATCAATGAACAAGGAAATGCATAATATGCCAAATGAAAAGTTCCACGTAGAAGGATAAAGCAGGTTAAGAAGATGGCAAGAGGCAGTAGCAGTTGATGGCCACGTAGGATGGGCAGGTAAGGCCTGTCTGATGCAATGACAAATGAGCAAGTATGTGGAGAAATTAAAATAATATATTCTATGAGTATCAGAGAGAAAAATTTTTTTTTAAAAAAGGAAGAAATTTTCAGGCAGAAAAATAACAAGTGCAAATCCTTGAGGTAAGGGTGTAGTTATTAATATAATAGAGGACCGGCGTGAGGATGGAGGGAGGATGGATCAGTGATGGAGAGCGGGAGGGCAAGGGGGTGGGAAGGGAAGGAACAGTAACGTTATCACACCCATATCTTATATTTAGAGTATTGTATCTGATTCTAAGTGACCTGAGAAGCCATAAAACATTTTGGGTGGGTGCATGGAAGCGCTGATTAAATGTTAGAGTCAGGTTAGCTGCACAATTGAGAAATTATTTCTCTTAAGCAAATAATGCAAAGTTATACAATGAGAGGAGTTTGTTGTCCATAAACTTGGCAGAAAAGTATAAGGTATTATAAACATGTGATTTTTAAAAAGAATGAGCAAGACAAATATATTGACATGGAAATGCATCAAAGATATTTTAAGTAAAAAATTAATACAAAAATATGTAAACTGTTTAACGTGCTTTTATATATATAGAAAATGGTCTGTAATATTATCCACCCTCTGCAGTAGGCAGTGGTAATATATTGGAAAAAGAGTAGGATTGAAATTTGGGTTTAGAATTGTGCTTATAAAATATATCTGCCTGAGTATTAATTTTTTATCTTACTAAATTCTTTAAAGTGTTTTTCTGTAAATAATATACTATTGAGTGTTGTGTTTTTATTATCATTTTGACAATCAGTCTTTAATTGGTATATGACGATCATTCACATTTAAAATGATTATTGATATATTTAGATTAAGTTCAACTATTTTTATAACTGTTTTCATTCTTTTGACTTCTTTTTCTACCTTCTCATGTTTTCACTGAGTATTTTATAATTCCATTTTATCTCCTCTCTTAGTGTTTCAATTACACAGCCTTTAAAAAAATTGTCATTGGTTGCCTAGAACTTACAATCTACATTTTTTAAGATAAAAAATGTACCATTCATTGAGCATACATTTTGTGACACTCTTGCTGGGTATTTATGTATAATATGTCTAAGGCTGCCAACAGACTTACAGTGACATACCAACTCTCCAGTATTCCAAGGGAACATGCATTTATACAACAAACTGTTGCTCAGAGAAGCTCAATGATCAGCCCAAGACTCACGGTTCTTAAGTGGCAGAACTGGAATTCCAACCTTCTGAGCTCCTTTCATCACTCAAAGTTATAGAAGTATTTTGGAATTGCTCTGTGCCTCCTATTTATCATCAGTAAGATATATGTTTGAGTCTGTAAGTGTCTACTTCTTTTCCAAACCTGGAATTTGTGTTGGCTGAGCTCTCTTCTCAGAGAGCTGCACAGCATCGTGATTAAGACAATGGGCTCCAACACTAAAAAGTCTCTGTTCCAATTTCAGCTCTGCCACTTAACTTCGGGTGCTGCCTGGGGTACTCTCTTAACCTTTCTTTGGCACTATTTCTTCATCTGTAGGATGGAGTTGGTAATAATAATATTCATGTCAAGGGACCTCTATAAGCATGAATATAGGACAATTCCTGGCACACAGTTAAACACTCAGTAAATGAGAGCTGTCGGCAATTTTCAGGTCATTTGAGCATGCTCTGCATTTGAATCCTGCTTTCTCCTGGGCCCCTATTTATCTCAATATACTCTATTATTTTTTTATTTGTACATTGAACAAATTCTTACTCAAAAACTTCCAGGTGGTTGCTGCAGTGCATTCCTTGGTGATAGGAGCAGGACAAGACATAGCACACAGAGGAATGACATGACCAGCATTTGTTAGGCTCTTCACAGTTTACAAACACATATTTACAATGCTACCTGACATTCAAGGTGCTGCATGCTTTTTTAGACTCACATCTGTGGACCTGAAATGATTAAATAGCAAATCCCAAGTTGGGGATGTTGGGAAATTGTGTAACATGAGGGAAACCAAATGGATTGTTTGTTTGTTTCCTTTTTCTTTTGTTTTTCTAATTCTTTTTTATTGTTTTAAAATCCATATAACATAAAATTTGCCGTCTTAACCACATTTAATAGTTCAGTCATATTAAGTACATTATCATGTATTCAACCATCACCACTATCCCTCTCCATAACTCTTTTCATTTTATAAAAATAGAACTCTCTACTAATTAAATAATAACTCCCACTACCCCTCTTTCCACCCCCTGGCAACCACCATTCTACTTTCTGTCTCCATGATTTTGACTACCTCATGCCAGATACTTGGAATTCCTCCAGAGTCCTTGTTTAATCTCCCCGCTCAACACTCAGTTTCTCTATGTGCTTCTTGTCAGAGAGAGTCTCTATCTTACAGGTCCTTCATCTCTAACCCACTATTATTACAGTGAAACACTATCGGAATGGCAGTAGTGTGGAATGGAGGGGGGCACAGTCTGTAATCTTATGATCCAATCTCAGTCATTTTGTAGGTTTGTTTCTTTGGCCTCTGAACTTCACAGCTATGTGTTTTGCCTCCCTCACCATTAGCTAAGACGAGAAGACTAGACTGGTGTGATGTGGGAGAAATGCCCTTCATCCAGCTTGTATGAGAGGCTGGTAAAGTCTTTTCCCCTAGAGCATGCACCTTTGTTAATGGAGAAGGCTCTGGGCCTAGTCCAGAAAATTACTCTTTCCTTCCACTTGCCGGTACCATAAGAAGATTTTCCCCAGGTGTTCACTATAAGAAACTGGTGGGGCTCTTGGAAGTAAAACCCATGAAAGTTGTGTGGTCTAGCGTGAGATTACTCACCCTCATGTTAAGCTACACTCAACCACCAGCAATTAACCAAATTATCACCTACATGTTCCTAGCAGAATGTGGCTCTAGGAGCTACTCCTTTAGGTAATCAAATCTTGGACGTAACTGTGGATCTGCCTCTCCAGATTTAAGGCTGTGCTCTGCCCTGCAAGCTCAGTTCTCTGACTAGTTCAAGAAAAGTTATGACTTCCAGTTTGTGTCCTGACTCTTCTCGTTGTAAAAATAAGAGTGGCTTCTTTCAAGCTCTTTCCATATCACTATTGAAACCAAAAGTTCTGAATTTTGGAATTTTAGTCATAAAGGGAATAAAAAGTTATCATTTTCATCCCATGTACATGTACATTTCAGAAGCTCATTATTTTCTGATCCTTGGCTTTTGTCCATGTGCAAAATCAAATATCTGCTTGCATTGCCCAGTTATAATCCTCTTGTTTTATAACCAGTATTATTGATTTTATTGACATATATCCAGAAAATTGTATAATTTTTAAATACATTTGGAAATGTTTTTCAAAATAGTTATCAAGCCTCTTTATAGTATTGTGCCTTCTCTTAGTAACTAAAGCTAATGGATCACCAGTGCAAAATTAAATCTAAAATTTTTAAAGATCTTGATTTACCTATTAGAACTCATTCTTATGCATAATTGTATAAAGTAGACTTTGCATATTCATTTTCTAGCAAATATAGATTCACTTACTATTTGAATTGATTTATGCTCGTTGTATGAATTCATCACATTAATCTCAAATGCTTTGTGTTATTTCCTTTACCATTTCCAATTTAATAAGTCAAGTTTTGAACAATTAAATCATTTATGTTTGAGACACAAAATATAATGCAATAGTTACATTTGACAAATGTAACAATAACATGACAATTACAGTAAAATATGTTAGCAGGTATTATTGGAAAAGTAAATATTTATTTTTTGTGTTATATCCTGAGTGTTATGATTAACTTTCCTTTTTAGATTAGTGACACAAACATATTCCTCTATAGATTTTTATTTGTTTTATTTTATTTTATTTTATTATTTTCCTTTGTAATGATAAACACTCAGGGAAAACTTCATACATAACTAGGGATTACTTGAAATGTGTACTTTGCTTGAGTAACAGTAATTAAATAATGTTTTACATTACTGTTAAACATTAAATAATGTTTTCATACAAATCCATGTAATTAACATTAAAATCTCACTGAGTATATTCAACAAATATGTTGGAAAAATTTGAACTTCTATATCTAGGGTAGCAGAATACAACTATAACAAATCATATATTAATATTTATACACTTGTACACACATTGGTCCACATAGGAGAAATGCAAATCTGACTTCAAACTAAAATCCCTATTTACCACAATTTAGGAAAATAATTGTAGCAAATTTAAGTTTTTAAATCTTTATTCTGTGAAAGATTTAAGCAAGAAGCACTATGAAGTAGCCCCTTTTTTAGTAACTACCTTATTATTTAGCCATATAAATTTGTTTAAAAAAATAGTATTACCATACATTTTAGTAACAGAGCAAATGTACTATCTGGTTCAAACATGATTTGCAGGTAAAAATATAGACTTATAAATGGAAATCTGTCTTAGTTAATTTTTAGTAATACGTTGGTTCCAAATTTGATTCCAAAAACCTTGACCTTGTTGATAATGGGTATTGAGCAGATTTGAGATCATGTACTTAGTTTTGCATGTATTACACACCCATCTGCTTCTCCATCTGGCAGCAGACACAGAAGTGTTACGTACATTCTTCTCACCAACACCCCAATTGTTAGCTTCCTGCTGATAGCCCTAGCATAAGCTTCACTGGGTAATTATTTCAGGCGGAAAACAACCAACCCACATGTTCAAGAATAATTACTAGTTCAATTAACTAACCAAAAACAGGTGATATTTTAGTGTCCATGAGCAGAAACAATTTCAATTTCTGCAGCACTTCAATAAAAATATTTAGATAGCAGATGTGCTATTTAGTACCTTGAGAGTGTGTAAAAATTAAAATAACTATGACATATATAACAAAATAAGTTGACAGTAAATGACGAATAGTTTCTAAAACTTACTATTCCTTTTTAGCTGTTTAATTTTAAAATAATGTAAACACACAAAATTATAACACAAAATCTACTACCATGACACACTGTTCAACAAATTTTTAAAATCGTATTTAAACATTTTGTCAGTATCAACATATGTAGTTTTCTTTAAATATGTCTGCATTTCAGTATCAGAAATCTAAAAACACGATGCATATTTATTAGATTTGAATGTGAAATTATTTTTATATACATGATCAAATATACCTAAGTATTAATTTCTTAATGTATTTCATAAAACATGATTTATTTTGAGAACTACAATTGAGTTTTCACTGCAAATATACATTTTTGAATGAAGTATTAGTGCTGTTTTTTTTCATTTAAAAAAGTATATAAACATTTTTACCCATATAATAGCCTTAGAAACTCAAATAGTAGGTTTAATATAATATTTATTTTTTAAATTAAGAGTATTAATTGAAAATTTAAAGAAACAGTTCTACCAAATATAATATATGATATAGTAAAGCACCAAAAGTTGGATCATGTTCATGCCTCTAAGAAGTATTTCATTTATAGTCAAGCACACACAAAGAAGCAACTATTGCACATGCGTGTCTTCAATTGTCCGTTACATACCCCACTGTTAACTACATAAAAATATTTAAAGCAATTACTTTCATTTATTCTATATAGTCAAATCATAAGACACAAAGAAACTGGTCCCTGGTTTTATATTGTAGCAAGGTTTTACTGGAGCACTCCACATAAGATGAGAAGACCAATAAAGTCCACAGTTAACAATGAGTAGGAAGAGTGTGTGTATTGGATGTCAAATTCTTTGCAATATGTGACAATAATAGATTCAGAAAAAAACAAGTAAAATTAGAAAAGTTTTTAATTCCAAGCAATTATTGTGGCAATCTAATCATAATTTCCAGATGATAAAAGTAATCTGTACTTATTATAGAAGACATGAAAAACCCTACAAAATATAAGGAGAAAATTAGCACTCATTATCTTCAAATATTATCTGTCTTCTGTCTATTCATCTATAATACTGATATCAATCCCATGTTTTGATATTTTAACTTAACCTCTTATTTCATTTGGCATTAAGTTTTGAATATATTGCCATGTTGAGCCTTATTTATAACAAGATTTTCAAGAATTACTATGATCCTATAAATGTAATTATTTTATTTCATCCCATGGTTATTTTTAAATGTTGTTGTTTTAAATACATAAATTCAATCCAAAGTCTTACTAATATAGACAACACTAAGTATACATGTATAGTTTTGTAGCTTTCTGACTATCTCTAATGATTTCTTTGGGGCAATTTCTAAATGTAATTTTATCAGCTCAACTAGCCTCTAACATTTTGTATGTCTTCGTGTTGCATTCTGCCAAACTTCCTTCCAGAAATACTGTGAAAATCAACAAAATCTCCAGCATTGTATCAACATGACATTTTCACCAAATATATTGCAAGTATATTTTATGTCAATTTAACTTTTTGTTTCTAAAATAACAAGGGAGTGAAACTAGATAAATAAATTTATGTCTTCTTATGGAATATGCAATTAAAAATAAAATGCTTTAAATACAAATGGAGAAAGGGACGATCTCTAGTAGTATTTCATCCAAGTGGTTTTGCATCCACTGCATAGGAATAATAAAGCATCTAGAATATGGAGCAAGAGAAACATGCTAGCTCTCCTGCAGAAAAAAGATAATTTGTATAATCCCATTGGTAACTGGAAGTTGAGTAAAATCCCCTGCCTAGGAATAGGTCTGAATAGAGAATTTGATGACTACACAATTAAACAAAGTATATCACCACGTATAATCATCATCCATGTCTGCTGACAATTTTCAGGTAGTAATAGTTATTGCCCTCATATGAGGAAAAGTGAAAAGGCAAAATAGAGCCTCAAATGCCATAAAAAGAAGATAGAGCACAGCAATTTTAAGGTTCAGGAAAATCATATAGAAAATAATGTACTGCAGGAAACAGAAGAAAATTTAGAAATTGTTCACATTTCCAATAGTCTAAAACCTATGTAAAACCAGAGCTTGTGATCTTAATATACATAACGGAAGTGGAAATCATCACAAGATTAAAAAAATAGAGTCAGATCGTGTAAGTTTTAGGTATTCAGTGTTTCTAAAACAAAACAGGTTTAAATTCTACTTGGAGAATATTGAAGTCTAAAAGTAAGAAATTATGTATGTAATATAGAAGATACTGTGAGATTCTCACAGTAAGGAGAATTAATAAATACAGAGATCAAACAGTAAAGGATAATAATTATTAAAAGTAGGGAGAGGAGTAAAAAATAAACATGGTGATAATTGATTTCTCTGAAATAGAATCTTGAATAAATGGAATACATAGGAGGTGACACAGATAATAAGAAATAAAACACCGAAACATTTGTCTGAACTAAATAATAACTCATATAGTGTTTGAGTTTGCCAACATTTTTGAGGTGGTCTAAGTAAATACAAGTATAAAATTTAAAAATAAAGTTTTAAAAAG
>NW_012149274.1:1432398-1447955 GCF_000956105.1 Propithecus coquereli | reverse complement strand
GTTTATAGTGTTAAAAGTTAATTTTAGGGCTATGGATAATTGTATGTAAAATTTAAAGTATGGAAATTATTAGGGAAAAAGATATACTATGTAATATAATAATAATTATCAGAATTTCTTAAGAATTTATTGACAGACTGAGAATTGAATAGAGAAAGTGGATAGAGAATACAAAAGTATTCTCATTCCTTTGTTCAAATGGTTAGTGGGTTGTAGGGTGGTTTGGATTCAAAACACAGCATTTTACTCAACTTTAAAAATTGAAGAAATGTAGGATAGACTGAAATATAATAACCAAGAGAATGACAAATGCTCTCTATATTAAAATATTGTAGAAGATATAAAGAAAGTAACAGCCATGTAAAAGTGGAAGAAATAAGAAAGAAAATTAATAAATATAATAATAGCAGTAATATAAAGATAATAAACAAAGGACAAAAATTGTCCTATAACAATAATTGTGAATGTAATATATATCCTAAATCTAAAAGAATTAAATAAAATTTAAAATATAGGGTTGTAATGAAACATTAAATAGTAACCACACAGAATTATAAAAAATAAATAAATATACATCAATACATAAATTAAAAGAAGCAGCAGTGATTATCATATTAAACTGAAAGTATGAGAGGCTATGATTCAAAATAATAGTGAATATTTTAAAGCATTTTTTAGTAATAATGCACTGCAAGACTCTAGTGCCATGAAATCACTTTGCAGGTATGCATACACTCTTGAAGAACCTAAATGATTATTTCACAGATTGATCAGTATCAAAGTATATAACCAGAATTTCATCTTAGTTTAAGAGTTTTTGCCTCATGACATCAGAAATAACTGTGTAAGTTTGATAAGACTTTTCCTCTCTTTATTTCTTTTTCTGCTATTTGTTGCAACAATTGAACACCCAGATCTAAAACTCAGAAAACAAAGTGAGTTTTTTTGCTGTTATTGTTTTTTTCTTTCTCTGCAAAATTCAACTACTCCTGGGAACATATAATGATATAAACACTCTCATTGGTAGAGTCAGAATTTTGTCAGGTATTGAAAGACATCCATTGACCAATAAGAACTTAGACAAGCAAAAAGTCAAAGAAAGATACTTTTTTTCTTCTCTATTGCCCAGGCTAGAGTGCCATGGCATCAGCCTAGCTCACAGAAACCTCAAACTCCTGGGCTCAAGCAATCCTCCTGCCTCAGCTTCCTGAGTAGCTGGGACTACAGGCATGTGCCACCATGCCTGGCTAATTTTTTCTATTTTTAGTTGCTCAGCTAATTTCTTTGTATTTTTAGTAGAGACAGGGTCTCGCTGTTGCTGAGGCTGGTCTTGAACTCCTGACCTCAAGCAGGCGCCGAGGCCTCCCAGAGTGCTAGGATTACACACATGAGCCACCATGCCCGGCCAAAGAAAGATTCTTGATTTATATTGAAGAGGCATGACAAAGTATCTGAGATATTTCAACTATTCCACAACAGCGAGTTTGCCTCTTGCTTCATCTTGATTACAGAAATCTATCTGATTAGGTTATGATAATCACCTGTCTATATCTACAGTGTTTGTATGTGTGTGTGTTATCTTGAACACAAATATATTGAACATCAGATTCAATGCTTAGCAACACTTTTTCTTAAGTTTTTTTTTCTTATGTATTTATACTTTATCTCTTTATCTGACAAAGGCAAAAATCTATTAAAATAGAATGAAAAAGTAGGTAACTTTATAATGATGAAGTATGCAGTTAACAATGAAGCAATAATTATCAGAAATCCTTATATTCTGAATAACAGTGTTGGAAAATACATAATATCTAACATATATAGGTAAAGTTATAGAAAAAATAATGAGATAAATACTAACAATTATTTCTTAAATCTGTGCAAATAAATAGGCAAAATAAACATATATGAGTATGCTTATAGAGTAAAACAATAAAAAGTAAAAAAACAATAAAACATCATTTAAATATTTTAGTCAAAAATGTGTAGCGATTTATACATTTTAAAAGATTTTGTTTTTTAAGATACATTTATGGGGTCAAAAAATAAACCTGTAACTATACACTATTGAGAAAATAATGACCAAAAAAAGAGAACATCACATTCATTGACTTATGGAATTTAATTAAAGTTTGTTAAATTAGAAAGAATGAAAATAATCTAGACTTTTTTCTTAAAATTTAGAAAAAATAAATAATTTAAACCATTTTATAACACAGACAACTGAAAAAATAACTTATAAGACAAAAGGTAGAATAAATTGTTAAGTATCATTTTTGAAATATTTCTAATTGAAATGACCAACCATGAATCTTAAATTGTCCCAAAATGGAGAAAATATAAATTTGAATGAATCTTTATAAAAATGAGAAAGGATATAGACCCTATAAATGTAGATATAATGAAAATTATTTAATAAAATATATGTAACACTATGTTAATTATTCTGATCATATGAAAAAAGTAAAAGTGTCTAGAAAAATATAATTTACAAATGTTAAATCATTTCAGTTAGAAAAATCTAAATAGTCCAAAACATATTAATATAATATTTAGTTTATAGTGTTAAAAGTTAATTTTAGGGCTATGGATTTAGTCAGAGCTAGGAACAAATCCCAGTTCTATGATTTGCTCATTTCAAGACTTTGATCAAGTGATATTATGTCTCTGAGCTTCAGTTTTCTTGTCTATAAAATGGAGATCATGACACTTATCTTACAAGATTGCTCTGAAGATCAACTGAGTGTATAAAAGTCATGTCACCTTATAAAGTGACACAGTGTTATGGTATGTGCAATGGACTGAATGTGTATGTGCCCCCAAAATGTGTATGTTGAAATACTAACCCCCAAGATCATGGTATTGAGAGGTGGGGCCTCTGGAAGATGATTAGGTCATGAGGATGGGGCTCTCATGAATGGAATTAGTGCCATTATAAAAGAGACCCCATGACCCCTCTGCCATGTGAGTTTACAGTGAGAAGATGGCTGTATGTAAGGAAGCAGTCCCTAACCAGACCAATCTGCTAGAACCTTGATCTTGGACTTCCTGGCCTCCAGATTGTGAGAAATAAATTTTTGTAGTTAACAATCTACCCAGTTTATGGTATTTTGTTATAGCAGCCTGAATGGACTAAGACAGTATGACAAATATATGTACAATACAATGCATTGTAAAGTGTGTTTAGATGCTTTGGTGAATAGTAAGATGAAAAGTAATTAAAAATCTGTAATGAATACTTGCAATTTTTGTTTAGTATTTACAAAATGATTCAAAAAGAATTGAATACATTAAAAAATGTATTACTCAGTGACTAGTAAAACACATATTAGGCATTAACTTGTAACTGCTCTTACATTTCATATGCCTGAAAAGCTATGAATCATATTTTTGTCACCATTTAGCCCAGTTCATCAGCAGGGAGTGTGGCTGAGAGTTTTGTGTTGCTCATCCCATGATCTGGTGCATACTGTATAAATAGTGATGGGTGAAACGTTCTTGCACCCACCGTGGATCCTGACGGAGGCCAATAAGGTAAAATGATAAAATTTCACCTGCCATTTTCAGACTCACATGGAAGAGGAAGTCGACTTTGAAAATTATCTCAAATTCAGTGATAAGGCCACGGCTCTTTCAGCCTTTGTGTTGGTGTGTGTGTGTGTGTGTGTGTGTGTGTGTGTGTGTGTGTGTTTGTGTATGTGTAAAGAATAAAGTGACAGGCTATAAATTGCCACACATTGAGGGGTTTTTCCCACGGCTTCAGGAAGTCTTTGTAAATGTCATTTCTAGCAAAATGAAGCTTCTCCTCACATATGCTATACAGTTTAGAAGTCAATTATTTTATGAATATATTCAAAGGAAGTTTCTCTTGACTGGCTTGCCTTTGGCATAGTAGCCATTCAGACTCCAAGATTATCACACCACTGACTTCCTATGGGATGAGCCAAGAACCTCATGGTCTAAGGAAATGAAGGATTGAGTTGTGGCTGCCATCTCCACCAGCAACAGGACTTTGGGATAAATTGGCGTGTGCTTTTTGACACAAGGGGTGTACATGTAGCATGAGTTGTATATTGAGCACTTGTAAAATTACTGTGATTGTTCCTTTATAACTTTCATTTTGACTACATATTCACAAATAACCTGGTTGTCAAAGAATATCATGTTTTTAAAACAGTTTCACTGAGAGATAGTTCACAGACCACATAATTCAATCATTTAAAGGATGGAATTCAATGGTTTTTGGTATATTTACAGATACAGAGAATCCTCACCTATGATAGTTCAATTTACAATTTTTCATCTTTATGATGGTGTGAAAGTGATACTTGTTCAGAAGAAACCATACTTCAAGTACCCATAAAGTCATTCTGTGTTTCACATTCAGTACAACATTCAATAAATCTTATGAGATATTCAACACTTTATTATAAAGTAGGCTTTGTGTTAGGTGATTTTGCCCAACTGTAGGCTGATGTAAATGTCCTGAAAACATTTAAGGTAGGCTAGGTTAAACTGTGATGTTCGGAAGGTTAGGTGTATTAAATGTAGTTTTGACTTATGATGTTTTCAACTTATAACGGGTTTGTCAGAACCCAACCCCACTGTAAGTTGAGGAGCACCTGTATTTTCAAGCAATTTTAAAACATGTTTATCACTCTAAAAAGAAACTCAGTACACATTAGCTATCCCCTTTCTGTACTCTTATCCTTTCACTCGGCCCTAAGGAACCACTCATCTACTTTCTGTAATCTATAGATTTCCCTGTTCTGGACACTTTTTATGAATGGAATTATATATGTGGTCATATGTGACTGATTTCTTTCACTTAGCATAATGTTTTAAAGGTCCGTTCATGTTATAGCATGTATCAGTATTTTATTCTTTCTTTATGACTGAATAATATTGTATGTATTTATATATATATCACATTTTGGTTATCCATTCATCAGTTGATGGACATTTGGGTTGTTTAAACATTTTGCCTATTATGAATAGTGTTGTATAAACATTTGTGTAAAAGTTTCTTTGTAAATGTATGTTTTCATTTATCCTAGGAGTAGAATTGCTAGATCATATGATAAATCTAATCATTTATGGAACCATCAGACTATTTTCCTAAGCAGCTGCAACATTTTACATTCCTACCAGAAGTATATGAGGGTTCTGATTTCTTCAGATCTTAGCCAACATTTATTTTCTGACTTTTTGATTCTAGCCCTCCTGGTGGATATGAAGTGATATTTCATTATGATTTTGATTTGATTTACCTGATGACTGATGATGTTGAGCATCTTTTCATGTGCTTATTGACTATTTGTAATCTTCCTTGGAGAAATATTTTTTCATATATACTTTACCCATTTTTTAAAAGTTTGAGTTATTGGTATCTTTATTATTGAGTTATAATATATATTTGTTATATATGTTTTATATATATACACATACATATAATTGAGATGTTATATATTCTGGAAACAAGTCCTTTATGAGATATGTGATTGGCAAACATTTCATCCAATTACATAGGTTGTCTTTGCACTTCTTGATGGTGTCCTCTGAAATACAAAAGTTTTTAATATTGATGCATTCCAATTTAACTATTTCTGTTGTTGTTACTAATGCTTTTAGGGTCATATCTAAGCATCTTTTGTCAACTCTAAGGTCTAAAATGTTAGCCTTTATATTTTCTTCTAAGATTTGTATAGTTTTAGCTCCTACAGTTACATTTAATCCATTTTGAGTTAATTTTTGTATATAATGTGAGATAGGGGTTCAACTTCAGTATTTTGCATGTGACATTTCAGTTGTCCAAGGACTGCTAGTTGAAAATACTATTCTTTCCTCATTGCTCAGTCTTGGCACCCTTGTTGAAAATCAGTTGACCATAGAACTATGGGTTGATTTTTGGATTCCTAATTCTATCTCATTGGTTTACATATGTATCTGTGTGTTAGTACCACAGTCTTGATTACTGTCACCTTGTAGGGAGTTTCAAAATTGGGAACAATGAGTCAGCCTACTTTATTTTTATTTTTGAAGGTGTTTTTTTGGCTAATCTGGGTCCTATGCAATTTCATATGAATTTTAGATTCATTATTTTTAATTTCTACAAAGTCATCTTGAAATATGATAGGGATTGCATAGAATCTATAGAGAAGTTTGGTAAGTATTGTTAATGTTGTCTTTCAACATATGAACATATAATATTTTTCCTACTATTTAGATCTTTGATTTCTTTCAACAATGTTTTATAGTTTCCAGAATATGTTTTATACTTCTTTCATTAAATTTATTCCTAAGTATTTTATTTTCTGATACATTTAAAATTTGATAATCTTAAATGAAATGTTTTTTTTAATTTCATTTTTAATTGTTTACTGAAAGTATATGAAATTTGCTGAACTTGTTCATTAGTTCTGGGAATTTTACTTGATCTTTTAGAATTTTCTGTAAAGAAGATCATGTCATCTGGGACTAATGATAGTTTTTCTTGTTTCTTTCCAATCTTGATGCTTTCTATTTATTTTTCTTACCTGATTGTCTTGGTAGAACTTCTAATACACTGTTTAATAGAAATGGTAAAAACAGACATCCTTTTCTTAATCCTTTTCCTTAGGGAAAAAGCATCCAGTCTCTCACCATTATGTATGATGTTAATCGTGTGTTTTTCATAGACCCCCTTTATCAACTAGAGGAATTTTCTTTCTAGTCTTAGTTTCTGGAATGTTTTTTGTCATAAATGAGTGTTGAATTTTGCCCAATGCCTTTTTTGCAGCTATTGAAATGATCATGTGATTTTTGTTTCTTAAGCTATTGATATATTGATGTATTACATCAACAGATTTTCAGATATTAACTGACTTTGCACTTCTGGGATAAATTCCCCTTGGTCATAGCATATTATTCTTTTCTTTTATTGCTGAATTTGGTTGGCTGGTATTTTGTTGAGGATTTTTGCATCCATATTCATAATAGATATTAATCTCTAATTTTCTTTTATTGTGACCTTAACAAAAGGTTCAGGGTACAAACGGTTTTACATGACAAACCATTTAAACTGTAAAATTGATCACAATTTTTAAAAGGAGAGAGAGAGAGAGAGAACCCACTGTATAAGAGTGCAAGCTTTAAAAGCACCTTAATCTACTGTCATAATGCATTAGTCTGCTTGTGCTATTATATCAAAATGTCACAGACTGGGTAATGTGTAAATAATAGAAATTTATCTCTCATAGTTCTGAAGTCTGGGAGGTCCAAAATCAAGATGCCAGCAGATTCAGTGTGTGGTGAGGGCCTGGTCTCTCCACTTCCAAGACAGTATTATCTAGAGGGGACAAACACCGTGTCCTCAAATGGTGGAAGGGCAGAAGAGCAGAAGGGGTTGAATCCTGTGGACATCCTCTTTTATAAGAGCCTTAATTCCATTTGTGATGGAGGAGCCCATATGACCTAATCTCCGTGTAAGGGCCACACCTCTTAATATCATTGCATTGGAGGTGTTAAATTTCAACATGAATTTGGGAGGGAACGCAAACATTCAAAGCATAATACATAGTTATTGATTTTTAGCTTTGTGAGCTACACAATCATTTGAATCACAAAGTAAAGGACAAAAATTCTATTCCTAGTTAGTTCTTCTCTTAAACTTGGCACTTGATACTAACAAGTAGTTTTATAAAGAAATAGTCACAAACAGGGTAAATACTTGCTATAGTGTTAACCTGACTTAGGTACAAAGGATCTTGTATATGCAAGATGTGTGGTCATTACTGCTAGTTTATTAATATACTTTTAAACTTTTATTTTTCCCCAAGTTTCTTTCACATATTTTAAATTTATATATTCTGAAATAATTCATGATGAAGATAATTTCCATTAGATTTTTGCTCCATAATGAAATCACCTCTTAAAGTTGCTTGTTATTTTTACACTATTCCATCACAAAAATAAATATTAACAAATAAATATTAAAATCTCCCTATTATTTTTATGAAATTTCATATAAAATATTAAGTAACATATAGCTATTATTGAATATAAATTAGAAATCAAATTTCTGAATTATTATTAGAGAAAATTTTGAATCAGATATTAGCTTTGTTTAAATTTTTAAATTCATTGGTATGCGTCTATTATTTTAAAACTTTTATAATTCTTATTCAGTCCAAAGAATGACAGAAAAAAATTAAAAGAATGATGAGGAAAAAAATCTAAACTGTTTGAAAATGAATGCATGTTATTCAAAAAATATTTTAGAATTCAGGTAAAAGAGTGATCAGTAGGAAACTTATAGCATTAAATGTACATGTTAGAAAATAATAATGGCTGACAACAAATGATCTAAATAGCCAGGAAAATGTACAAAAGTAAACCTAAATAAATAGAAGAAAGCAAACAGTAATGATAAAATAAAAATTAAGTATATAGAAAACAAACATACAATAAGGTATATCACCAAAGATAAGGTTGGTACATTCAAAAGATTAAATCTAAAAAAAAAAAATAATAAGCAGGTTAGATATAGCAGTAGTAATCAAGAAAGAAATGAAATAGTGAGGACACATGCTTCCAATATTAATAATAAAAAAGGAAATATTACTTTAAGTTTTATAGACATTTCAAAAATAAAAGCATATTTGAATAACTTCAGAAAAAGAAACTTAAAATTAAAATCAAATGATGCAAGTTGTTTATAAAACAATTTCAAAAGGGAAAATAAGAGGAAGTATGAAGAATTTGCTATTTTTTTTTTAAAATTAAATTTAAAATAAGTAAATAAATTCTATTCCCAGATGGTTTAACTAGTTAATTATTGCATATTTTAAGAAGACAGTGCACCAATCTTATATAAACTCTTCCAGAGAACAGAAAAAGAGGAAACACTGAAAATCTTATAATAAGCAAACATAATTTTGATATTAAAATCTGACAGGATGCCACATGGACATAAATGTACAGACTGAACTATCTTGTGAACAAAGATGCAACAATCCTAAGCAAAATGTTATCAAAGTAAATCTGGTGATATATTAAAATAATAATATTTCCTAACCTAGGAGTAAAAGAAGGATTTACCATTACAAAATCAATTGATTTAATTCACTATGATAACAGAAGAAAGGAAAAAACTATATGTTTACCTTTCAACAGAATCGGAAAAAGCAAACAATACAATTGAGCACCTACCTTAAAAAATTCCTTAGCAAACAGTAATAGAAAGAAACTTTAAAAATCTGCTGAAGATTATTGTGGCCGATACATTCCCTAGTCGTCGCATATCCATGTGCTTCCATACATTCATCAGCCTCCTGTGGCTTGGTTGAGTGAGCCATTTGATGACTTCTGGCCAAAAGCCTGTGAGCAAAGCATTTACCAGCTGGAACATGAGCCTCCAGTTGTCTTTGATTCGCAGAAGCAAACAGAAGTTTTGCAGTAAGATGCAAAAATCACAAGATGGAGAAAGACCCTGCAGAGCCACAGTGAACTTTTGTATTGAGTCTGTTAGATTTTCATAAATGTTTGCTATTGTAGAAGAACATAATGAAAAATTATTTGTATTTTCTCAGTCTGATTTTAATGAGGGTTAAATTTGTTTATTTAAATTAAAATGTTACTTGTACAAAATTTGAATAGTTAACAAGTTAGCATAAATGAAGTAAAATGGCGTAAATATGTAAAAATATATGTTTAGGGGAAAAAGCGCACAAACCACAAAAGAAGCTTTTTAGGGGAAAAAAGCTCAAAATGACATTTCTCTGAACCAGCTATAGAATCATTTTTCACAAAAAGATCGCTGAGGACCCCTGGAGAGTCCTCTGAACGGCCTATAGGTCCTGACCTCTTGCTTTGTATAATTCAATTAAAACATCGCTAGCATAATACAATTGATATTTGCCTTTCAGTCATAATATGCAGAAAACTTTCCCCACCTATAGTAAATTCTCAAAACCAATAAAGATGGTAATTGGAAAACATACAATGGAATCTCATGTGGAATTATATGAAAAGGTGGAAAAAACACTGTTGCTACAAAAGAAAAGCCAGAGTGATAAAAAAAAAAAAAATAAGCATCAACAGAGAGATAAAGTGAATAATAAATAAACAAAAAGAACAGGGAATAAACTAAGAAATAGGTGAAGAAATAAAAAGTAACCCCAAACAAGTTCTAATATGTTAGTGTTAAAAAGGAAAGGAGGTTCCAGAATTACATATTTATTGCTATGAGAGATAGTTTAAAAAAATACAAATTCACAAATGCAAATAATTTGTAATTAGATGAAGAAACATTGCAAAGGAGTTTTTAAAAAGGAAAATAAATCTATTAATGCCAACAAAAAGAAAGCTTAATTAAATACTCATGGTGTGCCCGACATTATGGTTCATTGTTTCATATAATGATTTCACAAAATTGTTCCAGCAACCTAATGAGGGATATACCGTTGTTCCATTTTATTGACAAGGAACCAGTTTCTGGGACTTACAAGAATTACTAAATTACATACAGTAAACAGAAACTCCAGGGTCTAATTTCAGACCTGTCAGACTCCAGCACTTCACTCTTAAATACTCCATTAAAATGTCCCTATTATAAAACAATATATCCATCAATGTAACATCTCGGAAGGTAGATTTCAAATTATACGAAACAGATACAAAGAGGTATAAATCTATTGTCTGAATCTTTCACTATAATTAATTCTCATATTCTATTTGTAAGTAATCCTGGTGAGAAAATTAGTTACCCAAAAAGGGGGATATCTTTGACCAACTCAGTATTTTAAGGCTCTTGATAAGTACAGGAAAGGCAAAATTATTAAAGCACAATAAAAAGTGAGCACAATACAACCTGCATATGTTAATAACATTGTGAAAAAAGGACAGAAACCTCAACAAGGTCAGATATTTTAAATAGATCAGCAAAAATAATTTTGAAAATATACATTTAAAAAATCTGCTTTACAAATGGATGAGATGTGGCTAAAAGAAAAAATCTGCTTGGGATAGAATGTGTACTACACAGAGAAATGAGCAACCAACACTCACTTTGCTTTCTGTCTTTAATCAGACTGGTGAAAGAGAAAGATTGGAACAAACCTGTGTGGGCTATAATTGAAGACTAAGATAACCAAAGAGATTATGAGAAAACACTCAGATGCTCTGCGTTTAAATTCCCTCTTTAAATGAACATTGCAGAATAATAAATGACTTACAAATGCTATTAATGAACTCTATCAGGTAATGTTGATGAATAGTGGAGAAGAGAACTAGCTCCAAAAGATTATACATAAACAAATATAGCTTGGCTTTCTGAAATAAAGTAGAAGAAATTAACTATAAAATATAGATTTGAGTGCTTGCCAGGTAAACTGAATAAGATTCCAAGATGTCATGTTTTCAAGTACATTATAAAAAGTATATGTTTATTGATCATCATCGACATTTTTATATTTTATCTAGCTAACTTAACTGCACAGGAAGATATTCAAGTTTTATTCTCTCTTAATTTATTTTTCCATTGTCAAGTTACCTACCAGCTCTCACACCTAAGCCTTTAGGAACCAATTATCCTTTGTAAACACATTACCATACACAATCAATCTCTTTTCAGAACCTATAATCCAAATACTTGATTTTGCAGAAACCTAGTTCTTCCCAAGAATCCTACTACCTCTGCAGCCTTCTTAAATGAAGACCACTCATTCTATTATGTTCCATATGCCACCAATAGTTAGTTGCTTTCTCCTGAATCCCCACAGCCAGTGTCAAGAAATTTGTCATCTATTTACATATTCTGTTAACTAGAAATCCACCAAACTCTTGTGAATCTGATATCTTTTTCACTCCATCCCAATTTCAGCTTTTAAAATGAGGGACTTCAACATTCATACGGATGGATGCTCCTTAGCCTTGCAATTCCCTGACCTGATAAATTCTAGTAGCTTGATATCTATTTCATTTCTACCATCTACACCATTGGTCACACCAGGCACAGTGTCAAAATCCAGCACTGAAAGTATGCAATAATACACAATACACCGTTTTCTGAGTATAACATCCTAACCTTCTAAATATCTTATGTCCTTACATGATTTATTCTTTCCAATCTCATGCTAATTTACTGTTTATTGATTCTTCCCTGTTTCCAACCCTGCTGTATCTCATATTTCCTTTATTATTCACTATATTATAAGGTGCATCATTTTAACCACTCTCTTGCACAGATGGAGTTAAAATGGGAATTTAGTGTATTTGGTGACATTAATATTATGCTTGTATACTCAAGAATGCCTGAATAATGCCCAGCCAATATGTTCCTCCTTGAAGGGTTCTTCAAGTGGGAAATAAATAATCCTTTATTATTAACTATATAAGTGCTAAGTACCCCAATTGAGCTGGGTAGGGAAGTCAATTAAGTACTTAAGACATCAGGAGGACTTCTTTATGCCCCCAAACATAATGCTAACATCTTATTGCATTCTGCTCTGTTCAGGAATCTAGCACAATAACGAGTGATTTCAGGCATGATGAGGAAAGAGGGGGAGAGACACACGATTGGACCTGTTCTAAGAAGTCAGATACTAGGTCAATTTACTCAAAGTCTGAATAGAAGAAAAACAGAAACAGAAAGTATATTATGGGCTTGTGTCTTTTAAAATAATGATCTCCCTACTAGCAAAATCAATGTGTTTGATTATGGCAAATCAAATTAGTCCACCCACCTTGTCTTAGGTGTTGGAATAGCCAGGAAATAGGCAGGTAGACAGACAAGTAGAGGAAGCTTTCTGGAAACGAAAAGTAGGAAAGATATTTCTTCTTTCTTTCTCCCATGTATTGAAAACACCCTCAATCATTTTGTATACCATTTTTTTAAACTATCTTCTATGTAAATGCTTAAATATGGATAAGTAGAACCAAAGGCCTCTCCAATACTTCACCAAGTTGCAGAGATACTTGGCCCAAGATTGAATTGCTTGATATGAATAAACACAGTGCCCTCTGTGAAACACTTAAGGCTAGTTTTTGCAATATTGACAATAGGATGGATTTTTAGAAACATAGTACATTATATATTACTCTTTATTAGTCTGCTTTTGAACGATCACAAACAACTGAAAGAACACAGAGTTTTTCAACATGTATTTCTCACTTTCTTACATGAAGACAATAGATCAGCTATGGACCAACTGGGGGTGATTCTGCATGTCTTTTTACTCCAGCGTCTGGGCAGAAAACAGCTCCTATCTAGCCCATTCTGTACTTTTGGCTAGAAAGGAGAGCAAGGGAAAGAGAGAGACACACCCCAACTTGTATTTAGATTTTGAACTTCTGCTACAAAGTGGGATGTAGCTTATCTGCTCACATCCCATTGGCCAAGCAGGTCACATGGTCAGGCTCTACCTCAATGGGGCAGGAAAGTACATTTAAAGTATACTAATACTTTAAGAGGGCAAGAGTAGAATAACTATTTGTAAATGATAAAATAATTTACTACATTTTTTGTATTATAAAATCTTTCCTTTGGTGGGAGCAGGACTTTGTAAACAAATGCAGTAGTCCCTACTTATCTGCAGAGGGTATGTTCCAAGACCTCCAGTGGAAGCCTGAAACCAAAGATGGCACTGAACTCTATGTACACTATGTTTTCTCCTATACATGCATATTATGATAAAGTTTAATTTATAAATTAGGCACAATACTCTTGCACTTCGAGGCCATTACTAAGTATAATAAGGGTTGCTTGAACACAAGCACTGCATGAATTTACTTGAATAATTGCTTTTTTTTGAAACAGGTTATACTACTATCCTCTTAATAAATTCCATCTTAATAAGAACATATTAAATATCACATATAAAAGAAACAATACAATGCTGGTACATAGTAGATACTCAAAAAAATGGTGATTTCTTTCCCTAGGGTGACACTAGTTCTTCAATTTTCTTCTTCTAAATGATAAATAGCCAAAATATTTAAGTGTATCCAAGATAGTCATTAATATAAATATATATGATAGACAATGATAGGAGAGATAAACAGAGTGACTCTAAAGCTGATGTATTAGAGGTCCTTAAATCCCAGTACTCATGATATAAAATTCACTTTTCATCAAAATTTTGCCTGCCATGCTGACTCCACCTTCTTTCAAATGTGTCTTTTGTGATCATTGACCTATAAAGCACACTTGGTTGACTGTTTTGTTTGCTTAAGAAATGGTTAAAATATTATCTGATATTACTATTTGAATTTCAGAATTTTTACTGAGATATTTTAACGGGTGAATTTTTCATCATTATTTTCAAAGTTTATCAAGTTGTTTATCAATCTCTAAATCTATTTTAAAATACTGGTTCCTCAAATCTTTCATTCCAAGCACTTCAGTACACAGATATTAAGGGATGCCTGTGTCTTTTCTTTACTCATGCAGTTAGATGAAAGAATAGATCGATAGGGAAGCATATATTATTATATATGGTAATAATCTTAAATGCAACATGAATACTACTGTGATCTGTGGTCTTCTATAACATTTTTGTATGTATAATGATGCTACTAGTATCATGTGGAGGAAAATCTTTTTTGTAATATTTACTTACATTTTCTGAAATTATATAAAATAAAAGTAATTTCTAGGAGAGAATTTTATTTAGTTTCAGAATATTATGGGGGAACAAACATTTACTGAAAGAATTGATAAGTGGGATAGATTTCTGTTCTTCCTGTTGAGAATTTTACTGCTGTTTTACCTCTTGAGCCATTGTGGTAACTGGTCTCTGACCTTTAGCTTTTGAGGGTTTTTAAACTGGTGGGCATCTGTTGTGCTGACCCATGGATAATGTAGGTCTGAGTACTTCCTGCAGGGCAAGTATGGACTTGGCAAATTGCTACAGCATTTGTTTGTCTGGAAAAAACTTAATTTCTCCATCAAATGTGAAACTTAGTTTTGCAGGATACAAAGTTCTGGGCTGGCAGTTTTTTGGTTAAGAAGATTGAATTTGGGGTCCCACTTCCTTCTGGCTTGTAATGTTTCCGCTGAGAAGTCTGCTGTTATCCTGATGGGTTTTCCCTCGTAATTCACTGGTTGCTTACGTGTAGCTCCTTGTAAAATTTCCTCTTTCACTTTGACTTTTCCCAGGTTGAATACTATGTGTCTTGGAGATGTTCTATTTGCTTTGAATCTTCCCAGAGTAAATGACCATCTTGTATCTGGATGTCTGGATCTCTGGGAGTATTCGGGAAGTTTTCCACAATAATTCCATCAAATAGATTTTTCATGCTTTTAGCCCTATCTTCTTCTTCCTCAGGGATACCTATAATTCATATGTTTGTTTCTGCCCTTGTCATTCTCTTCTATGACTCCTTAAATGATTGGGTTAGTTCAACAGTCTTGTCTTCAAGCTCTGAGATTCTTTCTTCTTCTTGGTTTAATCTGTTGTTCAAACTTTCTGCTGCATTTTCAAAATCCCTGAAAGACTCTTTAATTACTTTACATTCTATTATATTCTTTCCAATTTTATCAAGCTCTTTAGTGACTTTTTTTTTTTTTTTTTTTTTTT
>NW_012149274.1:1430169-1432206 GCF_000956105.1 Propithecus coquereli | reverse complement strand
TTAATTTCTTTCTATTTTTAGTAGAGATGGGGTCTCGCTCTTGCTCAGGCTGGTTTCGAACTCCTGAGCTCAAACAATCCGCCCGCCTAGGCCTCCCAGAGAGCTAGGATTACAGGCGTGAGCCACCATGCCTGGCCTCTTTGGTGACTTTTTCATTAATTTCCTGAAATATTTTGGGGGCTTTTTTGTTGGTTTTCAACTTTCTCTTAAATTGCATTTATCTTATTTGCTATCTGTATTCTGATTTCCATTTCTGTCATTTCAACAATTTCCTTGTAGTTGGAGTTCACTGCTATAGCTCCATTGTGATTCCTTGGGGATGCTGATCTATTTTGATTTTCATATTGCCAGGGTTCTTTTGCTGGTTTCTTCTTATCTGAACCCTCCTTTCTCCGTTCCAGGCTAATAGCTTTGAAGGACTCCTGTTTCCTCCTGAGAACTCTCCAGATAGTTACAGGATGTTCAAGTTGGGAGCTGGACGAGACTCTGTTTACTAAGGCTGGTTCTGTGGAGATTGCTCTACCCAGAGTCTCCCTACAGAGGTATCTTCAGAAGCTGGTTAATGTTGTCATGGGTTCCCAGGCTGTGGGTGATTGCTCAAAGCAGGTCACAATGTGCTAACAGCTTGAGGCTAGGGTTCCCTGGTGGGGTGTTGTATTTTGGAACAGCTCTTCCAGCTCTTGTGTGGGATCTTGGGGTCTAAATGCAGCACTAGAGACTTGGGGATGGTGTCTCCAGCCTGGTAGGATTTCTGGAGGCGCAGGAGCAGAACCTCAGGCCCTAGCTTGAGAGCCTCAGAGCTGGGACTAGGAAGGAGCCATGAGCAGAACCTCTGAGCAAGGCCTCTGAGCCAAAAACAGGGTTGTGCAAATGGCGGGCCAATCTGACCTGGAGGGCGGGGTTGGGGTCAAGTAGACAGGAAGCAATGGGGGCTCAGAGGGCAGAGTTGCTGCTCTGCAGGCACCAGCGTCCCACTAATGCCAAGGCTGTTGTTGGTTCTGGTGGCCCAGGGGCATTGGGGCTCTCCACACTCCTCTCAGGGCATGCCAAAGCAGCCACCCAAGCCTCTTAGTGGGCAGCCTGCTGCACTCCTATGCGAGAGCCTCTGAGCTAGGACTGGGGTGGAGCCAGAAACAAATCCTCTGAACAGGGATTCTGAGCCAGAAGTGGGGGCCTTGTAGATGATAGGCTGACCTGACCTGGAGGTTGGGGTCAGGGCCAGGTAGGCAGGAGGAGGCTGGGGCCTGGAGGGCAGATTTGGGATCAAACAACCTGCTTCTTAAGCATAAGGGTCCTGTGGATGCCAGGTCAGACATGCACAGGTTGCTCCCCATTGCTCCTCATGTCCCACTGAGAATCCACTGAATTGTTGCCCAGAGCCTCTCAGATAGGGGCCTGCTGCTCTCTAGTCAATTCCTGTGCCCAGGTACCACTGTTCTCTGTGAGTGCAGCATATGGCTTTAAGTTCCAGGTACAGCTCAGGGAAACCACAAGTCAGTCTACTCCCTGCCAGCCCAGTGTAGGCCTGGCATGGTGTACTCAAGAGTTCAGGATGGCTGTAGCTGTTGCCTGATCCCCACGGCACCTGTCATCTAATGCGAAAATTACCACAGACTCTTGGCATATCCTAGTCTCAGAAGGTAGGAGGTCTGTGGGGGTGTTTAGTTCAATCTTGCAGTTCAGTCTGGATGGGTGAGAGTGCTCACTGCACTGGTAGGGTGAGCATGGTGCTCCTGTGCTTTATTCTCTCATTGTTCTCCTCACATTCTCTCATCTTTTTATATGTATTGTCCTGTCACCCTTTTTTTTTCATGCTGACTGTCCTGTGTTGTTTCTCTGTGAATCACAATGCTGCTTTTAGGACAAAATATCCATATGTAGGCAGATGCCTGCACCTTTCACTTCTTTCCTTGGCAGCAGTGAGCTGGCAGGCTGCCTCTAGTCTGCCATTTTCCCCCTACTTCTAAGGAAAGAAATTTTAATGCATTATGGTACTTACGAATTTTCCAAAGTTATTATGTTAATGCTTAAAATTAT
>NW_012149274.1:1414489-1428969 GCF_000956105.1 Propithecus coquereli | reverse complement strand
CAGGCAAGAGAATGAGACTCTGTCTCAAAAAAAAAAAAAAAAACAATAAAAACAGATTCATTTAAAAATTTATAATGTTATGAAAAAGTATGCATTTATACTGATATTTGTAGGAAATAAATGTATTTATACTAATAAATGCTGTGAGTGGTGGAGGGAGAGACAGAATGGATATATGAAAGCATTTAAGATGCGATCGTGCACATTTTAAAATTTTCCAATCTATTTATCAACTATTTGCTCCATCGTAAGGAAGAAAGATGTTCTATTAACTTCCAGAAGTGACCAGAGTCTATTTTGGTTTATAATCCAGGGTCAGTTACTCATTCACTTGATATAGTACACTGAACTATGTCTGTTTACCTCACATAGTAGCCAGATGATTTTGTTTGAATGAGAAGCTGAAATCTCAAACATATATACTTGCTATTGAAAAAAAAAATGTACTTTCAACTTTTCCCCATTAGATGTGATGTCGGTTGTAGGTTATCTTATATGGCTTTTATAACTTTGAGATATGTACCCTCTATGCCTAGTTTGTTGAGGGTTTTTAATCATGAAAGACTGCTGGATTGTGTTGAATGCTTTTTCTGCCTCTATTAAGATGATCATATGGTCTTTGTTTTTGCTTCTGTTTATGTGGTGAATAACATTTATTAATTTATATATGTTGAACTATCTTTGCATCCCTAGGATTAAGCCCATTTGGTCATGGTGGATTATTTTTTTGATGTGCTGTTGAATTTGGTTTACTAGCATTTTATTGAGGATACTTGCATCTATATCCATAAGGTATATTGGTCTGTAGTTTTCTTTTTTTGTTGTATCCTTTCCTGGTTTTGGTATCAAGGTGATATTGGCTTCATAGAATGAGTTGGAGAGGATTCTCTGTTTCTCAATGTTATGGAATAATTTCTGCAGTATGGGTACCAGCTCTTCTTTTTAGGTCTGGTAGAATTTGGTTGTGAATTCATCTGGTCTAGGGCTTTTTTGTTGTTGTTGGAATATTTTTTATTACTGCTTTGATCTTGTTATTGGTCTGTTCAGGAGTTCTATATCTTCCTGATTAACCTCTTTGGAGGTTGTGTGTTTCCAGGAATTTTTATATTTCCTCTATGTTTTCTAGTTCATGTACATAGAGATTTTTGTAGCATTCATGGATGATAATTCTGCATTTCTGTGGTATCAGTTGTAATATACACTTTTTCATTTCTGATTGAGCTTATTTGGGTCCTTTCTCTTCTATTCCTGGTTAATCTAGCTACAGTCCTGTCGATTTTGTTTATCTTTTCAAAGAACCAACTTTTTGTTTTGTTGATCCTTTGTATTGATTTTTTTTATTTGTTTTTCATTTCATTTAGTTCTGCTCTGACATTTTTTATTTCTTTTCTTCTGCTGGCTTTAAGTTTGGTTTGCTCTTCCTTTTCTAGTTCCTTGAGATGTGTCATTAGGTTGTTAACCTGTGATCTTTCTGTCTTTTTGATATAGGCATTTAAGGCTATGAATTTTACTTTCTTTTTTTAAAAAATAAATTATTAGACACATTGGAAGTTAAGTTACATACTTATACAACAGAGGAGAATTCAAGTCAGTCAAGGCAAGGTTTTAAAGAGAATGGATTTTTAAATTATGGATTGTACTTGGCAAAACATTGTATAACTAATCCATTGGCTTATTCTGATATAACAGTGTCGCTCCATGAATTAATATTAAACGTGTTTTGGGACAGGATTTGTCTTAAGAGTTTTACAGAGCTTTGCCCTGAAAGAATATGTGAACGTGTTGGTTTGCATTTCGAATGCTGTTACACGCGGAAGGGCATCTCTGAAAGGCAGCAGCGGCTGTATCCCACGAGGCGCCACGTTTCTCAGACCTAAAGAATTGGATCTGCTTTGTAAAGCACAAGTGAATCTGTTAAAAACTATAGACTGAGAGCTGACAATGGAGTGCCCTCCGGAACAAACAGCTTCCCGGAAACGACAGCTTCCCGAATGGCTAAAAGCAAAGCTTTTGTTTAAACCACTCTAGACTACCTGTCTCCATTCACAATAACCTAATAAACATGGAGCTTACATATCTCTGTTTAACCCCTCTGTTTAAATGATAAACTTACCTTAGAATTTAGAAATTAACCTTTGAAAGACTTTGTAATCGTTTGCTCACGTAAATAGAAGTAGTTAAAGAATCTGTAGAAGCCTTCTGTAAAAGCCTTTTGAAAATCTGTTAACCTGAGAGAACTATCTGCTGTTATGTAAATCTGTTACCCCTGACAATTGTTCACTATTTCCTATAAGTTACCATGTAAGACCTCATTCGGGGCTTTTGAGACCAACGGAGAGGTCTAAGCCCCCTGAGCTCCCACTTTGCCTATGATCTTTATAAACTTATAAAACTATATCTTTGTCTCAGTGTATTCTTTTATTTCTTCCATTTTCCACTTCTCTCTATTATTTTCTTATCCCTTGCAACTCTACCAAAGGGACCCGGTTTTTTGCAGGGAACACTGGCCACATTCCCCGCATAACAGGTTAAAATAACATATTCATCGAATTATCATTATAGCACTTCAAAGTTGAAAAGATCTACTCCTTCCTATATGTATTCAGAATAAAGTAAGTTTACTAAGCACAGCTTCTGTAAAGCACCTTTGTTCTTTGTCATGGGGTCAAAGGACATTTTCCATATGCATTCTTCTGAAGTCGTGGAAATCTCTGTCAGGTACTCACTATGTACAGAAAAGATATCACCTATGTGTTTTAGAATTGTAGAAAATAAATAGCTTTCTTAAAGTAAACATCATGAAATAAATATTATAAACTAGGAGTGTTTTATGTGGGCCAAGAAAATATATTTTTTAAGAAATGTTAATTCTGAAAGATACAAGAACCAATATCTGAGGAAAGATCCTTAAGATCCTAGCTGAACTTCTTTATTTGACAGTCAAGGAAAACAAAGCATAATGATTTAAAATTGACTACCATTATCAGATGATAACACTCCAAAGTTTTAGTTAACTGGGAAGGAAAATAAAACAATAAAATGATATGATAGACTGTGCAAAAGAAAAGTTTCCCTACTCACAAATTAAATTCTTCCAGGACTTAAGATATCCTCCATATACAATCAATTCACTAATGGATACAGTATTCATTCATCAGCCTACAGAGCTGTAGTCTAACCTCAATATACACTAACATGGGATTAAAAAATCTTAACAGGCATTCTGCCTTATATACATTTTATTTCTTAAATAAAGGGGAAAAAAAGAGGAAAGGTTATTCCATAGGTATGAGAAATCATTATATCCATTTAGAATTATCTAGCCCATTTCTTATACATTAACAGAGTTAAAGCACCATTATTTCCACCCTGTCTTTACATGTGCCTAGTTTTTCCTTCTTTTTTAAAGTGAAGGTATTAGTTTTATCTTTAATTTATTGAATCCTTTTCCCAGCTATGTCTCAAGTATGTGAGCCAGCATGATTCTCCAAGGGGGGCTAAATCAAAGAGGTTACCGCTTAGGAGATTATCATGACCAGTCAAGGCAGTTTTAGCCTCAAGTACATTTTTGCAGGTCATTGGTTCCTACCTAGAGTAATCTCTCTGAAGTTCAACTCTAGGCAGCAAAAATAGAGAAAGATGAAAGTATCTCTTTTCCATTTATAATCAGGCCTTAATTGATCTCAGCAGATTTCCTAATTGCAGAGGTTCCCTCAGGTAGGTCATCTCTTTCCTCATCTGTGGAATCTTGCTGCCATAATCAGCACTTTAGGTGTTACACAAAGGCTGCAGAAATCCCTTTCTCTGTGTATAATAAAGGGAAGAATTATTATAGCCTGTCCCTAAAATAATGGCTTTGGCTTTGAGTGCAAAGCCACAAAGGAAAATGGTATAAATGTTAAGAACTGAATGCAATGATTTTGTGATCAGAAAAAAAAAAATTTCTGTAATTTCACGAAATTTTAGTAATTGAATACTAGATACATTTCCTTATATATTCACAACTTGTTTCTTATCTCTTTCGGAGTGAGTGCCTTTCATCATTTAGTAGAATAGATTTACCACGAATCTACACATATTTTAGGTTATTTAAGTGTGACACTGATGAAATCAATGGTATAAGTATTACTTTGACAAAAGTGGCTCTTTCTATATATTTTCCACTTTTCTCTATAGAATAGCTGTTTTATGGTAGTTACATTCTATCAAAAATAAAGTGATATATGATTCACTCATCCTAATTAGACTAGTAACTAATAATAATCATTATTGCTATTGATCTATAGCAAATTTTCAACAATTATCAAATACCTAGAAAGAATTTCACTTTTCCATATATTTTTGTGAAGTAATTATATGCATAATTATTCCTGAGATAAAGTATTAGTATATATTTGAAGTATTTTTCCATTTTATTTACAAATTCTATTAATATTTATGTTCTACTTGCCTTAGAAAAATATTTTCAGTCTGAAATAAAATTGGACTTTATTTCTCCATATTTTGGTCATTTTAATTATTGTTAAATGAAAGCACTTCAGATTATTAAGTTTTACCCAATCGATTGAAGTCCTAATTACTGGGTCAAAATTTTGTTATACAAACATATAAGCATATTCTATTTTAGTTTTACCACTGGTCATATACTGAGTTATCCTGAAAATGACTTTTAATTATAGGAAATAACTAGCTACTATTGTTATATAATGATTTACAAATATCCTAAATATTTCTATTTTGTATGTTATCTTATAATCACATGAGAATAAATCCTGTAGAACAAAATCTACTTCCCAATCAGAATTAGTACCACTAGACCGAAACTGAGTAGTCAAATGTGTACATGGAAGAATTTCTGTCTAATCTATGATACAACTACCGGCTATACCAGGCACAATTATGCAAATATCTGTATACATTTGCACACATGCATATACAATTCTAGAAAAGTCTTAACAAATTGAGATGTTAACCTGATAGTACTGCACTTTAAAACACGTATTATCACCAATAGATATATAAATATATCAGTCTGGATTATTTCAATTGAAGAAACAAAAAAACCCTACTCAAACTAGTTTAAGTGCAAAAACAAAAGCCCCATCTTCAAAGGAAAAAAAAATGTCCTTTTGTTAATGTTAATATCAGCCACAATTGGTCTAGGTAGGAGATCAAGTAATGCCATCTCTTTCTCATCATTCTTTGTGCTTTCCTTTCATAGACTTGATTCTCAAGCAGACTTCTGTCATGGGGATCTAAAGGATGGCCCTAGCACCTTGAGGATTGCATCCTGCTGTCTTACTAGCATATATACAATAAGTTTTTCACATAAGCTCCAAGACTGGCTCTCCTTGAGCCATGGGCCCAATCTTAAACCAATCATGACGATTATTAGTTTGACTAAATCACCCTGGGACATATGCCTCCTCCCAGGGTTGAAACATAGGATCATTTTCATGCAAATTACATGAGTAAGACAAAGAGAAGTGTGTTTCCCAAAGAGACATTTTTAGAGCCATTACAAGATGGCAGAAGTATAGATGTTGAATAAGAATTACAGTAGCTTGTCAACATGTAGATATATGCTTTTATCTTGTAATTTAATTTTGTAAGATGGCAATGACTAATACCATGCACCTATTTCAGAAACTGAAAGTGATCATGTCCTCAGAGCAAAGTCTTACCCTGTTACTGTATCCTGGTCTAAGTCAAAAATCTTTAAATGAAGTTCCTAAATTTATGTCTGGTTCAGAGGCAGCTCCTCAAGACTCAGAACAATGGCTAAATAACAAATTATCCACCACCCAACCATATTCTGATTCAGGATAAATACAGTAACACATTACATTCAAAAAAAAAAAATGTAGAAACAGCATAGATGGGTCATGTGTCTACATGGATCAGTCATATCCTTTGAGAAAGGAAGACCAGGCAAAGACTTTGAGCTCTGTAGGTGGGATGAATTGTTTTGGACGGGCAATATAACTTTCCTTAATTCCCTTTTCTTAAAAGACTTGCCTTATCCATTGTTCTCTGCAGTTTGTCCAAATAGACAAGTATTCTCCTGCTGATGCATATACTGTTATAGAAGCTAACTTCATTTTAGTATAGGTTTGGACACCTGAAGATTTCTATTTATATTGAGAAATTTAAAGTCTCTGTTTTCTAGGCTTAAGGTTTCATGAGCTATAAAACTCACTTTAAAAACTTTTAGGCTTTCTTTTTACTATCAATTTTGCAATCCCATGGGCTACTGACCAATGCTGGAGAGACTACAACCTGGAAGAGGGGGTGGAGGAGTTCTGTCATTTCTCATCAGTAATGTGATCATTTTCCTAGTCTTCAGTTCAACAGTTTCCATCTTGGAATGCGACCCAGAGTCAATTCAAAGCATTCACTTGAGAGGTAAAGGCAGATATAATCTGTCACTCATTTTAGAATCCATACAAATGGTGGTTCTTTCATGAATACAGCAGAAAGAATTCCAAGATCCTAATCTTGTCCCATATTCCCCCTACTTCCCGATTCTTTCAAATCTTCAAGATTGACTTTCAGCATTCTTTTACTATTGGTCTTACACAGAAATAGTCCTTTTATAAAGCCGGTATTTTCTTTCATTCAACTTTTAGATGGGCTAGTTTTCAGAACATTCTTTCTTATAGAACATTACCGTAAGCTGCAGGAAAACACAAACGTACTTGACTGTGTTGAGATATTCCTACCAAATCTCCTAATGATCCAACCATTTAAATACATGATCTAATTTCAAGATAAAACAAAGTTAAGGTGCTTTCACTACCACATAAGAGTATTGCAAACTTCCAAGACAAGGATGGAGAGATTCATTCTGCCCCATACTCAAATTTTACTCAATTTCACCTTTTGGGTCCTCTCATTTGCAATAAAACTGAAAGGAACATTTGTCTTTATTAATATTTTTGTTTTAAATCAATAAAGCTATGATTCAAACATATTTAAACAAAAAGAGAATTAACTTGTTTACTTAGAATAAAAAGGCCTAGGCAAGGGCTAGCTTTAGGCAAAATGGAATCGAAAGTCATTTATCTTTTCACCTTGTGGCTATGATTTCTTGGAGTTGGTCCATGTTCCAATAGTTCCCCTCAAATCCCAAGAATGGCTCTAGACTAATGTACTCATTATTTTCTTTAGAGAAATAGAATATCTTAATTAGACAAATCCTATATCCATACCCCTCGAGACAGAAGGAAAATAAAACTTCACCGACACCATTATGGACTATGAATAAGGGATGTGTGTGGGGTTTGGATGATGAACGTACAGCGTCCATTTGAGCCTTCTTCTAAATGTATTTCCCTTCTGCAGAGTATGCAAAACTAAATTCTGTATTCCACAAACTCTTTTACTAAGTTTTTGGAAGCAAATAGTATGTTGCCAATTACATGTACTTGAGAGAAGCTTAAAAGGAGGAAGTCAGGCAGAGGTGATCTCCCTGCTGCTTTTTAAAAATTTGTTTTCCCTCAAAAGCAGGGCACATAAATGGCAAGAGCAGTTCTGGTGGCTGAATATAATGTTTCAGCATCTACTCATTAGCTGTCAAGAAGCTGTTAGAATGCTAGGTGTTACACAGGCCTTCTGATCCATGTGATACTACAGCTTGTCCCAAATTTTATCATCTGACTTCAGTATGTCCAAACTCTCCAACAAATCTTTATTTCTATTTAAATAAGTTTTATTTTCACAAATAATTTGAGATTTACAAAAACATAGCAAAGAAAGTACAAAGAGTTATCATATACCCCCCTCCACATACATACAGAACTAATTCTCCCTATTATTAATATAATTAGTACGGCATATGTATTACAATATAAAAATCAATATTCATGCATTATTATTAAGTAACGTCCATACTTTTTTCAGATTCTCTCGGTTTTGACCTGATGGGGTTTTTCTTCTTTTTTTTTCCTTTCTTTTTTTTCTGTCCCACAAGTCTATCTAGGTTACCACATTACATTTAGACTTCATATCTCCTTAGGCGACTCTAGGCTGTAAAATTTTTTCAGATTTTTCTTGTTTCTGATACACTGACATTTTTTTCAGGAGTACTAGTTAAGTATTTGGTAGAATGTCCCTCAAATGGGTTGTGTCTGAAGTTTTTCTCATGGTTAGACTGTGCTGTAATGTGTTTTGGGGAGGAAGATCAAAGATATAAAGTACCATCTTCATCACCTCATATCAAGAATACATATAATCAACAAGACTTAGTACCACTGTTAATGTTGACCTCAATCATCTGGCTGAGATAGTGCTTATTAGGTTTCTCCATGGAATAAATTATTCCCCATTCCTTTCATACTGTACTCTTTAGAAGGAAGCCTATATGTGTATCTCACACTTAATTAAGGGGTAGAGAGTTATGTTCCACCTTATCAACAGCATTATGTATCTACACAAATTATTTGGAATTCTTTTGCATGGGAGATTTTTCTCTTCTTCTCTTTTTAAATTATTTATTCAATAATTTATATCAATATGGGTTGATAGATTTTATTTGATACTTTGGGTTGCAATCCCAAAACTACTTATTAATTTTGTTGCTCAAATTGTCTAGCTTTGGCCTTTGGAAGCTCTTTCCTTTGGTTCCTGTGCCCTTTAGCATAACCCATCAATGTAGGTTTTTGTTTTTATTTTGTAATATTTATTTTTGAGCATTTTCTTATTTTCTGGCATTATAGATGCTCCAGCCCCATTTGTACATTTTTCTGGCAAATTCTAGAATCAGTCATTTATCTAACAAGCTCTCGTTCTTTGTATTAGAGAATAAGTGGTTTTAGAAACCAATATCTGGGCACCAAGTGTGCTTACTGGTAGTGGGGTGTTGATTCTTCTAGGACATCTGAGCTGAAAGATAAAGGAATTATGTGTGTGTATACTAACTCTTGCATATACCCATATCTATAAATATTTCTCTATGTAACCATCTGTATTAATATTAAGCTCCCCATGAGTTCAAACTGATGTCTCCAACTCTAGTCTATTACCACATAGATCATTTTAGTGTGCTCCAAAGTAGTAAAAATCACATGCTGGTACTTAAAAACCCAAGACAAATTAGGCCAGGGTTCTAACTACCATGCTTTGATTCATGGAGACCTTGGAGAGTGATTATTTGATGGGCGTTCTCAAAAGCTGTAATACTGGTAAAATTTTTAAAAAGACAGTTTAACTTTTAAAGTCTCTAGGTCTGAAGAAGAGAAACCTAACTTTAGTCACTTATTTGGAGAGACGGAGAGTCACTTCTGTACCCGGTTCTCAACATGGCAAATTTACAACCCAGGACTCTTCAATAAAGAAGAATCAGTAAGGCTCATAGATGATGCCACAAGAAAAATTACTATAAATATTCCTCCTGGATTTCAATAAATGGATCTCAAGCAATTTAGCAAAGTAATGATACACTGGGGAAAGGGTAATCTGAAATTTCAGAGACATAGACATAGTCTTTGAGTTCATATTAACCAGAAGGACTCAAAATATGACTGTGTTTCGATAGTGAGAATATGAAATGATGAGGGTTAAATGATAGGTTGTGTTCTGACCTAATTCTGTATCCCAGAGTTTGTAATAAGAATATGCCTTTTGGGCATTTCTCCAGTTCTTGAATATATTAATATATTTACATGAGGCATACATGGCAACTGGAAGAATCCCATATTTGCTCTCTTAACTTTGGAGTAAGGTCTTTCGTATCAAGATCCAAGCGTAAACCTCTGTGAATGAAACTCTTACCAAAATAGTTAAACCAAAAGCAACACTGGACTCCTAGAAGAATTATGGAGAGAAAAGTATAAAAAGACTATGGAAAGATTCAGGGCTGGAAATTTCTACCACATTCACTCTGTTTCTTAAGCCCATACCAGTAACTTCATGGGCAGTTCTCCATGCCCAGTAGAGTGTGAGAACCTGATCTGCACGTGGTTTCAAGCAATATACAGGTGCCAGGGGAACTCTGATGACTATCATTACAACCACACAGGAAAAATTCTGTCTGGAAGAAAAATCTGCCCAATGGCCAGAATATCTTGTAGTCCATTTTACTTGGAAACAAATTTTCAAGAGATGTGGAAGCACACTAATTCATTGGCTATAATTAACACTTTGATTAAGTGAGCCAAAATTTGGAAGGATAGTATAATAAGTACGATTACAGGAGGCTTGGGTAAGCTATGTGTGAATGGACTTTTTAACATGGACTAGCCTCTGAGAGTATTTATGTTTCATACAAATTATTATCAAACAGCACATAATGAGAGGGCTCATTAAGTGGATAAAAATGACCCATTCTGTGGATGTCATTCATCCTCCTCCAGTCACACCACTACTGGTCAATATATACATGAAATATTTAGTTGCTGTCACAGGGATGAAAGTCGGACATGGTGCAAAACTTCTAACTTTCCAATCCAAGTTTATCTAGTCTCCCTTAATGCTAAACCCAATCAGGCAACAACAGAACTGAGGCTGATCCTCATCATAACACAAATTTTTAGAGATATTAGTAAACGATCTAATGCCAGTTTGACTACATTGAGCCACTTTCATTATGGAGAAGACATCAATTTTCCTCATTAAAATAGTCGCTTATTCTGGATGTAAGTTTGCCTATCATGCCCATATGCTTTTGCCAGAAAAACAATATGAGGACTAATAAAATTTCATATGTACATCTACAATATCCCATGCAATATCATTTCTGAGCATTGATGCCATATTTTGAAAAAGACCTGAGGCAGGGCCAACAGAGGCAGTTTTTCCTTGTAACCCAACACTCTGAAAGAATTATCCTACAGAATAATGGAATAGACTCTTGAAGACACAATTATGGCATCTTTTGGAAGACACCACTTTGCAGTCTTCAGGTCCTGTTGCACAGGATGCAGAATATACTTGGAACCACATACAGTACAGTTCTGTGTTTCTCATAGCTCATTTGACTGGTAACCAAGGTTTGGAAGTGTGAGGGCCACATCCATTATAGCTAATTATACTCTTGCAAACTTATTGTCTTCTACTTCCAAACGCTCTGTATTTTTTATTTAGTATCTAATGTTTCTATCAGGAGGTTAATAGTGATTTAGCTGAACTGGAAGCTGAAATGTCACACCACTGAAATAACACTCCCAACTATAGCTACTTTAGTCACTGACTTTTATTATCAAGGGAAATGGGGTTACTACTACAAAATGGAAATGAAGAGGAGTAAAATAGACCAACATGAAATCCTTGTTGTTATAGACTAAATTGTGTGTCCAAAATTCATATGTTGAAGCCCTAACTCCCAATTAGGTATATTTGGAGATAGCACCTTTAAGGAGAGAATTAAGGTTAAATTAGGGCATAAGGAGTCTTAATTCTGTAAAACTAGTGTTCTTATAAGAAAAAGGAAGAGACACAAGTGATCTCTCTCTTTCTCCACATGTGCGGAGAGGAAAGGCCACATTAGGACACAGTGAGAAGATGCCCACAGCCAGAAAGAGGGGACTCACTAGAAATCAGTGCTGATGGCACCTTGGTCTTGTATATTTAGCCTCCAGAACTGCGAAAAAAAATTTCTTTTGTTTAAGCCATCTAGTCTGTGGTATTTTCTTAAGCAGTCATAGCAAACTAATACAGCTGTATAGGAAAGTTTTAACAATGGTTTAGAGTCAGTAGGAACGGAGGTTTGGGCAACCCCATGAGGTATAGCTTCCCAACAATTTAGGTACTGGCTAAAAGCAAAAGAAAATTTTAATAGACGGTAGAGAAAGAAATCTGTTACTGCTAACCACAGTCTAGTGTCTAGGTGAAGGAAAAAATAAGGCAGCTACACATATTTATGTTCTAACTCTGTGATGCATGTATTTATTTTTCCTTTCCTTTCTCCTTTATCTCTTATAAAAGTTATGTTGGTGGTGATTATGTTTATAATTGATTCCTTGGATTACAGAAAATTGAGATGAGATTGTGACTTAAAAAGAATAAATGTTACCCAAAGATGAATGAAGTGATAGATGTTATTGAGGTTCTTCTTTTGGGGACAGATTATATAAGTTAGCAGCATATTCTTTTTGGGAGGGACAGTTTATGTAAGATAGGGGTGTAGGTAAATGGATATATGTGTAGATGTTGAATTACCAAAAGGAGAGTTACAAAAGATAAAGTACATGTAACGGAAAGTTAACCTTCATTTCATATCTTTAATAGAACTTTTGTGTTCAGAAGAGGCAGAAATGCTAAAAGCTTCATTCTCATGCTCCCTTGTGCTGATCTTCCAAATGCAAACTAGCTTCTGCCATTTATAAGTACCCAGGCAAGATTCCTAGGAGGAATACGAGATAAAACATAACTTTCTGCTTTCTTTTTTTTTTCTTAAAGAGAGGACATGAAATCCTGAACCTCAAAAGTCAACTATGGTGGTAGTTTTACTGAGCATTCATTGTTTAGTCACCTGCTTTGTTTGAGTTGAGAGGATTTGTGGTTATGTAACATTCTGATCACTGAATCACAAGGATAGTGTGTACCCTGGACTCGATTGTATTAAGAAAGTCCTCCTGACCCCAGCTCCTCCAGCCTTAACATTGATGTTATAAGCACTTATTTTCCAGTATAAAACATACTTCTGCTTAAAATATTCCTGGTGTTTCCTTTTCCTGTGCAAGCAACTAAATAACACAAGAATATTTTTCTCCAGAGGAAAATTGAGTTGTTGTAATGAGGAAAAAAACCAGGATTGGATACTGGGTAAAACATGCAATTCAAATCAGAAATAAAATACATCTGTTATTGTAGTACCTAAGTGTGGTGTGATGTCTTATTAGTGAGAAAAACTCACACTTACATTTGTCATCACCTTTTCTGATTAGGTAAAACAGAAAGTCACTTTGAAATGCTTTCTATATAATCCGGAAAAAACATAACTTGAGTAGCTAGTAGGCAATCATTGGCTTGGGTAAAGGGCGCAACAAGACTATGTCTTAAGAATGAATGTGGTTCTTTATATTCTTGGAATAATACAGTCCCCCCTGCCCCCCACCGCCCAGGGAATGGATGGATAATTCACACACAAGGCAAGGAGTTTCCTAGGAACAAATGATAATATACACTGATCCTTCCATTTGAAAGTTTAACTGTATTATTAATGTCCCAGATGAATTAAAATAACTCAGCTCAAGAGGAAGGCTCCTAATTTGCTTTAAAATAAATTCAAAACAAGACGGCAGAACTGGTGATCCAGGCTCAAAACCTGCTCCTCAGCAGTCAGTAATAGGACCAGGGATGTTTCTGGGTGGAGAGGAATGACAAGTATCCTGAAAATCTGGAAAGTTGATTTTTGATACATTTTATATGTAAATATTTTTTAAATGTGCCTCTATTTGTTCTCCAGTTAGAATTAAGCAGGTCTTAAGTCATATATCTTCCAGGTCCTTAAGATTCTAGTTATCTATAATTAGAGAGTGATTTTGGCAGTAATAACAATGATATTAATATCAACCTGTGTAATATAGTCCTAACTTTTTTGTGACTCTTGGGTCTCCCCCAATCCTGAGCAGGAAATAGGATGGTCCTCTTTTAACTCCATGTGAGAGATAGAGATGTGGAGGCAACAGGCAATGACTTACTTGCCTGGGGTCACAGATAATTAGTGAGAGAATTAGGCAGAACCCCCAGGTTTCTGAATCACCTTCTCTGTGATCTCTTTACTGGACCATTTAGTTAAGAGGTCAGAATCTTTTCCTTGACATTTCTGACAATCCTTATGTTGCCACTTATTCACTGTGTGACCTCGGGGCAAAACGGTTAATTTCTCTAAGCCTCAAAGTCTTTTGTAGGCTAAATGAATGAATGAAGTCAATTGTCCATTTTTCCTTTAATGTAATCTATTAATTTCTTGTCAAGATAGTCTCGTTATCATCTCAATATAGATCTCAAGCATCCTATTTCCAAGTAAATTTTCCTGCTGCAAATCTTGCCTACAATGTCTTCCTCCTTTATTACCACCAATAATGTAAATTTCTACCCATTTATTACTATATTTCATCCCAAAACTATTTACTAGGCACCTATCATGTGTCCTGTGCACTAGTAGGCATGGGAGAATACCCATGTACTCATTCTACTTTCATAGATTTTCTAATCCGGTCACAGAAAGAGATTAAAGCACATGCTGGTGTTATCTGAAGCACCAGCAGTAGCTTTTAGAAGACAAGTGAGTAATTTCAGAATACCAGTCTTGTTTCTTTTATTCAACAGTATAATTAATATTGTTGAAAATAAAGCCATTTTGTTCTGTGTAGAATTTTTAAAGTACTCAAATGATCTAAATAAGTAACTGACACTAAGTGTATAATTTTCAACCACATGATGATGCCTTTGCAAAATAAGGGAGTTTGTATTATATCATTTTTAGTTGATGAGTGACGTATTTCCTCTATTAGAGACATGGAACTAAAAGCAAGTTT
>NW_012149274.1:1369503-1413959 GCF_000956105.1 Propithecus coquereli | reverse complement strand
TCATATTTAGATGTCCATGGATATCCTGTGGCTATGTAAGCAAGTATGTGTATGTGTGTATATATATAATATATATTTTTACGTATTTTCTACCCCTTTTGTTATATATAATATATACAGTACATACACACACACATATACACAAATAGATGTGAGTAGGTATACGTTATATAAGTAATGTGGGATGGACAAGGCAGTTTTTATTTATTCTGTAGCCTATAATCAATAGGCTACCATTTCATCATGAACATAAAAGATGAGCAGAAGAATTTAACTTTCGCCCAATACATAAAATGAATGAAAAGTAATACACACTCCACGTATTGAAGACATTTACTATGTTTTCATTGATTTTCCTTTTAATATTCAAATTATGGCATGCAGAGACAAACAGTGATCAAGTTATTTGGCAGTGCTGTAACAGAAGGAATGGCCTGAAAAAAACACAATAATATTTTCTGTCTCTTTAAAACATCCCCCACTCCTTTTTGAGAACTAAAACCTATATCCCTACCTCAGGCCAGTGGTTGCGAAAGACAGGGTAATGGCTTTTGTTCTTTGTGCTATAGGACATGGCTCAGTGGAACTGCCAGCCAAGGGCCTGGAGATCCAGATGGGCCTCCCAGGATTGTCTTTGGAGAGAGATGGAACCTATCAGAATCACCAACCCAACCATAGTTGAACAGCAATTGCCTGAAGCTGAATAGCTTCCCTTTAAAAACTGTGTTTCTGCCTACTATTAGGATGATGGCATTTTAGACAGGAGTCTCCAACCTCCTCATTTGCCGGCAAATTAATAAACTTCTCTTTCCTTCTCCTCAAACCACTGTCTTCCTTCTGATGCAGCCTTGGGGACAAGTGCCGAACTTTCGGTAACAGTACATGTGAATAAAAACATGAGCTAGCCTCACTTTAGTACTAATACTATACCTCTTTTACCTTGGATTACATAAATGAAAATTGATTGCAGAATATTGAAGATTTTCATACCATAGATGAACTGAGATTTTATTAACACTGTATAAAATAAAACTAATTTAAAATTCAAAAAAATCAAATAATTATTGTATATATGTATTTACTATTAAGTGAATGAATTATTCCCTAAGCAGTATCCTCAGCTCCCTTATTTCAGTGTTCTCTCAATCTCATCAAAATTCTCAATGCTGATCTCCAGATGCAAGCACTGCAGGAAATAATCGCACTGTCAGATAATTGGTGCCACTGTGAATTTACGTTTGCCAGCCTCAACTGAGCCCTTGATGTTGTTTCTTCTAGTTCTATTTTCCTGTCTCCAAAGGATCTATTCTAAAACATCCTCCACTCTTCCCCAAACTCTCAAGTCTCCTTTTCTGATGACAATCCTGTCTCCTGTTCTTATCGCAAATGAGTCGAAAGCTCTCTGTATTTACAAAAGTATGATTACTAGACACATCGATGTCATGTTACATAGGAAATACTGTATCTCATACTATATTATTCCACTCTAAATATTCCTTTCCTTTCTTTCAAGGATCATTTCTTTCTGAACCACCTCCATTTTTTTAGTTTCTGTAGACCCTCCCTCTCTGCCGTCTACATTAGCTTCTAAAGGTATGTCTTCCACTTTAAATAGAGAATAAAACACATTTTTTCTTGAGACCCTCCCACCTACTTTCAGCCATTGTCCTCTTTAGAAGTCCCCTAAAGTTGACTTGGTAATGCTCTACCCTTATCCCTCTTCAAGGAAAGATGAGAGCCCTCTCACTCCAAGGACAACCTTTCCGGAGTGTCCCATATTGATGAAGGCCTGGACATTTTGGCTCCAGAGTTCCATGTAGGGTTAGCCTGGGCTCTGAGAGATCTTGTATCACAGCCCCACTTCTCCCTCCTCTGTAGCTATTGATCCCAAGGGTATTCCCTAATAAACAGCCTGCATGCAAAATTCTGTCTGTCCCATGTCTATTTCCCAGAGATTCCAAATTATAAGAGTTGGTGACAGATGTGGCCTGAGATTAAACAATAATATGGGTTTTGGATTTGGATCACTTGTCACCCAGCTGGCACTGGAAGAGAACATAGATACCTCCTCTCACAGGCAACTTTTTAATTGTTAAAATCTCACTGGTGGTGAACGGGGATGGCACGTGAAAGGGAATGCACCAGCTGGTATGACATATCAGGCTATTGATGTATCAGGAAATAGAAACTATAAAAATGATATTTGATCACTTTTGTGAAATTCTTGAAGCTCTAGAATAATATAAATAAAAGCTGAGAGTATTAACAGAAAATTCAAAGCCACAGGTGAAACCAGAAGGTCTGCTGGTAGTATACACAGAAAGTTTCATCTCCTGCAACATGAGGATGAAAAAACTAAGAAATTATCCAGGACTCTTATCTTCAGCAAAAGCTATTTCTGAAAGAGGCTAAAGTCACTAAGGCAGATCTTTTTGCTACAAGGATGGCTCCCAGAAACATGTAGAAAATTATGGCTCGTGTTAAGCGAGGATAAGATGACAGAATTGCCATGCCAGGTGGTGCAGGGAGAAATTAAAAGACCCAGGAAATGTTCATGTTGGAGTGAATGTACTAAGTAAAGCTGAAAACCCACCAAATGTCAGTTCCATGGGAAGGCCCACAGTTTAGAAAGTCCACCAAGGCCACAGAGAACACACTGGTAAGAGGGGCACCAGCATCGTTGAGATGTTCACTGGTGCCTGCCATCTGCAAGCCAGGGCTGATGTTGAAATTTTGTTCTTGTTCTTAGCTCTTTGATATCAATGGGATAGTAAGATCTCAAGAAAACAGAGTGTATGTGGAAGTGCTTAACTGTCAGGAGGCAGGTGGATTCATTAATGGAAATGACCAGTAAGGTTTGAGTGGCAGCCAAAGGGCCCACAAATAATGAAATATAGTCTTTTTATGGTAAAAATAGATGAGCCACCAGTAAAGGTGGCACTCAACTTGCACCATGGGAAGAACAAGAGACGGAATATTAGGAAGTTGTAGGCAGTCATCAATCGTATTACTTTCAACATGGTAAATGATTAAAGCTTTGGCTAATGTGTTCTTCTTCATTCTTACCAGGAGAGAGAATCAGAAATGGTTCACAATCATCCAGCATGGATAACTGTACACGCTTACTGTTCTTGGCCAGGGCTATGTGACCTCTCCCATGTTCTGTCCTAACATAGTACAAAGAGATATGGGCCATCTGGATATCCTGCACATCACATCCATGCACTGTGGCAGAGCCATCATGCTAATTAGACCAGATGATCACAAAGTTTCTGTCACATTAAATGAGTTGCTAAAAATATGCACTCCGGAGGGTAAAAGATAAACATCAAGAAATTTCAGAGGCCTATCATATTGAAGCCTAGTGATGGGTCATTTTAGCTCCAAGTCTTCCTGTGGTTTTGGCCAAAGTTGTAGTCAATACTGCATCATAGACCATTTTTCCTTCTGCCCAACTCTGTTCTCCCTCATGCCTTCTTTCCACAGGTGTTAATACCAAAGATATTCCCTAATAAATGTTCTGATAAGCTCAAAGCCTGCTTCCTGGGGAACCCCACCCATAATACATGCCACAGTCAAATCCATTGTTTTTATCTTCTCTCCTTATTGAACTAAAACTTACTCCGTAACTTCCTGCAATGTGACTTAATCACTTACCACTCTATTAAAAACTCTTGTCAGGAATATTACCCATGACTCCTTTGTTAGTAATACCAAGACATTTCAGACCTTACCTAGACCTTTTAAATGTATCCAAAACAGTTAAATAACTCCTTCCTTTTTAAAATGCACTACTAGCAGACATGACAAGCAACTGCCTTGGTTTTCCTGCTACTTTTGATTGTTCCCTCTCGGTGTTGTTTTTAGGAAGACTTTTTTTGCTCTTCCTGTGCTATAAGCCTTTGTATACATTAATATTCTTTGTAGCCACTATTTTCTTCTCAATTATACATTTGCTCAGAAGAATCATTTTCATTTCCATGTATTCCAATACCATTTACATGCTGATGACTTCCAGCTCTATAACTCCTTCCCTATATAACAACCTACTTCCCTATATAACAACCTACCTATGTCTGCACTTGGGTATCTCATAAATAGTTCAACTCATCAGGACCAAAACTGAACTCATCCTCTTCTCCTTCGTACTAGCTGCTCCTTTTTTTTTTTTTTTTTTCCTTTATCAATTGTATAGAAGACGTTTCCTTGCCAGAAATTTTTCAGGCCAGAAAAATGGAGATGACACTGGCTCCCTCTCTCCATAACCGCCCTATCCCCATCGACTGCATCATCAATGCTGTCATTTCTGCCTCTTAAATATTACTCTGTGAAATTGAAAAATTTTCTCCTTTCCCATTTCTTCTTTCTAATTTAATAAACAATCATCCCTCACTATCTGGTCTCTTCATTAATGAGCATTGACTTCCTCATTACAATCTGCAAACTGCCACCAGCTTGGTTCTTCTAAAACACAAATGAGGAAATGCCATACTTGTGCTTAAACCTGAACAGGGACCGCATGACAGCATAAACATTTCCTGGCTTGGCTCATGGGGTCTTCAAGATCTAGCTCCTATCTTCTTGCCTAGTTCTTTTACCACTCTCCATTTACAGTCTCTGCATCAGCCATGCTTAAAGACTTTGGGTTTCAGTTCTTTGAATATTATACTTTATCTCACCTACTGGGTCTTGCCAAATGCAGTTTTCTCTGCCTGGAAACACCCTAAATCCAAACCCGCCCTATCTGTCTCCTATGCTTTGATCCATTTAGTATTGCTCCAGTTGTCCCGGCTTCCAAGGCTTTCCTTACCAAGGCAGGTTTCCTTGACAAGTTCTCCCAGGATGATTCACTATTATATAACATCATAGCATTCCTCACACTTTCTTGAGATTTCTTCTTTGTGTTTCTTCTCTGTTAGATAAAGAGCACAACCTCTAACTTGATAATCACGGTATACTCTGCACCAAACAATCTATATTTGTTAGGTTAATGAATTAATTTATACATTATTTCATTTCTCATGTCAGCATGTCCAACTCTCAGTCAAGGTTCTCCTAACTTCTCTAGATCATGTCTTCTTCCTTTAAATTAGAACTTTAAAGACCATAAGACCTTTAAAAAGAGGAGTTGCTAACTCTTGTGGCATTATCCTTCCATTACTACATAAATATTAATAGCATGAAAGATTGTTTAAAGTGACAGCCAAAACCTCCAAAGGAGTGACACTCTGAGGTTATGATTTCTAATATACGACAGCAGCTGTAAACCTAAGCATATGCTAACTAAAGACGGACACTTAAGAAGCATTTTAGAATGAACATACTCATTTCTTCTTCACATATTTTTTATTTAGTAGATTCAAATCCAATCTGTTATTCTGACAGTCACGGATTTTGTTTTTATTTTTATTTCTTTGTCAATTTCTCTAGGCAAATATGAATGACTCAAATTTCAGACATAATCTAACTGTTAGGGGAATCGGGGCACTTGTCCTTATAAAACAAAACGTGGCTTTAAAGTTACAGTGACTTTGCATTTTACTCTTTTGTAAGAAGATTGCATTGCCTCTTCTAGCACTTTCACAAAGAAACACGGTTGTCACTGCCTGACAGCGAACCTAACTCTGTGGTGGCCACAAGTGTCTCTGCAAGTCACTCCTCCCAACTGACCTAGTTTATCACACCTTCTGAGGAGATAAGCTAGTCTTAGGGCACCCAGGTGCACTGACTGAGCAGGTTTTGAAGAGGCTTTTCTATCACAGGTTAACTTGTGATTAATATGAAATATTGAGTTATTTCATCAAATTTGCTTCATAGAGATTTCTAAAAGGTCTGTTACGAGTTCTTTTTTTATCCACTCGTATCTAGGCCATGCTTCCTTATGAATACAGAATTTTGTAAAGTAAACTGAAGAGTGTTATTTACTGTTCTATATTAAGAATTTTTAACACGTTTATTGACAAGAAAACATTTCATGACTTAACTAGGCTAGTTAGAAGTAGACTGGGACTACTGTAGTCATGATGTTAAAATAAAATGAGTCTGATTGATTTGTCTTTAACAAAGTGCAAGAGACTCTTAAGCTGGTCAGAGAGAATTGAGCGAAGCTATTTATAAGACATGATGTTACTACGAATTGTCAGGAAGTCTCTCTTTAATGGGATGCACAACAGATACTGTGTGTGTATCTGACTTGTATCTGACATTGAATGTATTCTCTATGGGTGGCACAGTACTCTATGGGCAATTGCTATGTACACAATCCATAACTCAAATAAATAATTAAAAGACCTAAAATTGCCTTTATTAAGCAACACAGTGTCTCTTTTCTCCCTGTATTTTATATTGGAAAATTTCTGGAATAGACCAAAAGGAGAAAAAAATCTTTTTCCCTTGTACCACATCCATTTTCTCACTCTGAAGTTCCCAGATAAAATGGCCAATTCTTATTGTTATATTTCTGAGCACCTTTCTCTTATGAAAAAAGAAACAAAGGAATTAAAAAAAGATTCAGAAAGAATGTTCAAAAGCACTGTTAGAGAAGAACCATTCATTGATTTTGCATTGCTTCTCCTTCACGATGTCTTCCCTTGTTTCAAATTTAAGTTTGAGTTTTGGCAATAAAGACTGTTAATACACAGAAAAGAGAACCCATTACTTTTATGAATTGTGTATAAGAGGATGGCTGACTAGAGACATCAGTCTCCAGATTGCCTCAGAAAGAAGGAAAAGTTTTAGATGGAAAAAAAAAAAAAAGCGTAGCCCAGATTTAATTCTGAGGGAAAAGTACCAGAACCTACTGGAGATGCCACTGGAAGAAGTTGCAGAGCAGAACAAGAAGGAGCAAGATTTCAGCAGAGATCAACCCCCAAGAAACTTGGAACCCAGCGGACCGTATAGGTGGGGCGTTTGTTTTTCTTCCCCTCACTCTTCTGGCAGACTCCAGGCTTCCAAACTGTGGGAGACCTTCTCTGCCACCATGAGCCAAAAAGCTGCTGACACCAGTGAATGGGGAGCTTCTCAAGAAAAAAGCACCGGTCTGCCAGCCCCCTTGGGGTCGGTCCCCCTCACCACAGACCCAAGCTGAGGCAGCAGGCACCACACTGCTTTTCCAACCACTTTGTCCCTTTGTCCACCCCAGGGAGTTTGAGCCCTTCATTTTTCTTGTCACTGGTCCCCACATGAACATTTTCCAGTTCCTGTCCAGCCAGACTGCAGTGGCCATAGGGGGTTGATGGGTCCCAGGGGAGCTATGTGATCCCAGAACTTGGACATTCAGGTCGGGCTGTCTTCGGGGGAGAGGAGAGTGCAGCCAGCCAGGGGAGCCCCTGGGGACAAAGGGGACCAGAGTGCCAGCTCTCTTCCATTCAGACTCTTCTCCTCCTCCCCTCCCCTACCCACAGCTGATGCAACTGTGGCAGTTCCCACATCAGCAGGGGGGCCCCAAGGGATGATTGAGCTAGAGCTTGCAAGAGAGGCTGCTTCCCCTTTATTAGGGCGCCCTCAGCACCAAGGCTTCCGCAAACATCACATTTTCTCACTAATAAGTGAGAGCTAATCAATGGTTACACATGCTCACAAAGTGGTGTAAAGGACGTTGGAAACTAAGAAGGGCGGGAAGTTGGGTGGTGGGTGATAGATAAAAACTTACCTATTGGGTATAACATACATTATTCTCATCATGGGCACACTGAAAGCCCTGACTTCAGCATTATGCAATTCATCCACGAAACAAGAACATTTGTACCCTCTAATATTTTGAAATAAAAATTACAAAAAAAAAATTAAAAAAAGAATAGAAGGAAAGAAAATAAATTGGATATAGTAAGGAGCTGAAAACCCAGATTTATGAGATGTCTACCATGAATACAGCATTATGTTTTATGTCTCATGCAAAAAATAATTAATTAACTTCTCACAAAACCTTATGAAGCAGATAGGGTTATGCTTATCTTACAAATGAGCTAAATACGGTTCTGAGAATTTAACAGACTTGTCCGAGGTCTCTCATCTACTGAGTGGCAAATCGTAGATTAACATCAGGGCTGCCTGAGTGCCGATAGCATATGTCTTTAAATGTCTTTCATGCACTGCTTCCCCCCTTCTCTCTTGAATACATAAATAAAAGATAATCAGAAGCAACATATTTTGCATTTGTGCAAAAACAATAACTAAAAAAAATACTTTCACAAAATTAGCTCACAGAAGTAACGGCAGGTGGATTTTTTACTGTTGATTTTACTGATTAAGAATCTGAGACAGGCACACTAATTTTCTCTAGGACTCTCAGAAGTTAAGGTCTATGATGACTGTGCCTCATTGCTTTCCATTTGAAATCCAGCCGTTTCTTCTACACCATGCTGCTTAATGCTTATATTTAAATGTCTTTTTAATTACAAAACATTCAGTCTTTCCTTGGCATCAGATATCATCTTGTATGTGTTAAACTCTTCCCAAATTGGAATATGAGCATTTGGGGTAGAAGGAAATTGCAGAAGAGGGCGTATTTATTTATACATCAACAAATTTTAAAATGTGTAGTCATTTCTGGACACTACATATTTTAGTTGCATCGAGAATGTAATCTCGTTTTACTTACATTTTAAAATTTTCTAAAACACGCCTTGCCCACTGGTAAATGTTGTCACACAATTCAAATTAGTTATGGTGCCAATGACTTTTAAAAGAAAATTATAGTTTAAATCATACACTTTAAAAAATAGACCTCTTAAAAATTATTAGGTTTTATGGGCTGTTTTAATTATTTTAATCTTGCATTTCAGCATAGAAATCTTCTCCACTGCCAAGTTAAATCTTCAGAAGAAAATGAAGATAATTATCTTTTTACATTACATGAAAATTAATGATATCATCAACACTTATTATATAAATACTTTCAAGAATTTAACCCATTGCAGTGTCTGAATTTGAAGTAAAAGGCTATTTAAACATTTGCCTATAAGTATATAATTAGAATTAAAGTGAGGTTTTCCCTTTATGTTATATGCTTATATAAGGCATTCCAAAGGAAAAATAATGTGAATTAATACATAAAATTCATGAACTAAAAGGATTTTACTATCTCGGTTCAAGTTTGCCACCTCAAACAGAATAAATTATATTTCAATATTTAGGTGAAGAAACAATAGACACACATATGATAAACATATTTTCTCAACCAAAAAGTAAGGGTAGGACAAAGTGTTCCACAGAGAATCTGGGAGTCTAGTACTTTTATTGCCATTATTGCTGCTTACTCTCTTTGAATGCCTGCTATGCAGCAGACACTTTCATATATACTTTTACTAATTTTCTCTAATGTTTCATCACTATTTCAAATTCGTTATTATTATATCTACTTATATATGAGCAATAGACTCATATATAAAGTCTAAATATATAGAGACTAAAATATGTCAAATATCTTGTTTGAGATGACATAGCACGATAAGATGTGATTAAAGATTCATTTCTGGGCTTGCTTGACTCAAAAATTATCTTTTTCTTCTAGATTATAATTCCAGGATAAATCATGAAATTGTCAAAATTAAACTTTATTCACCACCTTGTGGCATTTTCCTACTTTTTTACCGTGTTTTTTGGTGGTCCCTTCAGGCAGAATTGGATTCAAGAAAGAAATGTGCCTTATCATTAAGCTTAGAGAACTTAATGTGTTTCTTCTAACAGTCCTAAAACAAAGAAACAACAGCAACAAAAACACAGGAACAAAAGCAACTGGGAGAACAATAATAAATGGTTAATATCACATATTGTACAGTTTTCAAAGCATAAGTAAAGAAGGTTATTTTGGAGGTTTGATTTTCTAGCATCAAACTGCACCTTTACATCATGTGCATTCTTTAAAGAGTGATTATTCTCTTTCCATCGAATGCTGTCCATGCATATTTTGCTCAGGGTTGGAATTTGCTTTACAAGCTACTTGCTGGTATCTGAGGACACCAATGCTCAAGACCCTCTAGTCCATTTCACCTAGGTGGGCTGTGCCTCTCCTGCAGCCAGAGCTCTGCTCCTAACGCAGCAGCTCAGCGGGCATCCCCACACATACCTAACGGCAGGGCAGTGGTAGGGGGTTGGATTCTGGAACTTTAGGGAAGAATTAAAAATGTTGCTTAATATTTTACTTTGCTTTTAATATTATTATTATTATTTTTGCTTTGTTTTTCCTGTTCTGATTGGCTTTGGTTTTAAAACTTATCATTAAGCACCTCGGCAGAGCTTATTTTTTGGAAGCTTCTAGTTTTTCTCTTCCCTGTGCTCAAGATCTTTGGCTTCACTCACACATCCTGAACCCGATACTTAACTAAGTCTCCTTCATGTTTAGAAGAGATGGTAAATGGATTAATTAATATGATACCTACAAAAGATGGAAAAATGACAGCAGTAGCATTTCAATATTTAACTTCTCTGCAACTATCATCTGTATCGTCTTGATACCATCGTCTGTAATACTTCCCTCTTTTAAACTTGAATTTCTGAACCCATTTCTTGAAACTTGTAATAGGCAGAATAATGCCCCCTCCAAAAACAACTCATTACCCAAAACCTATGAATATACTATTAACATTCATAGCAAAAGGTCCTTTGCCTATGTGATTAAATAAAGGGTCTGGAAATGAGGGGATTATGCTAGTTTATCCAGGTGAGCCCAGTCTAGTTACATGGGTCCTCAAGAGTGCAGCATCTTTACCAGTTGTGGACAAAGGGAGATGGGCCTCAAGGAGAAGGGTCAGAGAGATGCAGCACCGTTGACTTTGAAGATGGAGAAAGGAGCCTCGAGCCAAAGGAATGCAGATGGTCTCTAAAAGCTGGAAAGAGCAAGAAAATGGATTTTCCCCCAGAGGTCTGGGAAAGGAACACAGCCCTGCCGACACCTTGATTTTAGTCCAGTGAGTGCCATTTTGGATTTCTAATTTACAGAATTATAAAACAATAAATGTGTGTTGTTTTAAGCTACCAAGTTTGTAGTAATTTGTTATAGCAGCAATAGAAAACTAATATGCTCATCTTTCCCTTTTAATAAAAATCAGGATAATACCTTTTCCTGGTTTTCCTACTGCTTTAAAAAGTATTTTTCTTCTGTATCACAGACTCTTCTGTTTCATCCTTATTTATTATCTGTAAGGAGTTCTATAATGATTTTCTTATCGTACCACTTTATATGGGATAATCTATCCAGTGCTGCACAATCTGCTAAGGCTTTTGAATGTCTATGCCTAATCCTAAAAGAACACCCCAACACCATTTCCAACAGCCCATAGGGGATCACACCCGTGGGAAATTCCCAGAGATACCTTGAACTTAGTTTGTTCTAAATCAAATTCATTATCTCTTGCAAGGACCACATGTCTACTCTCAAATCACTCATTTCTTGAGTTCCCTCAATTGTTCAGTTGTATTGTAATCTACTTACTTTGATAGGGTAGAAATTCCTCTGCTTCTTAATATAAGCCTCTCCCAGAAAATCACAATCATTCGGTCATTTCTAACACCCAAATACAACTCTTCACCACTGTCACTGACCTAATTTAGGGCCTTGTTATTTCTATGCTAAACCATTGAAAAATAGTATATAATGATGTTTTATAGTGAATAAAATTATTCTTTTTTTAAATGAATGCCCACCATATGCTAAATACAAGGATGCATGTGGATTGTGTGCATGGTAGGTGGATGTTATCTTGTTGTGGACTTTATATTCTCCAAGGGAAAATATTGAATGGATGTTGTGGAACCTCAGTGTTATTAAGTCCAGATTTCAAGATATCTGGTCGATTCTGATTGACAAGCCCAACGGATCAGACACATGCTCACATTTTCAGAATCATCAATAATTTTTTATTGTTTTTTTAAATTTCCATAATAATACTTATAGACTTGCAAGTACTCATCCAAACTCATCCAATTCTTAAGTATGGAACTATGGCTCTAATTGCAGTGTTCCATGATATATTTAAGCAAAGCTATGCAAAATGTCACATTGAACTCTGAAAAATTAAAATGTTAATAATTTTTATGAATAATTGCCTAATTTGCACATTCTGGGGTTTAATTTGAATGCTGTACTGATTGTACAAGCCTTTGAATAATTCATGCATAGACCTTCTCCATTACTCTGACAATCAGAGTTCTACACTGGTCCCAAAAAGCTGCCTTATGACAATACTACCTACTATGATTGGGGATGTAATACTATATTAATTATTTTTTAGGAAGAAAAAGAAATGAAGGAGAGTACCTGCAGAAAATTAAGTGACAAATTTCTGTTTCAGATGACCTTTGTAAAAAGATACATAAAGATATCTTTGTCATTTCTTTTTCTACTTATCTTTTCTGTCTAGTGACCTTATGAACACTATAAATGTGTATGTAAATTTCTTCATCTAACAGAGGACTCAAGATAAAAATCCTGACAACACAGTTTACTCTATAAGATATAATCGCGGTTTTTACTCTCTAGTGGGAGAAGTCTACTTAAGCTGTTGCAAATTAGATATACTGTACAGCTTTGGAAAGAGTCTCAAAGTCAGGCCAATAAATGCACATATAATTCCAAAAACCCAGCTGTCAGTTCCCAAACAATGCCCTCAAATTTATCTTTAGAGGTAACTGGCTTACCAGTAATCTTTCCATCACCTAGACACGATTTTCTTAGCATAGCAGAGACACCCTTGCACCAACAGAGATCTACATTCCGGAGAAATATGATCCACCAAAAAAATTTAATTCACTTGCACATTGTATTGAAATCTTTTACAGATATCATGGCCTAGCTCAGTGGTTAAGAATAGAGGCTTAGAGTTAGACTACCTGGGGTAAACTCATACTCTGTCCCTTACTTGCTCTAAGATCTTGAGTAAGTTATTTAACCTCTCTAAACTTAAGTTTTCTCAAACGTAACAGTTGGAGGGTGATGGCATTAATATCTGCTGTATATGTCTTGTTTAGTTGAGAAATGTATGAGAGAACATATATTAAATTAGCATAGCATGAAAGATATATTAAGAGCTAAATAAAAGCGATCTTTTGTTTTCTTTATTAATGTTCACATGTGTTACCTTTTATCTTTTAATTCTTATCTTTTGGATTAAGTATTATCTATTTTGCAGATGGAAGATGGTCTGAAGAATTGCAGTCCTTTCTTCCTTAGTAGTTCTGTATGTGACTGACCACGAAATTCATGTGGACACTTTCAGCCTTCCTCTTCACTTCCTCCCTACCCCCCAATTCTGATTCGGTATGTCTTGGAAGACAGATAAGGAATCTGTGTTTTTAAAAAATGCTTCCAGTTGATTTTCATAATCAAACACATCAGGAACCCTTTGCTTTTTATCATGAGTTTTCACCCTGGGCTGCAGGTAAACCATAAACATCCTAAATACGTTTGTAAAATCTTTGGTGGTTTGGCATTTGCTCATTTTCCTAGGAAAAAAGGTTTAACAAGTTTTATCTGCTAAAATGTAAATATGATATTTTAAATCCACTATGCTTACACCTGGATAGTCAAAGAGAACACGATAAACTTGGGATGTATGAATTTGATGTCCTGTATGAATTGTGTCTACTAAATGGTGATTTTTTTCAGTCTATATCAAGGGACAGTATGATAAATAGCACCATAAGCTTTATTTCTTTAACAAATTAATGATATTTTTTTAAAAACATGTCACTGCAGTAATTACTTGTCTTAGGATTAAGAGTAGATTATTTCCTTTTAAATGTTAGGTTTGTGTTACATTATGGGCATTGTGAAACTTTTTTTTTCCTTTAGCAAAATCCACAACTAGCAAATAAATATGTTGGGAAGAATTCATTCACATTATCCTCATCTCATTTGTCTTTCTTCTTGACTCCATCATCCATTTATTGTCCATTGTATATTTTTTTTCATTTCAGCATATTGTGGGGGTACAGATGTTTAGGTTACGTATGTTGCCCTTGCCCCCGCCCCAAGTCCGAGTTTCAAATATGTCCATCCTTCGGGTGGTGCGCATTGCACTCTTTGTGTATGCATATACCCGTCCCCTCCTCCTTCCTCCCCCTCCCCCCTCCCCCTTGCCCAACATCCAATAGATGTTATTCTTATATGTGCACTTATGTGTTGATCAGTTAATACCAATGCTACAAATCCGATAAAGGGCTGATAACCAGAATCTACTTAGAACTCGGGAAAATCAACAAGAAAAAATCAAATGTCCGTTGTATTTTGTCTCATTATACACCTTAAAACTTCTCTGAAATAAACCTGGGCAGTGGCTCAGGCTTATATTCCCAGACCTTTGGGAGGTCAAAGTGAGAGGATTACTTGACCCCAGGAGTTCTGGGTCAGCTTGAGCAACATAGAGAGACCCCCATCTCTACAAAAAAATTAAAAAATAAAATTAGCGTGGCATGGTGGTGCACATCTGTAGTCCCAGCTACTCAGGAGGCTGAGGCAGGAGAATTGCTTGAGCCTAGGAGTTTGAGGTTGCAGAAAAAAACTTCTCCCAAATAAGATGTGGTATAAACATGTTAAATATGTAATAACCTTAGTTTTTTAAAAAATGTTATGTATCTGGTGAGTGTGAGCATTCTCAGTGAAATAATTATTCTAAATGAATTGCTTAATGTAAAACCATGCTTATCAATGGTAAACAAAGCTTAGAAATCAGAAGTAACTGATTTGAATTCTGTAAAATAGAAACCTAATTTTAGTTTATGGTAGAACTAAATTTAAATGTTGATATAAAAAAACTTGTTTTTTATTTTACTGAAAACATAAAATGAATGTTTTATTACTCAATATATAGCTAAAATATTACATATAAATGAATTCAAGTGGAATCTATATATATATTATTTAAAATAAACTGCATTAACACCTTAAAGTGACAATTGATAACACTAAGCTTTTTATATTTGTTTTTATCATTTGGGAGTTTTCCTGATGAATTCCCACAGCAAGGTACAAATAGTTCTATTGTGGTTCCAAATCCAAGTATAAAGAGCAAATTTAAAGTAATAGTGAATGTTCAAGTCATTTTTACAGAAGCCTAGAATTAATGTGTTTACCCTAGCTGAAAAATTAACCTTTTGTGCCCATATATGTTTGTTACAAAGTGGGAGACAGGGATTATTCCACAGGTACTGAAACTATAGTTTCATAGGTAGTCAGGATGGCATGTTTATTTCATGGAGAAATAGAAAGAAATAGAGGATAGAGATGATGACAGGTCAGGTTATTCACTTTGGTAACATTGACTGACTATGATCAGTTGACCCAGGCCCAAAGATACATTGGTCTTTGTGATGGTTAATTTTATGTTTCAACTTGAGTGAGCTAAGTGATGCCCAAATAGTTGGTAAAACATTATGTTGGGGTGACTCTGTGAGACCGTTTCCAGGAAAGATTAGTATTTGAATCAATAGATTGAGTAAAGAAGATCACCCTCCCTGGTGTGGCTTAGCATCATCCAATCTGTTGAGGGTTGGGATAGAAAAATTAGGTGAAGTATGGGCATGTGGGCAAATTCTCTCTCTCCTTGAGCTGGGACATCCATTTTCTCCTGCTCTGGGCCATCAGATCTCCTGGTTTCCTGGCTTTTGAATTTTAGGATATGCTTCTTAGGCCTTTGGCCTCAGAAAGAATTATACCACTGGCTTTTTCCTGAGTCTCCAGGAAATTAGGATATCATGGGACTTCTTGGCTTCCATAATCACGAGTGAATTCTCATAATAGATCTCCTCTTATATACAATCAGCCCTTCAAAGCCATGAGTTCTACATCTGCAGAGTCACCCAACCACAGATCAAAGATATTTGAAAAAATATATACAATAAAATAGTGTATATTTTGAAAATATAGTGAAACAGCTATTTGCATAGCATTTGCACCATATCAGATAGTGTAAGTAATCTAGAGATGATTTAATGTATACAGGAGGACGTGTGTAGGTTTACATGCAAATACTATGCCATTTTATAAAAAGGGCTTGAGCATCTGTAGATTTTGGTATCCATGGAGGGTCCTGAAACCAATCCCCATGGATACCAAGGGATGCCTGTATATCTACAGTCATCCCACTGGTCTGTTTCTCTGGAGACTCATGACTAACACAGTCTTCAAGTATTAACAATGAAAGCTCTCAGTATCTCTGGCCAATTTGGTTTTAGCCTCATAAACTGCAGCTCCACCAAACCCCATCTTTCTTGGACTGCATCCTATATGGACATTGACTGAAGAAATATCTACTATGTTCTATTTATAAGTTATTTTGCCAGGATATATTTTGTTTTGGTATAAATAGACCAAAGTAAATGAGAAAAATAAAGACAGATACAATAAAGACAGATAAAAGGCACAAAGACACAGAAAAGACAGAAAGAAATGGAGGGACGGAGGGAGAGAGAGATCATTGAGGAATAAAGATGCAGAAAAGTAAAGGAGAGGAGAAAGAAATGGATACAGTATCTGTTTCATATACGAGCTACCAACAACAAAAAACTAATAGAATTTAACTGGTAGTCTAGCCCTGGTTATAAACACATTTTTGAAAAAAGAAAAGTATAGTATAGGTGTCATGATTATAATCATACAAATGCCATTATTTCATATGCATCTATTGCTGGGAGCAAGTCTCTTCCTCATTTTATGTGAAAATTTGGCTTATAATATGCAGTGATCCATCATCTGTAAGAGAAATGTGCAGAAAGATAAATTGTACAGTGGCCTGACAAATCTTATTAAAGCAACATATAGAAGAGGAAAAATTAACAGCTAATCCATTATAAATGTCAAATCCACAGTGCCACTTTCTTCATAACTATTGTATTTCCATTTCTTTCTCATTAATCCTTAGTCCTTACGAAATAGTTTTCATTGGTTGATCAGTCATGCTGTATATCCACAAATTTCTAATCGAATATGTCACTATTACCTTTAACTTAAAAGCATTGTTGCAAAAAATCAGTGAAAATTTTGTTTCTTTCCAAAAAAAAAATGGACAAATGTACACCTAAAATCAATCATATTGGTCTTTTAAGTTAGAATATTGAGGAAAAACCTTATATAGAATATTGAGGAAAAACCTTATATCTTTTTTTTTTCTATTTTAGACCATATAATTGAATGGATTGCCAGAAGTAGAAAAGGAAGTCACTATGTTATATCTGCAGAAAGTTTATAAACAAATAACTTATTCAACTTACTCTACATTTGCCAAATTCTTTAGGGAGAAGCATGATATTTAGATATCTAAATTTAGATTTAGATATCTATTTATGGATGGTGATTATAAGTTATGACTTTAATTTTTCTACACAGCACTTTTTTTCATTCTCCTTTCTTTTGGATCTATCGATAAATAATCTGTTCCCCATATGTGTGAGGATATGACAGAGACAGAAACAGATTCAATAAAGATTTTTTTCTGAAGTATAGTAGATTGAAGATAGTCACAAATACTTTGCCACTCTACCCATTGAGAAGCGGAATTTAATTTCCATTCTCTTGAATTTGGGTTGGCCTTTGTAATTTGCTTGACCAATAGAATGTGGCAGAGGGGATGCTCTTCCAATTTCGGTCCTAGGCTTTAAGAGGACTGTCAGTTTCCCCATTGTTTTCCTGGAGCCATGAGTATATAGGAAGGCCAACTACCCTGAGGCCACCATTCTGTGAGGAAGCCCCAACTACACAGATATTCCATATGTAAGCGCTACACTGACATTCCCATCTGAGCGAAGGCTTCTAGCCATCCTCACAAAGATAACAGATATGGGCATGAAACCACCTTGGATTGTCCAGATTAGGTGACCAGTCGGCTAAATGCTACCAAATAACCTCTGTTAACAGCACTTGGCATAGAAGATTTGTCCAGGCAATTTTGTCTATATTTATGACCCAAAACATTGTAATATATAGTCAATGTCTTATTTTATGCTACAATGTTTTGTGGTAGTTGCTACATTAGGTTTGACCTATGGATGCTAAAAGCAAGAAATGTTCTTTCTACTAGAGTTGTTAAATGGAGATTGCATGAACATGCAGCAAACTAGCTGGCTGAAGCCATGCCCACCCATTAACTTAAGTGGGATATGACCCAATAAATTAATTTGGGTTTTAGTGTTCACAAAATAAGCCTGTTTGATTTTATTTCTAGTATTTGCAACTTTAAATAATATGGTTTTCAATTCATCCTGATAATCAGTTAAAATCCCAAATTTGCTAGTAATAGTAATCACTTTCTAGTGGTTAGAACTTCCAGTATCATCTTACTAGTTTGGCTTTTATATTATTTTACTATCCTGGAACCTCTATTCTGTTCCCATCCCTTTTGGTGTATTTCTTTCTTCACTTTTTCCCTTCATTACAATGTCTTTATATTTTATTCTCGTTCATTTTCTTCCCTCCAGATAGAAAATTGCAATGACTATGTTTCTCCTCATAATTTCTCTATTTCCCTCCCATATAAATCTGTATCTACAAACTCAAAAACAGTTTTCTATCTTCACTACCCATTTTCAAATACCTGCTTACTACTATTTTTAGTAATTCCCGTAACCTGCAACACAAATTGCCTAAAATCAAACACATTTTACCTTGATTTCTTTTTCTGTTCTCTCTCTTTCTCTCTCTCTATGTTCTATATAGTTTCTAACCTTGAATACATATTTGAGTTTTCCTTCTCCCTCACATTTCACTTCTAATTGGTGTCTGCAAACTGTTTATGCTTTATCATCATCATCTCTTGTATGTATTTGCACTTAAACAGTTTTTATGCATTTATGACAAATCTATAAAGTGAATGTCATTATCATCATCTTCTTGCAGACAAAGAAACTAAGATACAGAGATGGTAAATAACTTCCCAAAAGTTACACGTTGGTTAATTATTAAGATTAATAAGACTATGTCAAATGAATGGAAACAGTGCTTACGTCAGTCTTCCTTTCATCTGATTATTTACTTTAATTCCAACTGTTATAACTCTCATTCAAGTCATTGTTACTTCTATCAAAAAATTTCATACCCTACTGCTACTACAATTCTGACTCTCAGACTCACCTCCTTCTAATGTTTATTTAACAGAAAAGCCATGCTAATATTTTTACACCACAAATGTTATTTTTGCTATTTGTGGTCACACATTTGGATGGCTCATCACTGCTCACACAGTGCAGTCCAACTATGGTGTTACAGACCTGCCACACTTTCTTCTTCTGGGGACAAATACATACTTTATGTTTTGGCCCAAGTCCCCATGAATTTAATGCATTAAGAATATGTCATAATTAATATAAATTATACAAAATAAATTTTACATTATTTTTTCTGAATATTAAATATTAGGTTTATAATAGTCCATTTGCATATGGATAAATATGAGATGAATATTTTAAATATGAAAAGACATATTAATGAAAAGTATTTATGAGGTCTTTATTAAGTAGTACATTTTTTTCTCATCGGTGTCTAACACCAGGAGCAGGAGGTGAAAAGAGTGAGTTAAACAAATCTTATTTTGTTATCATTGTGTTGATGTCCAGAAGTACAGATGCTGACTGAAGGTATAAACCCAATTAATAGCAATACCTATAGGTTTTCTTCTAGCCGATATATTTTTCTAGAATAAACAATATATTAATGTCAGTGATCATTTCCTTTTTTTAGATATTAAAAATCTTCAAGAATCATTACAGTTCAATTAAAATAATAACAGGAATTTTCAAAAAGCTTTTCTTCATAAAAATGTGAAAATAGTTTCAGTCTTCTGCATGTAGCTATCCAGTTTTCCCAGCACCACTTATTGAAAAGAGATTCTTTTCCCCAGTGTATGTTTTTGTCAGCTTTGTCAAAGATTAGATTACCATATGCAGATGGTTTCATCTCTGGATTCTCAGTCCTGTTCCAGAGGTCAATGTCTCTATTTTTGTACCAGTACCAAGCTGTTTTAATCACTACAGCCTGGTAGTACAGCTTGAAGTCAGGTAAACTGATACCACCCAGTTTGTTCTTTTTACTTAGTATTGCTTTGGCTATACGAGGTCTTTTCTGGCTCCATACAAAGCGTAGAATTATTTTTTCCAGATCTGTGAAGAATGATAATGGGATTTTGATAGGGATTGCATTAATTCTGTAGATCACTTTAGGTAGTATGGACATTTTAACGATATTGATTCTACCAATCCATGAGCAAGGTAGGTTTTTCCATCTGTTTACATCTTCTACAATTTCTTTTTTTAGTGTTTCATAGTTCTCCCTGTATAAGTCTCTTACATCTTTCGTTAAATATATTCCTAGATATTTAATTTTCTTTGAGGCTATTGTAATTGCAGAAGACTGAAACTAGACCCCTACCTCTCACCTCTCACAAAAATCAATTCAAGGTGGATAACAGACTTAAACCTAAGGCATGAAACCTTAAGAATTCTAAATGAAGATGTTTGGAAGACCCTTTCAGACATCGGCCTAGGTAAGGAATTCTTGAAGAAGACCCCAAAGCAATCGCCGCAGCAACAAAAATAAATAAGTGGGATCTAATCAAATTAAAAAGCTTCTGCACTGCCAAGGAAACTATCATTAGAGTGAATAGACAGCCCACAGAATGGGAAAAAATATTTGCTCTCTACACATCTGATAAAGGGCTGATAACCAGAATCTATCTAGAACTCAAAAAAATCAACAAGAAAAAATCAAACAACCCCATCAACAAATGGGCAAGCGAAACGAACAGAAACTTTTCAAAAGAAGACAGAATAATGGCCAGCAAACATATAAAAAAATGCTCAACATCTCTAATCATTAGAGAAATGCAAATCAAAACCACAATGAGGTATCACCTAACCCTGGTGAGATTGGCCTCTATCAAAAAAACACAAAACAACAAATGTTGGCGAGGATGTGGAGAGACAGGAACTCTTCTACACTGCTGGTGGGACTGCAAATTAGTGCAACCTCTGTGGAAAAGAATTTGGAGATACCTCAGAGAGCTAAAAATAGAAATACCATTCGACCAGCAATAGCACTATTAGGCATCTACCCAAAAGAGCACAAAACATTCTACGATAAGGACATCTGCACCTGAATGTTTATGGCAGCACAATTCACTATTGCAAGAATGTGGAAACAACCCAAGTGCCCGTCAATCCATGAGTGGATTATCAAAATTTGGTATATGTTTACAATGGAATATTACTCAATCATAAGAAATGACAGTGATCTAGCACCACTTACATTTTCCTGGATTAAACTTGAGCCCATTATCCAAAGTGGGGCACCACAAGAGCAAAAGAACGGGTTCCATTTGTACTCACCATCAAATTGGTATTAACTAAACAACACATAAAAGCACATATCAGGACAACATCTATTGGATGCTGGGGAAGGGGGAGGGCAGTGGGAGGAGGGGAGAGGAGGGGGGAGGAGGGAGGAGGGGACGGGTATTTGTATACACAAGGAGTGCAATGAGCACTACCCAAAGGATGGACATATTTGAAACATGGACTTGCGGGGAGGGGAACCAAGGGCAACACACGTAACCTAAACATCTGTACCCCATAATATGCTGAAATAAAAAAAAAAAAATGTGAAAATAGATAAGATCTCAACAGTTACAGTGTATCTTAGTACCTTCAGGCTGCTATATGAAAACATCTTAGACTAGGTGATTTCTAAACGATAGAAATTTATTATTTACAGTTCTAGAGATTGAGAAGTTCATGATCAAAGCACTAGCAGAGGAAACATGAAAGATCATTTCCCATAGATGGCACCTTCCTCCTGTGCCCTCACAGGGCAGGCAGGCAGAGGGCTAACAAACTCCCTCAAGACCTTTATATAAGGGCACTAATCCCATTTGTGAGGGCTCTGCCTTCATGACCTAATGTCCTTTCAAGGGCCCCACCTTTTAATGCCATCACCTTGTTTTCAACCTATGAATCCTGGGGCAGGTACATTCAGACCATACCACAGTGTTATTTCCATGGCAAACAGGCATCTTAAATTTCCTGCCATCTGAAACAAATAGCATTCAGAGTCTTAGTGCAAATGGTGGCATGTGTATAAAACTACCAATATCACCATATCACCACTCATCCCAAACCAAGACTTTGAAACTTATTAAGAGCTCCTATTTTGGCAATCTTACATGCTCCAATAATATCAAGTTGAATTTAACACAGTTTGTATCAATAAGTTTATTGCTAGGAAGATATACAATTGCAACAAGGTTGATCATTGCAACGATATACTCATGGAAATGGTATCCAACCCAAACTTGGATGGGTGAAGGGAGGGGAAGTGACTCAGTTGTTTCTTGAGATGACTGTTGCCTGAACTAAATCTTAAGGGTCAGAAAAGAGTGAGTCAGGAGGAGCAGTTGGCAAGGTTAGGGGTGTGGCTGGAGGAAATCCAGGAGGTACGTTTCATATAAAGAAGAGCATCATGCTCCTAAAGAGTCCAAGATGTGAGAATCATTGTGACGCTGGAAAACTGCATTTAACTGTTAATACTTTAAAATGAAGGAATAGTATGAGACGACGCGGAAGTGATAAGTTATGTTTAATTCAAAAAACGGGCTTCTCATATTATGTTAAATAGCTAAGATTTGAAAATGTAGAGTAAGAGAAACTTTGATTATTTTAACTTGATAATTAATACTGTACTTCAGTCAATTGCTTTGGTGACAGAGGAGCAATTCAAGGTGAGATTGCCAAGACTGAGTGTATAGAGGCCCAATATGTTGAAAGGAACAATAACAACAACAAAAAATGAGATTCTAAACTTGGCCAGGGGAAGTCAAAATGGTGGGAGAGATTTGAAAGATATGAAAAATGCAGAATTGACAGACTGTGGTGACCTCATGGATGATAGACAGTGGTGGGAGGTGCTGAGGAGTCAAAATGGCATCAAAGAGGACTCTTAGATCACTCTTAGGCTGGGGGGATGGTGTTAGATTCCAAAGCTGGGAGTATGAAAATAGAATTAGGTATTAGGATAAAAACATTAATGTGTAATGTATAGGTGCAGTATTATCCCAATGTTGCGGTCAAAGGGTAGAAAATTATCTTTGAAATGACTAAGCAGAGAAGGAAAGAAAAGAATTAAAAAGAAAGCAACTTTATTGTACATGAATATGTCCCACAGGTCCTATGGTTTTTCATTTTTCCTGTATGCTGCAACTTTGTGTTCACCTGTAATTTTCCTCATAAGTAAGCTGAGGCTTAAAAGAAATACATAATTTAGTCTAAATCACACAAATTAGATGTTTAAAAGCCAGGAGTCAAACCCAGTTCATTCTGGCAACCAAACATTTTTCATTCAACCATACCTGGAGATAGAAATTGAAGCTTTATCTAGGAAGCTTGATGTGATTTACAAATCTGCACTCTTGATTATTATTTATCTATTCAGAAGGAATCTTAGTGTAAAATGACACAGAACTCTCTCTCGGGGATCTTTAATCATGTCTCTCACACTAATTTTCTTTTCCCAGTTTCTGTTACATTTTTATATAAACAAAATTACTCAAATGCATTTTTCAAGAGCAAAATAGAGGTCTGGGGTTGCATGCACTTGAGTTTGAAAGATACTTGTAGCTTATAGTGAAAATGTCTTCACTTGTAAATCAGAATGATTAGAAAGAAGTAGATACTTATACTGTCATGTAAGAACTTACAAAAGAAGAACAGAAAACTCACCTAAAATTATTTTTACCTAGGTGCTATGTTTAAACTATAGCTAGAATAGCAATATTTGTTCAGAAAACATGTTTTCTATCAAATAACGCACATGTTAGATTACAAGGTTGAATCTCATAATTTAAAAAGAGCACAGTAGACATCTCTAAATGTGTTTCATTTGGTCAGATACAAATGAATTTAGATTAGCTAAACTCTTGTCATGAATCTTTTTAGTAGATTTTATAATGTACTATTAAGAAAGAATTGTTTGTTTCAATTTGTCTCAGCTTAAATACAATACAGGAAGATAAACATTAAATTATAGCTGGAGATTTCTGTTTCCAAGAAGTTCTATTTTTGTTTCCATTTATATGTAAATTTATACCTAAAGTAACGTACATTTATAAACAGCAACAGGAAATGTTTAATAGTAACTTCAAATACAAGTTTATACAGAATGATATCCATATCCAAAATAACAACAAAATACTTGAAAGAGGATTTTAAATTCTTGTAACGATGTATCGTAGATAACAGTGAACAATGTGGAAATGGCTCAGCATAAAAGCTTTGCAATCTCCTTTTACATAATTTATTAATTAAGATTCACATTACAATGTGTATGCACGTTACTCTCCAGGCATGTAAAGGTCTGAATGCTGAAAACCTTAATAAATATCACTTTCTGACACTAGTTACCGCATTAATATCTTTTACAGGCATCATTTCATTTTATTGCATCTAAAATGTGGTGTTCTCTGAGTCAAAAGCAAACTCCCTGGACCAATATGACGGCCTTTGTTTTAACATCCAGTCAATGTGGTTTCTGTAGTTCTCTTCATCTTTGTGCTTCCACCCCTATTGTTCTTTTACCCTGCTGATCTGATATTTTTTCTAAAATTTTTCAGATTTATTTTATTTAACATCTTCCTTTGTTTTCAAAGTATGTGCTTGAACCTAGATTACTATCAGAACATTGTGAATTTTAGGAGAATGTTTCAGAAACCAATTGTCTTGTTAGGAGTTCACAGTGGAAAACTTTTTGTAGAGACAATATACAAAATGAGAAATAAATGTTTTAAGAGAATAAAAAGTTACAGAAATTAAGTCACATACAGATTATGAAAACTTTGATTTAGTTGAAGGGAAATTACTGCATTCTGCTATATAGAAGAGGTTTTTGTCTTTTTGTTTTTTTTTAAATTTTACTAGGCAGTAATTGGGACTGATATATCTACATTGCTCATTATTTTAGAGGTCGGGTCAATTGTCCTATCAAGCAAAAGATTCTCTCAGCTCCCAGTAGCTTTGGTATGCCCAGAATTTCCAAGGAACTATATTCAAGAAAGTGACCAGACTTGTAGGCATCTTGTATCTCAATGTCCAACTCAATGAATATGTCAGATCTCTCTCTCTCTCTCTCTCTCTCTCTCTCTCTCTCTCTCTCTCTCTCTCTCATCTTTCTATCTATCTCCTAAGCTTCTCTCCTCATTGCAACACCTTTTGGAATGCTGTCAGACAAGACCAGTGGCGCTTACTTCAACCTGTGATACTTGACCTAATTATTTGTTTGGTTGTTTTTTTAAATTTTTTTATGATCTTTTATTCTGTGATCTTGCAGATCTGATAAATTAAAAACTAAAATTAAAAATTCCCTTCTGGGTCAGGGTCTCTAGTGATCTTTCCATCAGAGGTACTACTCAGAACCAGCCCGTTAACTAAAATAAAGAAGACGTAAATCTTAGATACATCCTAAGAATTCCAGCTCTGTCCACACCATTATAGATTTTTGGCAAGAAGAAATTGTAAAGTTCTCTAGCCTTGAACTTAAAACATATTTAAAACTGTAATGCTCCACACAATCTGGGCCTTGCCTTTCCATCCAAACAATCTTCTACTATAATACTCCCACTTGTTACCACCACACTCACCACGTTCTAGCCACATCTGTTTCCCCTCTGTTATCCAGTATGTGTGCACTCATTCCTACTTTAGGGCTTTCTGTCTAGAAAGCATCTCCTAGATCATCAGAAGACTGACCTGATCGTTCAGGTCTTGCTGTAGTTACGACACTCCCCACCCCCAACAGAATGGCTTTTCCTGACTTGGTCCTCAACTCTAGAGTAATATCTTAGTAATTCTCACCCCCATCCCCCTGTGTTGTTTTCATGTTAGCACATATTACTATGCTTTATTTTATTTTCTCTATCCACTGTCATCTATATAGAATTCAGTATCTAATCAGTATCTGGCCTGTTGTTACTCAGAAAATTGATTGCATGAGTAGATTTAGTAGTAAAGAACAAAAAAATGGGTAGTATTTAAACTAAAACTTTAAACTTAGCATTTTTCAACATTATATATATTTTTATAGAGTTTAAACATTTTCTAAGAATAAAGAAAATATATAATATCAGCCAGCTACACAAAACCCTTACAAGGCATTAACAAATGGAAAGAAAAAAAACAAAACAAATAATGATAATATAGAATTGATTATCAACTCACTGAGACCTGGTGCCCAGTATAACTCCAATCCTATTAGATTATCCTATTTTTAGTATTCCTAACACACTACAAAAACTCACCATTAGACCCCAAAACCAGGATTCCAAGTGTCCTATGTTTTTAATTATATTTTGAAAATGCTGTAATCTCCATTTAATTTTGCTGCTTCACCCACCAGCAGCTAAATAGAATAAAAGGATTCTAATTTAGAAACAATTTCCCAAAAAAGAAAGAAAAAGTCTCTAGCAATTTGGACATGTAGACTGTATTTCCAGAGAATAATGCTGGAATTATGTACAAATCCACTCTTGCTTGTCAGTGAGAAAGGCAGGGACTGGGACAAGAGACAACGGTTCGCAAAGCAAGAGGGAAAGTGGGAGACGGGTGACTGAGCTAGAAATGAGGTTCTCACCACATCGTTTCTTGCAAGAATGAATCAGGAGAAGAAACATATGGGATTTGCTTCTGTGTTTTCCCCATGGGTAATGTGAATTCCTATAAATAAGCAACATCCATTTGAAGACCAAACACACACACACACACACACACACACGCACACACAAAGTTAGAAGGAACTGCACTCTGGACCTTAGGAGTCTGCCCATGTCTCCTGAATTCCTTTTCTGCATTTATTGTCTATAATCCGCCATTGTCATTTCCCGTCACATGATTCTATGGTATCTTGATAAGCTATGTTACAGTTCTTTGAGAAAGGGACTTCTGTTTATACATCTTTATATCACGAACAGCAGCTGACAGTTTTCCACAATTAAATACTGACAGAGCTAATTGCTGTATATTATCGATTGATAACAGTCATGGCACTTCCCACAGCATCTAGGTAGAAGAAAAAAACACCTAGGAAGCATTCTGTTTATTCAAACACTCAGTGAATTGATATTAAGCCTCTATTGTGCGCCAGGAACTGTTATAGGAACTGTTACAGGCACTGGAGATATAGTAACTAACAAAACCAACAAAAACCCCTGCCCTCATGGAGCTCATAGTTTAGTTTGCAAGGAGAGACAATAAACAAAATAAGTAAATAAGCTATACAGTGTGTTAGCTGGTCATAGAGTCATTGAAGCAAGATAAAGCAGAGAAAGAGGGGGATGGCAATTGGGTTGTAATAATTCTATTTCAGAGTCTTTCTGTTTGCTTGCTTATTTGTTTCACCTATGCAGATTTCCTTTATCACTCCCCAAAAGAAGAGTACACTGTACTTTCCTTAAGTGCTAAAAGAGGTTAATGAATCTGCAAATCCAATGAATTACTGATGCCTTCAAGGCAAAGACAAGTGTCACTCACAATATTTTTATGCCGTGGGTCTGCTTGTGTGTGTTCTGGTGCGTGAAGAGATGATACTTTAACCTCAAGTATGTATTGCTCCTTGGGTGGGCAAAAAAAAAAAAAAAATCCATATATAATTTAATCAATACGTTATCACTTGTTATTGTTTATACAAAGTCATGGTGTGTGTCAGTCTTTCACGATGCCAGAATTATTGTATGACAAACAAGAGTTAACTCCTCAGAGCATCATTTTTCTGCCATCCCACCAAAAATATCACCTTTAACTCCAGCTCTTCCAATGGAGGAAGGAGTTTATTTTCTGCAAAATACAATAATCTATACTGCAGAAAGATATTCACAATAATATAAGCAATAAACATTGATAGTTAATAAAAAAGGAAAAAATAGAATTTTAAACACCAGGTCAACGGAATACAAACTTATGCTCCTAGTAGTCTAGAGTTGAGGGACTTCAAGGCCTGTGTGCTCTCAACCATCTCTCTCTCTTTCTCCCCACCCTCTTTCTATCTCTCAATCAAGCAAGCAATAACACGACTGCCCTGCAAAACCGTGCTAGTGCTTATAAATGTGAATTAATTAGGCATCAATTAAAATATGAAATCTCAGAAGCACTGAGTCTTAACAGTTGGATATAATATACTGATAGATGTGGATTCAGGAGAAATGAATCTCCATCTGAAAAATTTACAAGAGGGAGGAAGAATAAATACAGACAGAATAGTAATTACCAAATGAACAAAGAAAATTACTTTGAATTTCAACTTCTCATTTTGGCCAGCTCTGTAATTTTGAATTATTACTTTATCCTTTCTCATTTATCTATTTTTGATCCAAACTTTTGAAAATATCTTTATGAGTCCAGGTCTAGCTTAATGAGTAGGCTTAGTCTGAGATTTGCCACAGATTTAATTTGTATATACTTTTTGTACTCATTTTAAGATCACTCTTTTAAGACCATACTCAAAGAAAATGCTCAATATATTCTGAACTTCTTTCTTTGGGTTCATTTATTTAGTCTTATTTTTCTTATTTTAGAAAAAAATAGTTCTTTATGCACAGTAATAATTTCAAGCTTACTCTTCAATAGCTATATATGTATTATCTATGACTCTTGAATGAAGACATTCCCATTAAATTCAGAACTTCTACAAAGTAGTAAGCAAATAAGAGTTCTACGTAAGTAGGTAAAAACAATAAAGCTAGAACATTTTAGAGAGCTACTGAGAAAAAGGATTAAAACTGTGCTATATTTAAAAAATAATTCTTAAAATGAATTCAAAATTTCACAATAAAGCTTTGAAACATATTTCTTCATCCCATAACCTGCACAGTTATTTTTCTCAGACTCATGGATTCCTTTTCCAGTGGATGCAGGTATAGAAATTTGCCTATAACTGAGTTTTCCAGCATCCACCTCTTCAGTATCAATATCATAGCTAGTCAGCATTTTTCTGCTTCCTTTCTGGATGGTAATGACCCTGGCATTTCTGAATCTTTCCAGTGCCATTACTCAGTGCTCCAAATAATGAGGAAGAGACTGCAGACAACTGAGCGGCATGTTAGTTGTTTGCTTTGACATATTACCAAATCCAACATCTCAAAAGACAATGGCACTTTCGAATCTCACACGCAGCACCATTTTGGAATAAAAAGATAAAAAGAGTAGAGCTTGAATCCTGGATCTCTTGAAAAACAAAAGCATGCTTTACATTTTATAAAGTTATTGTTTACTCCCCACATGTTCTCACTCATATGTGGAAGCTAAAAAAAGTTGATGTAGAATTAAAAAGTAACAGAGGGTAAGAAAGGCTGGGAAGGGTAGGGGGGATGGAGGGATAGGGAGAAATTTGTTAAAAGATACAAAATTACAGCTAGTAAAAGAAATAAGTTCCAGTGTTCTATACCACTACAGGATAACTATAGTTAACCACAATATATATTTTCCAATAGCTAGAAAGAGGATATTGAATGTTCCCAACACAAAGAAATAAAAAACGTTTGAGATAAGTGACAGATTACTAATTACCCTGATCTGATCACTATGCATTATATGTATGAAAACATCTCTATATATGAGTATGTAAAATTATTATTTATCAATTAAAAAATAAAATTTTAAAAAGATAAGGAATACTATGAAAAAATTTAAAGAATAAAAATTATTGTTTACTAAGACAGAATAGGTTTGGCACCCGCTTAAATGTTATGGTTCTAAATTCTCACGAAACTGAAACATTATCAGACTGTCATGTCCCAACAGTACCTTATTCTGGATAGTGAGTATCTTGACAGAAACAGGAAACAGTGTTGAGAAGGTCACTGAAATCATTCTGCTATACTGCAAAGTTTGCTCTTTGTTAGCAGTGGCATGCAGCTATTCCAGATTCTCACTCACTGTGCTTTCAGGGATGGGTGATAAATACCTTTTAGGCCAGTAGAGATTGCTTGGGCAGTGTGCAGAGGAACAGTTGGTAGAAGCAGTTCTGCATCAAGCCAACTAAGACGCTATTCTCAAAGGAGATTGAATCCCTTCCGGTTATCCATCCAGCCCTGGAAGTTTATGACAACCACAAAAACCCAGTCCACCTCAAAAGAAAAAAATCTTTCATATGCCCGTAGTCCCAGCTATTTGGGAGGCTCAGGCAGGAGGATCACTTGAGCCCAGGAGTCAGAGGCTGCAGTGAGCTGTGATTGCACCACTGTACTCCAGCCTGGGTGACAGAGTGAGAGCCTGTCTCTAAAAACAAAATTAAATTAATTTTTTAAAAAATCCTACAACCATGTAACAGGAATTTGTAGAACATAATTCCTGTAAACTGAAGAGTATCAAATGTCTTTGCCAACCACTTGGCCTCACTGAGTTGAGCCTATTCAGTTGCTTTGATATGCAAAAGAAAACAGCTTAAGAAAATGCACCAAATAAGCTACACTTCTTTTTATTAATAAGTTTCAATAGTCCAATAATAGTCTGTGTATTGGCATGGAAATGTAGATATACATACAGATAGACACAGACACAGACATAGACAGACACAGGTGGTGGTAGAGGTAGAGATATGTCCACATGAACATGTGAGTGAGAGTGTGTGTGTGTCTGTGTGTGTGTGTGTTGAGGTGGAGGAAGGCCATAATTGTGTGTGCATGGTTGGGAAAAACCAGCATGGAAACATTGTATACTGACTTCCATTTTTTTTTTTTATTTTTTTTTTTACTTTTCGAAGATGACTCAGTCTGAAGATAACATGACAACAAAGATTTCTGGAACTGAAAAGGAAAATCCATGTCAAAGTTAGAAAGTGACACATCCTGGCTCAGAATAGCATCTTTTATGTCATTATACCCAATGTTTTCTCAAAAGCACCGTTCTTCTACTTCTTGATTACAAATATAGTTTACTTACTGGATTGTCCTTCATTAGAGTCTTAATGAACATACAGTAATTCATAATAAAAAGGAAAACAATTGGACAGATATTAAAATGCTAAAATGATGTTACCAAGTATGCAAGGGTATTGTCACTTTTCTTTCAGTTTTTCAACTTGGAAAATATTTTTCTTACAACATGCATCATTTTTTTGTCATTTCTGTATTTGGGGAGCTACCTGATAGGAAAATACTTTTGTTCAAATGTCTACAATTAGTAAAAATGTAAATGTTGGCCTTCAAACATTTTAGCACGAAATATAGGAATATTTTAATAACCAATTTTAATTAAAAATGCTGTCATGTTCTTTATAACAACTTGTCAGTCCCTTTTAATCGTTCAATAGTGATTGGATAAGGAATCGTATTTTCTTTTTAACTCTAATGAGGGCATATTTTGGATTAGTATATTATTTAAATGTGTAAACTGCAAGTTGACAATATCTGGTACTTTAATGAAAGATGATATGGCACTGATTGTAAGATCAAGGTTATAGAAGTTGACACAGGTTCTTTATGTGTTAAAAAATAGCAACAATTAATTCAAAGCTGCAACTGTCTCCATCTTGATGCCCTTTGAACTTTGAAATGAGAAGATCTGTATTATCCTCTTAATTAGTACACAAAGATAATACAGAAATAATAGAAATATGATATACTTAAAAAGTGAAAATGGTCATATCTTTTAATGCTTCTAGCATTTATGACCATTAAATAAAATATTTTATGTAAAAGGTTACTGAGATCTAACGTATTACTATTTCACTACAAATCAGTGATATTCTACTATGAAAATTACATTGTGTTGGGCTAAATTATTCATTCATAGAACAAGATTCAAACATAAGTTATTATGAAGAGACAAATTATATGATAATAGGCAATAAAACACAAATATTAATATATAAGTATATATAATATGTACTATATAACACATAAGTGAAAATTAATATAAAACAATTTTACCTATAGATATTTATTCATTTTTTTAAAAGTATTCAAAATAAGACAAAATTATTTTTAAAGGTTAGTTCAAAAAAAGCGGGACTAAATAATAAATTTTACTCACTAATTAGTGTTCTGTCAGTTGGTGAGAAACTGCTCAATGTACAGTTTTTTTGTTTAGCACATTATAAACATGATTACATTTCATTTCCAAGAGATTAAAAAGATACTTAACCTTTTATATCTACTTCATGTGAGTGTAAAAAAAAGTGAAGCTGAAAACTGCAACAAATAGATAAAATAATTCAGATAATGTAAAGAAATTAAGTTTTTTGTCCTCAGTGCAAATTTATTAATTTATTCATGAATACTCTGAAACAATGTATAATGTTTATTTCTATTTCTGAACTGACTTTAAAAGTTACTCCTAAAAGTTTTATAAACACCAGGGAAAATTTATATAAAGAATAATTAATATGATAATGAATCTAGAATTTCATAAAATCCTGAAATACTTTTTGCTAGAAATTCATAAAATATTGAAATATTTTTAGTGATATTAGACTTGTAATTTGAAAAGGCAACATAGTCTAACACTTAGAACAGTGCATCAGAACCAATGAATTTTATTTCTCATTCTATCATATGTGAAACATTCTCAGATAAGCCTCTTTAACATTTTTTCTACACAGGGAGAAAATAAAGGTAATAATATTTGCTTCTTAGACAAAATTGTTCTAAGGATTCATGGCTACTCTTAAAAGGGTTTTGAAGTCTTCAGGGATAAAGAGTTCTGTCATTTATAGCTATCAAATATTATTTCAAAACTGAACTATGAATCTTCACTTGTTCTGAATTTCAAAATTAATCTCAAAAGAAAAGAGTTCTGTGCAGAATTTTTTTCTTCGTTAAAATGTCATGAACTTGGCAAAGCTTTAGTGTTTTAGGAAAAGATCTATAGCTGAATAAATTTTCAGAATTGAAACTTTTAGAATTGTGTCTGTACACTTTAAATAATATAAAAACACCATTGTCCCAGTGTTTAAATTTTTGCCCTGCACAAAGGTGGACTGTGTCATAGAGAATGACATTAGTACTAAGGAGGGATAGGTCATCTTCCATGAGCTTTGTGTTTTTCTCTCTCCTTCTGATTTTATCTGACTTCACTCAGAAATAGTGACCACAAGTTTCCAGCAAGGTCTTCAAACAAGTCTCAAAATATGGATTACAGACGTATTGAATATTTGGGTATAGGTAAGACTCTAGAAAGTAAGAGGAAATAAGGCCTATATCAATGTCTTGCACTTATGCCTCCATCCTCTAACCTAATCACAAACCTCTTAAGAGGAATAATTGATTTTTTTCTTGAAGAAACTGAAGAAAATCAAAATTAAATAAGTTATTGAAGGATACAGAAACAGTGGTAAAGTTGCTATTCACTAAAAGGCCACCTAACTCTAAATTATTTTTACTTTTGAAGTATGAACTAGGAAATAGATAATGCTTCCTAAAATCAGAATGCTTTATTTGTAGGTAGAAACGATTGAGTTAACTTGACTACCAGAGATAAAATATTTCTTTTAACACAAATAAAAAAAAAAATATATATATATGTATATATATTACTCTTCCCCCCACTTACTGCATTTATGAAGAGTTCTTGACAAAACCTTCCCACTTAGTATGTTGATGAGGCAGACCTACTCCTTCCATATCCTTGATAGTGACCTCTGCCTACTTGAGCATATGAAGAAAATATTACAACTTCACTATTTACACTGATAACATTTTCTCTGCCTTCCTGAAACACATAGGATAAAACTGAATACTTAGCTAAAAAAAAAAGAAAATTACAGAGACATGTGCTAAGCTCTACAATGTGATTTTTAAATGCATATGTGTTCAAGTGTAGGTAAATACAAACATAAGGAATATATATGTGATTTATCGATTTAGTATGCATAGAAAATAATTGAGTATACTATTAGGTCATTAAATATGAAATGTCCAATTTCAAATCAAAAGTGTAGCTTATTATATCTCAAACAAGAAGTAGTACAATTAATCAAAGTATGGCCTAAACATTGACACAGTGTTGCCATCTTAATAGTAGCTTGTTTATGCCAGCAGAGAAGCCTGGAGAGTGAGTGGCGATAAAATCATGAAAGGTATTTTCCACAGCTTGTTGAGAAGTGAATATTTTTCCTTGCAAGAAGTGATCCAAAGCCTGAAAGAAGTGGTAGTCATTGGTGCAAGGCCTGGTGAATACAGTGGGTGACAGGGAGTTTCCAAGTCTAGCTGTTGTAATTTGAGCAGCGTTGTTTATGCAACATGTGGTTGAGCGTTGTCTTGCAAGAGGATTGGCCTGTCTCTATTGACCAATCTCAGCAGCTTAATAGTAAGGATCTTCACCATTTCATCTAATTGGTTGCAGTAGACATCTGCTGTGATCAACTGACCAGGTTTCATGAAGTGTTTGGAAGGGATGTGGCTAATGAACACACATTATGTCCAGCCCTTGTACTCTAGAGAAAACAACAATTTTGCAACCATATATGGGCCAAAATGTCTTCATGAGAACTCCAGATTCAGTTAAGAGGTTGCAGAACAGCACAAAACTGAGAAAAATCAGCAAACTCAAAAACAGGTCATTTAAAATGAGTCAGTCAAAGAAGCAAAAAGAAAAAAAAAAAGAATGAAAAATAGTGAGGAAAAAAACAACCTGTGAGATTATGGGATACCATCAAGCAAATCAATAGATGTATTATGGGAGTTTCAAAAGGAGAAAAGAGAAAAAAGGGGAAAGAAAACATATTTAAAGATAATGGTTAAAAACACCCCAAAAATACAGGAAGGTAAATATCCATCTAACTTCATGAAACACAAAGAAGTTTACATAAGATGAGCATATAAAGGTCTTCACCGAGACACATTATAATCTAATTGTTAGAATTCAAGACAGAGAGAGGATTTTGAAGCAGCAGGAGAAAATCACCTTGTCGCATGGAAGGGAACCAAGACTATCAGTGGATCTCTCAGCAGAAACTTTACAGGCCAGGAGAGAGTGGGATGATATATTCAAAGTACTAACAGCAACAAAACACTTGCAACCAAGAATACTGTACCTGCAAAATTGTGCATAATATGCTGAAATAAAAAAGATTAAAAAAAAAAAAAAAGAAAATGAACACCAGATAAAGACGTTGCCAGATCAACAAAAGCTGAGAGAATTCAAAACTAGATCTGCCTTACAAGAAATGCTAAACGTAGTTATTCAAGTTGAAACAGAAGGACATTACATAGGATGATAAGAAACTATAAAACTCACTATGTAAAGATAAATATACAAAGAAATACACAATACTGTAAAAACATAATAGTGGTATATAAATCACTTAATTTTAGTATAAAAGGTAAAAGACAAAAATATCAATAACTGCAACTACAAAAATTTGTTAATGGATACCCAATATAAAATGGTATAAATTATGACACTGATAACATAAAATGGGGGGAGGGAGTAGACACCATCAAAAAGAGTAGATACGATCAAAGGTAAGTTGTTATCAGCTTAATAATTGACTCTTATAACTATAAGATGTTTTATGTAAGCCTCATGGAAATCACCAAAAAAGAAAAGAACCTATAGGAGATACAAGAAAGAAAAACAAAATGGAGTGCGAGTATCACTGAAAACATCAACAAAACACAAAGAGGAAGCAAGGGAGAATAAGAAGAACAAAAGAACTGCAAGACAGACAAAAATCAATTAACAAAATGCCAGTTGTAATCACTTCTCAATTCATAATTACTTTAAACATAAATGCACTAAACTCACCAATCAAAGGATATAGAATGATTGAATGGATCAGAAAAGAAAACCCCACTACTGTATATGCTGTGTATAAGTGATTCAAGCTAGGTTTAAGATACTCATAGAGTAAAAGTGAAGAGATGGGAAGGGATATTCCATACAAATAAAGGCAGGGGTTGTTATACCTATATCAGACAAAATAGACTTTAAAGAAAACATAGAAGGCCAGGTGCGGTGGCTCACGCCTGTAATCCTAGCACTCTGGGAGACTGAGGCAGGCGGATTGTTTGAGCTCAGGAGTTTGAGACCAGCCTGAGCAAGAGCGAGACCCTGCCCCTAGTAAAATTAGAAAGAAATTAATCAGCCAACTAAAAATATATAGAAAAAATTAGTCGGGCATGGTGGCACATGCCTGTAGTCCCAGCTACTCCGGAGGCTGAGGCAAAAGGATCACTTGAGCCCAGGAGTCTGAGGTTGCTGTGAGCTAGGCTGATGCCACGGCACTCACTCTAGCCCGGGCAACAGAGTGAGACTCTGTCTCAAAAAAAAAAAAAAAGAAAACATAGAAGAGATAAAAAAGGACATTACATAATGTTAAACAATCAGTTCATCATAAAGAGATAACAATTAAAAATACATATACACCCAACATCAAATCACCTAAATATATAAAGCCAATACTATTAGAACTGAACAAAGAAATAGAAATACAATAGTAATAGAAGACTGCAATATCCCACTTACAACAATGGATAAAACATACAAAAGAAATCATCAGACTTGAACAACACTAAAGAGCAAATGGACTTAACTGAGATACACAGAACATTCCATTCCATAGCAGCAGAATATACATTCTTCTCAAAAGCACAGGGACCATTCTACAGAATAGCTTACATGTTATGTCACAAAACAAGTCTCAACAAATTTAAGAAGAATGAAATTGTATCAGGGACCTTCGCTAGCCACCATGGTATGAAACTGTAAATCAATAACAGGAAGAAAATTGGAAAATTTAAAAAATGTGGAAATTAAACAAATACTCCTGAACTACAATGGCTCAAAGAACAAATCAAAAGGTAACTTAAGAAAAATACCCTGAGACAAATGGAAATGAAAACTAACATACCAAAACTTAAAAGATGCAGCAAAAGCACCAAGAGGAAAGTTTATGGCAATAAACACCTACATTAAAAGGAAGATAGATATCTAATAAACAACCTAACTTTATACCCCAAGGAACTAGGAAAACAAGAATAAAGCAGAAAGAATATAACAATAAAGATTACAGTAGAAATACAACAGACTAGAAAAACAATAGAAAAGATCAGTGGAACTAAGTTAGTTTTCTTAAAATATAAAACAGATTGGCAAACTTTTAGCTGGTCTAAGAAAATAAGAAAGAACACTCAAATAATAACATTATAAATGAAAGAGGAGACATTACAACTAATGCCACAGAAATACAAAGGATCATAGGAAACTACTATAAATAATTATATGCCAACAAATTGGATGACCTGGAAGAAATGGATAAATCTTAGAAAGACAGAATTTACCAAGACTGACTCATGAAGAAATAGAAAATCTGAACGGACCAATAATGAGTAAAAAGATTGAATCAGTAGTCAAATATGTCGCCACAAAGAAAATCCCAGGGCCAGATGGCTTCCCTGGTGAAATCTACCAAACATTTAAAGAGGAATTAATGCCAATTCTTCTAAAACTCTCCAAAAAATATTGAACAGGAGAGAGAATTTCCAAAATCACTTTATGAGGCCAGTATTACCTTAATATCAATGCCTGACAAGATACTCTAAGGAAAGAAAATTATAGTACAATATCTCCTCTGAACATTGATGCAAAAATCCTCAACAAAATACTACCAAATTGAATTCAACAGCATGTTAAAATGATCTTTCACTGTGATCAAGTGGGTTTTTCCTGAGATGCAGGGATGGTTCAAAATATGCAAATCAATAAATGCAATATAAGATATTAACAGTATGAAGGATTAAAAAGCGAATGATCATTTCAATAGATGCAAAAAATGCATTTGACAATTTTTGACACTCTTTCTTGATAAAAATTCTCAACAAATTAGGTACAGAAGGAATGCATCACAACATGATGAAGGTCTTCTATCACAAGCTCAGACATAACATCACACTAAAAAGTGAAAGAGTGAAAATTGTATTTGGATAAAGAAAATGTGGTATATACATACAATGCAATATTCAGCCTTAAAAAAGGAAATGCATGAAGCTGGAGGATACTATTAATATTTATGTTATTTGAAATATGCCAGTCACAGAAGGAAAAACACTGCATGATTCCACATATATGAGGTATCTAAAATTGTCACACTGCTAGAAGCAGAAAACAGAATGCTAGTTGCCAGGGGCTGTGGGTACGGGGAAACAGAGAATTGTTCAATGAGCATAGTTTTAGTTACATGAAGTAAGTTCTACAGATCTGAACAACATAGTACCTATAGTCAACAACATGGTATTGAGACTTAAATATTTGTTAAGGGGATAGATCTCAGGTTAATTTTTCTTACCACACATATACACATGAAAAAAAAAAAAACAGAAGAAAAACAAACAAAAAAACCCAAAAGAGACCCAAGGAAACTTCTGGAGGCAATGAAGGCATTTATCACTTTGACAGTGGTTAAGAGTATCATGGGTGTATGCCTATGTTCAAATACATCAGATTATATACATTAATCGTGTCTTTTTTGTATGTATCAATTATTTCTCAAAAAGGCTGTTAAATTTTTTTTTAAATTGAAATAAAAAAAGACTTGAAAAGACCCTCCTCTAAAGAAGGAATACAGATTACAAATAAGTATGTGAAATGATGTTTGATATCATTACTCCTAAGAGAAATACAAATTAAAAGCACAAGGAATCACTACACACTTATTTGAATAATTAAAATTAATAAGATTAACCATAACAAATGTTGGGGAGGATGTGGAGGACTCGGAACTTTCATAGACTGTTGGTGACTATGTAAAATGGTAAAATCACTTTGGAAAACAGTTCGGTAGTTTACAAAGAAGTGAAACATACATTTCAGCCATAAGATTCAGCCATTGGGGATATTTTCCCAAAAAAATGAATGCATCTGTATACAAAGAATTGCCTATGAATATTTATAACAGTGTTATCTGTAGTAGCCAGAATCTTGAAACCACACACATGCAAGAAAAAAAAACCCAAACAGGAGAATGGATAATCAACAACAAACAGGAGAATGTGTAAACTGAGCAGTGGTCTCGCTATACCGTAGATACTAAGCCGAAATTAAAGGAAATGAACTACTGAAATGTCAACAACATGAACAAACCTCAATATAACTATGCCAAGTGAAAGAACCCAACCAAAGAGTATATACTGTGTAATTCCATTTGTATGAAGTCTAGAAAATGCAAACAAATTTATAGTCACAGAAAGCATATTGTTTTCTTGAAGTCAGAAGAAGTGGGGAGGAAGTAAGTGATGGATATGCTTATTACCATGAATGCAGTGACAGTTTCATGGAGATATATATATTTTCATGAAAAATATATATATTTGTCAAAACATAACAAATTTGTCACTTTAAATATATGGAGTTTATTGTAAGCCATTCTTTCTCAATAAACTGTTTTAAAAACTTTCTATGTTCTTCCAAAATTATTGTATTACTTATCAAAAACAGTCCAAAGAATATTTTAAAATTCACACACTAAGTTATCTAGTTTATCAAAAAGTTAGAATACAGAATAAGATAACCATGTTTTACACTGATTTTTAGAAAATACAAATTTAAAGAAAGCAAATTAATTCTGGTGTAAAATCTTAACTATTACTAAGACAAAGTCAGGTTCAATATATTACATAAATAGTACTGCATGAAAGAGAAAGACTTTATATTTCATACTGATGCATAATAAACAGTGCTTGCTGTAATTTGTTGTTTATCTTTGTATCATAATATTACAGTTAACAGGGAAAAAAAACCTCCAGACCATCTGGATCCAAATCACAAACCTTTTATTAAATCTAAGTATCTGTTTCCTCATCTGTAAATGGGGCAAGAACAGTATGTGCTTTCTGTGAAGGCTGAGTTGATACACATAAAACACTTAAAAAAGTTTCTAGCACATAGTAGATGCTATAAAAAAGTCAGCCAATATTGTTAATACCAGAAAACTTTATTTTTTGATTACTCGGTTTACTTAAATTTTATTGCTTATCCAAATAGTTAAATCAATTAATATTCTGCTAATCTCTTATAGTATATTTATATTATATTATAATCTCTTATATTTCTTATTTTGAAAGGCAAACACACGTTTTTGGAAATGTAAACTAAAATGTTGGAAAATAATTTGCTGTAGATTTGCAATGAATTAAACACTATGGTCTAACATTCAATATTCCTTTCATTAAGGCAAGAAGTCACTTGTGGTCAAACATCATACTCCGACAGAGAAATAGTACTTAAACTGTCCTGATGCAAAATATAATATGGGATATGCTGTAAAATGAAATTACACTAAGAAGAATTTAATAAAAAGTTTTTTTGATTTATTTTGTAAAATTACAGTAAATGCATATATTTATTTCTATACCTTTGGCATTTTGTACATGATATTTTTGATTTTATAATAAGCAATGGCAATAAAACAATAAGAATAATATCTATTGCTTATATAGCAATTACTAGTTGATAGACACTAATTCGTATTTTTTGCATATATGTACTAATTTTTGTAAAAATCCTAAAAGTTAGGTGCATTATTTTCCCCATGATGATAATACAAAACAGGCTATTAAAATACAGGTAGGTTGAATAATTTACCCAAGATTATTCACCTCGTAAAGGGCAGAGTTAGGATTTGACAAATCATTGTCACGTATATCTACCTACTGACGTTTCTTCATCTACTTTGCCATGCAAAATATAATACATTCTACCACAATCTATCCGTACATATATTTGTTTAGTCATACCTTCAGAATCCCAGGTTTCGGCACCAAAGATGTCCGGGTGAGAGTCTGCCCTCGGTTCTTGGTGTGCTCTTGGCCAAAGAATGACTAGACACACCAAAGTGTCAAGTCCAGACTATTATCCTTGTCCTCTGACTCCTTTCTTGGAAAAATCACCAGCAAGGCCAACATGAACGTAACCTCAGCCAGGGAGCAGTTTCACAAGACCAGCTCTTTAATGTAGAACAAAACAAACGGGTCTGTCTCCACAAGTGGAGAAAAACAGACCCACTCTCTCACTCACTCACTCACTGAACCACTAACTTCCTTACTTCTTAGATTATTTCCTTTTATTAGCCCAGTAAAGAGAAACAAACCCACTCCCTCCCTCCCTCACTGAACCAGTAACTTTCTTACCTCTCAGATTGTTTCCTTTTATTAGCCCAGTCTGGAGGTGGGCTCTTAGGAGATGCTCAACAGGTGTCCTCAAAATGCCATCTGCATAGATGAGCTCCCTCTAAGAAGGTCCACCTGAGGGCAGTGAACTGCAACGCAAATTCAAGCCAATGGCATATTAATTAGCCTTAGGTTACTCTAGGTCACTTTCTAAATCTTATTATGCCTGGTCTGAGGAATTCCTAGACTGATAAAGCATTCCTTCCTTCCCCAAGTGAAGTAGTTGCTCAGGATAGGATTAAGGGCGGGGCAACCGCAAAATTGAGTACCCGCCCTTGTCCTTCCCAGGTGGAGCAATTGCTCGAAATAGCACCAAAACAGAGAACCCTTGTCCCAAGAAAAGCCAGAGATCCTAACTATCTATCTAACAAGATATATTAATATATCTCAATATCTTTCAACATCTCACTCATTCATTATTTCAAATTTTTAAAGTTCAATAACTGTTGACAGTGTTCTTGCTAGCATATGAACACACCTGTATTTATCCATTCACTGTCTAGTGTTTTGCAACATTTTACAATATCATAGTGATAAGTATGTACAGTATGTACACACATAAATATTAGTATTGTTTTGTCATTGATGGCATTAGAATGTTGCACAACTTACCTGCTTTTGTTGTGTTTTATGATGTTGACAGACAATGGCATAGATCACAGTTGTCTGAATTTTTAAAAAGAATAAAATATTGTCATCAAGGTTGTACCCAAGTTGATGGTTAAATATGTAAAGAGTAAGTGCTTTGCAATTTCAATTGCACTACATGCAGTTCATTTCCCATTACCGTTATCACAAACATTTAGCTCTTCCTCTGTAGGAACAATAAAATTGTTATTTAATTCTATGGATTTCTTAAATATTCCCTTTCTTTGATAAAGTTCAAATTGAGAAAAGTCCATTTGAGTTCTACATATCTAGGCAAGATAGATATGGAAAAGCATGCCTTATCGGGTAGGGGTATTATTATTATTATTAAAGTATGTACAAATTATTTGATAATGTACATTTGAATAAATGATAGTACCTGAAAGAAGTAAAGGGAAGTGAAAATTATTTCCAGCTTTTCTCCCTGCTTCTCCTTCTGGTACATAAAAATAATCATAAAAAATATGACCTACTATACAAATATAATAAGAGCTGATTTAATATATTTCAAAACGTGACTTATTTTCAAATAAATTTTAATAAAGATTCACAAGCAACATTACTTTAGTCCTGTGGTTCCCAAACTGGAATCGTGGTATGCAGCAACGAATTCGAAAGGCACTATGGGATATTTTTAATTTTCTAGGCAAACACAAGGGTACCTTTGGACACCCACAAACTTCTATTTTTAAGTTTTTATACTTGACTCCTTAATAAATAAAATTGTTAGGCATATATTTTGGTTTAGACATATTTCGAAAAATTACTAAAATGTTAAAGGCACCATACACCAAGAAAATAGGAGAAACTCTTGTTTTAGACACTTCCTTGTATTTTTATACTTGAATTTTAGCTGTGATGGATATTATAGAGCTAATTTGCTTTTACGTTGTTAAACCAGAATCTGACCTGTGTATAGTGAGAACTCATCTAAAGGTAACAAGAATTTTAACATGCTGTCCCAATCATCATGCCCTATTTCCTAAGCAGGTCTGTATCATTAGAGAAAAAGAAGAAATTAATTGGATCTCTCTACAGAGTATCTGTTTATTCTCTGTCAACAAAGGGTAGAGATCAGAAATCACTTTTTAACATTTTGCTTGTGCATGGTATTTATTAAAATCTACCCCCCAATGGCTTCCACTATTCTCCTAGGCTAATCTTCCCTTTTCACATTTTTTTGTTTGTTTTCCTAATTTTTCTTACTATGCATTTATTCAGAGGTTTGGTGTGAATTAATAGCTTTTCTTTCAAAGAGAAAATATTTCTTACAGGATATATGTTCATATTCAGCACTAGAGAAATAAGCCCAAGCAACTCTATGACAGAACATGCAAACTAGAGTAATAAACCCTGTCAATGAAATTAAAAAATCATCATAATATAGGACCCATCTCTAATTACAAAGACTTTTTTGGAGGGCCTAATGTTTCTTAGAGACCTATCATCTCTTCTTGTATTTTTAATAAATCTCAGATGTATCTTTAGCAGCATGTAATTATGTGACTTTTTAAAGTGTTTGAAACAGATTCCAGATGAATGAAGACACAAAGTCTAACGATGTAAGAGCAAAGCACCAAGAGGGTCCCCTATCGTAAGGACCTTGACAACCCTCATCTTTTAATGCTAAAATTCAGCTTTTCGAGAATAGCTACTTTTCAGTTCCATGGGGTGAAACTCAATTTGTATCACTGGCTGTTGTGCTGTGAAGGAGAATTTCAATGCCTTGTTGAGCACTAAAGTCTTTTTCTTAGTTTGTTTGCGTGTTTGCAGAATAATCCTTACAGGCCAAAAGATTACCTGAATTGAACTTTTTGCTTCCCTCAGGAAATGATGAGAGTGGAAGGGAAAAAAAAAATGGTGTAAAACAAATGAATACGAAACACAGCATATTCTGCACTCAAAGATACACTGGGCTCATTACTGCAGGGTGTGAAGGGTGTATCCAAGAAAAGATTTAAACATCCCTTAGTGAAACTGTGGAATACAGTTCTACTACTTGGTGAGAATGAAAATAACTAACGAGAGAGAATTGTGAGCGAACAGTTCTAGGAAGGATGGATGATTTCTGAGTGTTGTGAATTTTTTAAATTATCATCAAGCAGTACAAAAGCAATCCGTGTAAGCAAAACATTTGTACCTCTGTAATGTTTTGAAATAAAAAAAAATAAGTTATGGTATACTTTAAAATAACTAAAAGAGTGGAACTGAAACGTTCCTAACACAGGAAATGATACATGCTTGTTAAAATAAATTTTAATTACTAGAAATTAAAAGGGAACATTTCAGATAAAAATCTCCTCTAAGAGAACCAACTTTTTTAAAGGTCAAATAACCACATTTATACATTTTATGAATTTTTAATACAAAGAGATCTTATTTCATCATGTTTATCAGATGTTTCCTTTTATAAACATAAAGTAACACTTTTGCTCTAGTAAATATTTTCTAATTCAATTCTATTTTGTGTAAAAATATGTCTATATCTGCTTTCTTTATTATTTTTTTTTTTTTTATTTCAGCATATTACGGGGGTACAGATGTTTAGGTTACGTATGTTGCCCTTGCCTCCCCTCCCCCCCTAAGTCCGAGTTTCAAATATGTCCGTCCTTCGGGTGGTGCGCATTGCACTCTGTGTGTGTGCAAATACCCGTCCCCTCCTCCCCTCCCCCCTCCTCCTTCCCCTCC
>NW_012149274.1:1357438-1367110 GCF_000956105.1 Propithecus coquereli | reverse complement strand
TTATACTTTGCTCCTTTACTACTGTGAAATTTCCTTCTTGAGTTTTGGATTTTGATTAATTTCTTCGAGAGTAATGTTTGTCTCAATGTCTCATTGGGACAATCTGTCTCATTGGTAAGATAGGTAAAAAATGACAATTCCCAGAGAGCTACCTGTAGTCTTACCTCTTTTCCACTGCAGAAAGCATAACAGAGCTGTAAATGATTTTATTAATGTCAGAATTATAGGCTACTTTTTTTTGTACCTTGTAACTTGATGTACCCTACTATTTCTAATTATAGATGCTTTCCATTAATTCCATCTACATCTTGGTGAACACTTTTCATTATTGCATCTTTGTTCTCTATTTCTGCCTCTCTTTGTTTCTTGCTGTCTCTGTACCTCCCTTTTCTCTCCTTTCTCTCTTCTTGCTCCTTCCTTTTCTTTTCCCCCCACTCCTCCAGCACTTCTTCTCTGATTTTTCTATGTATTTCCTTAATATTCTGAATTTTTGAAGTTTTTTCTTTATAACAAATCAAAGAAAAATTTGCTATTTTTTCTAGTCTATAAGAGTTCTCTACTACCCCTAAATTGGTATTATTTTTTGCTTTACTTTCTTCCTTATTTCTGTCATCTCTATATTCATGTTTGCCTCTATATCATCCTTTTGTCTCTCTGCTATTATTTTCTAGAGACCATTCCTATTTTTTCCATAAGAAATCAGTGTGTGTGTGTGTGTGTGTGTGTGTGTGTGTGTGTGTGTGTGTTTCTATTGGAAGGTCGTTGTAAAGGTTGTGCTCTTCTGACTGTCCGGCTCTGACATTCTGCTACATATGTAAAGCAGGTAGCTAAAGCCCACAGTCTTGTTCACTATTTTCAGTGATGTTACCAACTTCTGCCCTTTTAGAAAAAACCTCAAAGTCACTGGGGTGGAACTTCACCTTACTTTAACTTGGGCACTTAACAGATTACTATGTAATATAAATGTTCCGGGAGATGTTTTTGTATTTTCCTGCTCTGTCAGGTTATCTGACATAAATAGGGAGTTAGATTTTTTCTTTGAGTAGGTTGGACACTGGTGTTAAAAACCACATGCTCAGCCCAAATACATATTTCTCCCACTGTGCCTCCTGTCTGCTGCTTTCGCTTGCTTGAAGGTCAGGGGTTGGAAATAAAATAGAAATATTTCATTTTATGCTTCTTACCTACAATCAAGACTGCAGACTGCATTTACACAGCATCATATTTGAATCATAGATACCAATTTTTTCTTGCCAATGGAAGTGATTTTTTTCTTAGAATTAAGTTTAGAAAATAGGAGTGAATAAACGTCTTTTCTTCATTCTTTGGAAAGCAGAAAAGCTGAGAATACAGATTGGTAATCCAAGAATGTCTTCTCACTCCCTCCTCATCAATTAAAAAGAAATATAATCTAGAGGCTTTGCTAACCTCTCACGAACATACTATGGTATAGTAAAGATCACAAAATTTAGAATCAAAAAGACCTGGGTTCAAGACTTGGTTATGAATATATTAGCTACATGACTTTGGGTCAATGTCTAATCTTGATGAACTTTGATTTACTCTTTGTCTCTCTAGTAGAATTGTTGTGAACTTTTATACTAGAAAATGCATGTAAATACTAAGCATAATAACTGACAATCAATTAATCTTAGCTATTATTAGCTATTACTGGTTATGTAGTATTTTGTGTCTATATTTTAATGGAACATTGGAAGAAGACATGATATGAATACCTACTGGATCATCATTTTAAGACAGTATAATAGTTAAAAGTCATGTATAATGGAATGCTTTAATTTATTCCAATGTCAAAACTATATCATGGTTAAATGAAAACGATTTTATAGGAGCTCAAATAAATTTAGTCAAGTATAAGTACAGTATGAGTAGAGTTTTTCCTAGAAGTGGGGCATGAATAAATGTAGTGCAGCTCTAACAACCTTACATAAACATGTACTTTCATAAATAAGTATTTACACTGGCATTATAATTAAGTTTGTAATAATCAATTAACAAAAGGAATTATATGTAGAAGACCTAGAAAACATAAACAGCATATCACACTCCACCTCCACTATTTTGAATTGTATGTGTGTGAGTGTACATGTGTGTTATATATATGTGAGTGGCAAACATCTAATGTATGTTTAGTGTAGAGTGGCAGAAAGCTGAGAAAGAGTGAATGGCAGAGTTGTAAAAATGTTTAGGTTTTTGAAAATGAGGAATTGATTAAAATATATATTGTCCAGCAAGAGAAAAACAACAGTAAGCAATTCAATGCAAATATAGGTCAACGCACTTCAAGGGTTTATGGATACATTTAATGTAAAGACAAGCATGTGAAATCATGTTCTGCATACATTATGCTTGTAAAGAGTTTGTTTTGCAATTGAATTTATCAGTCATGATTACTGTAGGCTATTGATATATTTGCCAGAATTGACATGGGACTGGATTATAACAGAATTAGTTTCTCTCAAGCCTTGTGTTTGAAATTTTAGTAGCTGTCACCAGACATATACTGTGTTTTTTTAGATTGTTGATGGAGAAGCCATGTAGGTTGCATCTTTATCACAAGCAATGATAACATTGAATATGGTAACAACTTAATCAACTTAACTGATTTTTATTTTTACCAAAAATTAATTCTTCATTAAAATGGCTTTAACATGCACATATATATATATATATATATCTGTATATATACATACAAATGGATAATAATATGTACTAGTTTATATCTAAATATTAAGAACATATTGAAAAAGTATAGTGTGGTATCATTCTATCTCCACGCCCCAACTACCTATATTTAGTGTATTTTCCTAATGTATCTCATAATTTAATGATATCTAATTATCTGTTATACTATTCCAGTTTGGTTTGAACATTTCCAAAAACCGATATTTTTTTGAATATTGTAACCTATCTATATTTTGTGGAAGTTGATGCCAACTACTCATTTATCTTAATTCATACACAATAACTTCTGGATTTTTAAGCAATTTTTACTTTTGCTTAAAAGACACTAAAACCAAAGAATTAAGTTACTAATTTAAGTATCTCCCTGTCTCACAATGAAATTGTTGGCATAAATTGTTCTAAAAAATGATTGTTAAAAATCAGTCTAGTGACATGAATCATATAGAGGAGAATAACTTCAGATTAGGGGAATGATTCCTCATGACGTGACAGAAAGACAAAGCAGTAATAATCCTAGAAGGAGAAGCCACAGACAAATGGAATGCTCCTAGAGGCAATGGGGGAGCCAGATTGGTGTGGCCCTTAAAAGTATTTCGCCATGAGAATTACTGATGACAAAAATTATCTGTTATATATTGATTTCTGGCATGTCATTCTCTTGAATCTTGCAGCCATGAAAGGAAGTAGTTTACATTATAATTGTCATGATGGATATGACAAATATAAATGAAAAAAACAGGTTCTTAATAGCTTTGGGGGGAAATTACACTTTATAGGGTGATCATGAATGTACACTTTTTCTATAACCTTAACTTTCACTCATAGTCAAAGGAAGGCTTTAAACAAATCCAATACAGGGATCAATGAGGCTGCCTCACATCTGGCAATTTTGTCACTACCCCATCTGAGAAAGACCTATGCATTTTGTTAATGGCTGGTTTCGCAGAGTGACAGAGACTACAAGGTTTGCAAATCCTAAAATATTTACTGTATGGCCCTTTACAGAAAAAGTTTGTGAATCCCTTATTTAGAAAAAATGCTTTCTGGAATGATACAAGAAGCTTACACTAAACACAATAACCATTTATCTGGTCGTGATCTGTGGTTCAAGGATAAGGCAAGTCCCTCCGATTGTTTCTTCTATTCCACATGACTTCGGCTTGGACCATCCCCTGGGGTACATCTATATTGGGCCTAGATTGATTTGGAAGATCCAAGAAAAGATGCCATTCATGTGTTTAGTGCCTCACTGCTCCTCCACAAAGTCTCCCCTCCTCTTCCCTTCTCTTGTTTCCTCCTTCTCACCCCTCCCAAACCATATTGACCTTTTTTCCACAGTATGGTCATCTAGGGCATTCAGACTTCTTAATGTGCCAGTTGCTTCAAAGAGAAGCCCTTTCAAGAGACATAGCTGAAAGTTTCAAATCTTTTAAGTCCTGGACGTAGTTGTCACACCAAATAACTTCTACCATTTTCTGTGGGGCAAAACAGACCGTAAGACCACCACAGATCAAATGGGAGGGGGAAAAGACTTTACTTTTTCATAGGCAAGTGACAAGGTCACATTGAAAAATATCATTTGTTAGGACAAATATTGTTGTGCCAATCTTTAGAACCAAAATCTACCAGAAGTATGCTTAGTGACACAATCAAGTTATATTCTGGCACAGTTCATCTTGTTGAAACCAGGGGTTTCAGTCCAGGTCCAGTTACTCATCACACAAAATTCAATCATGGAGACAATGAGGATTGCCAAGGAAGAAAGGAAGTTTTAATATGACAGATGTCTTGCAGGCAGAATGGGAGAAACTGCCTCAAATCCGTCTTCCAGACTAAGGGATATCATGGGCTCTTAAAGGAGGGGTCTTGTGCCTTGGGAAGGTTGTGGTGTGTCTCACAAGGGGCTATGTGCATTGGGGGCAGGTTGCAGGAAATGGTGAATCTTGGCATCAGGAAATCTGTCCTGGAGCTTCCAAATTTCAACTCTTTTATCTTGTAGAAAATCCATCATTTCAGGCTCAGTGTGGTGTCTCATACCTATAATCCCAGCATTTTGGGAGGCTGAGGAGGGAGAATGGCTTGAGATCAGGAGTTCTGGCCCATGATTTCTGGGAAACAACTCAAAAGGTCAAGTAGTACCAAAAGTTTGGCACTTTTCCTGGAGGCCGTGTCAGAAAAACAAGGAAAAATGGTTTGAGGAAAAGGAAAGGGGAGCTTATTAATCTGCCAGTAAATGAGGAGGTTGGCAGACTCCCATCTCAAAGTACCAACGTCCTGCTTCTGAGCAGAAGTACAGAACTTTTAAAGGTTCTGATTCATCTCATCATTGGCTAAGACAATCTTGTGAACTACACTAAGACAATCTCATAATCTCCACCCGGACAATTCCCTTGAGCCATCTCCTGTGGCACAAAGAACAAAGGACAATCCCCTGCCCCTCCAACCACTGGCCTGAGGCAAGGATATAGGTTTTAGTTCTCAAAAAGGGTAAGGGAGTTTTGAAGAAACATAAAACATTTTACCCCTTTTCAGACCATTCTCTCGGTTCTGGTAGTTAGTTAAGGCAGAGGATTATAAAAAACGTATAAGCGTTCATGTAACCGGTTACAATCTCATCACAGAATGTTAACTAAAAGTTTTTAGAAAGTTAGGCAGCCCAAGGAACATATTGAGAAGTACTAGCCTAGATTCTAGAACATTACACAGCATTTAGGCTTCTTTTCTTTATCTTAATAAGATATTGTAACATATTCATTTTATGTTGGATTATGTATTTATATGTAGAAAAAAATTCTAGGAAAGATATTTTTGGTAAATTTCTAGTAAATAAATAGATTTTCTAGTAAATGAATACTAGTAATTTCTAATAAACAAATACTCCAAATTTAATTTATAAAACATAATTTTCTCAAATGAAATACTATTAAAAATTTGTCTTTGCTTAATCAAATTCTTAATACTTAAAAGGCTGGTTATGGATTTGTGAAAGCAACCCTCATTTTTGTGATAAAAGTATGCCTATCCCTTCACTTAATTTGATTTCATGCTTAAAATCAGATGGTATAAAATCTTGCCAAAATAGACTCTTTTCCTATACAAAGATGTCTTAATTACCAAAGCTATAGGTCATGTTCTCTCAAATAATTTCAAGGCTTTCAATATTCAACAAATTATATTCCATAAAGTGAAAAATTTTCACTCATAACCTGAAAAAATGAAAAAAATACATTTGGTTCTTAAAATGATTGACTAGTATATTTTCTGTATTTTTATGTGACCTGGGAAGTCAGGAATTTTTAACAATTTTGTGGATTACTTTGAGATCTTTTTTTAAAAAGTTGATTCATCAATAAATTTTAAAACATAAAAAGTTTTGAAAAGCTACAATTAAAATCTTACTTGTTAGTAAACATAGGAAAATAATCTATTAAATAATATGTGAAGAATTAGTTGAAATTTACATAATATGATATATAACTATATACAATTTAAACCTTCTAAATGGTCAGATATGTCTGAATGCATTATATAGTTTGAGGCGAAGATATAAATTCCTTATAAGAGTAAAATTCCAAATCAAAAGACAGTTTTTTGTTCAGAAAAAACTAAGTAAAATTCTGTCATGAATAGTGTGAACAGTTGTGTGTTTCAGGGGCTTTCCAATCAGAATAATGGATTGACCATAATCACTGTAGGGTAAAAAGGGAAAAGTACATCCTAAGAAATGTTCTTATTTGAAAATGTGTTTTATGGGTCCATATCCTTTCATTAGAATTTTAGTGTAAAATACTGTAACACTATATTCAGATTAATAGTATATTTGCATACCTATGCATGTAGATCTAGTAACAACAGTATCCACTCTGGAAGAACCATGTGACTGCCACACTTTCAGTTATCTTTTCTGCAATATCCTCTGGCGGTATTAATTGACAACATTGTCCAAGACGTTCCCACTCATGTGACCTTATTGACTCTTAAGTAAGGGTTTAAATATACTTGTAAATGCTATAAAGAGTTGACTTTCTCTTTTACAAAAATAAGTGATTAAAGTGGTTCTTCAATTCAACAAATTCATTTTTTTATTAGGTACCTCCTATGTTCTTAGCTTAATAGGAAAACCATAAGCTCTGAAAGAAAGAGGGTAAAGAAATTGCAAAATCAAAAAAAGCTTGGAAAGCATGACATGTTCAAGAAATAGAAATAGTGTAATGCACCGGGGCATGGGGATGTGGCAGAAAGTTTGAAAGTTGTGTTATCCATGCAAGTCCTAAGATAAATGCTAAGATGAGATATAATCAGATTTCCATTATTAACAGGAATTTCAATGAGAATGTATAAAGAATGCACAAGCTGGAGAGAGGGGATTAAGGTTCAAGTTCTTTGATGTGAGACTGTTGGTAGTTCCTCAGGAAATATGTAGCAAGAACATTTTTAAGAGCCTCTCAAGCATGTGTTGTCTGTTAATGAGATTCCAGTGTTCATTTATAGGAGTTTTGTGTTCCTAGAGCACAAAGGGAATGTTTCGTGATGGAGAGTGAGGAGATGAAACATACAGCCACACGCCACTCTGGCCAAATCTAAGTAAGCGCAGTCCTGATAGTATTACATTTAATACAGGTAACACATAAATTAATATGTACATATGACTACATTTAGAGAGCACTAATTTTACTAATATGAGGTGGTAGGTAGAATAATGGCTCCTCAAAGAGGTCAATATCCTAATTCCAACAATCTATGAATATGTTATTTTACATGACAAGGAGGGATTAAGGTTACAGATAGAATGAAGTGGGTTAATCACTTGACCTTAACAAATGGAAATAATTCTGGGTTATCTGGATGGGCCCAATGTGATCATTTCTTTAAATGTGGAAGATGGAAGAGTTAGATTCAGAGCAGTGTGAAGTGAGAAAGGTATGACTGGCCATTGCTGGCTTTAAAGATGGAAGGGGGTCACTAGCCCAGGCACGGAGAAAGCCTCTAGAATCAGGAAAAGGAAAGGAAACGGATTCGTCCTTAGAGCCGGCAGAAGGAATGCAGCCCTGATGACACCCTGATTTTAGCTCCGTGAGACCCATTCAGCACTTCAGACCTCCTGCAATGTAATATAATAAATATTATGTGTTAAGCCATTGAGTTTGTGGTAATATGTTATAGCATCAATAGAAAACTAATAAATATGTTTGACTTATCCAGATACACTAAGCACATGCTGTGTCCTTATGCTAAGGCTATAGATGACAAAACAAAACATTCATAAGGGGACTTTGAAAAATGATGTTGGCATTTTAATAGGGATTGCGTTGAATCTGTAGATCACTTTGGGTAGGACAGACATTTTAACAATGTTGATTCTGCCGACCCATGAGCATGGTATGGTTTTCCACTTGTTTACGTTCTCTGCTATTTCCTTCCTCAATGTTTCATAGTTCTCCCTGTAGAGGTCTTTTACCTCCTTAGTTAAATATATTCTTAGGTACTTTATTTTCTTTTTTGCTATTGTGAAGGGAATTGAGTCTTTGATTTGGTTCTCTGTATGACTGTTATGGGTGTATATGAATGCCTCTGATTTGTGTGTATTGATTTTGTATGTTGAGACTTTACTGAATTCAATTATCAATTTCAGGAGGCTCTTGGTTGAATTCTTGGGGTTTTCTAGATATAATATCATATCATCAGCAAATAGTGAGAGTTTGATCTCTTCTGTTCCCATCTGTCTGCCTTTAATTCCACTCTCTTGCCTGACTGCTGTGGCCAGGACTTCCAGCACTATGTTGAATAGAAGTGGAGATAGTGGGCAACCTTGTCTGGTTCCAGTTCTAAGTGGGAATGCTTTCAATTTTCCCCATTCAGTATGATGTTGGCTGTGGGTTTGTTATATATGGCTTGTATCATTTTTAGGTAAGCCCCGTCTATGCCTGTTTCGTTAAGTGTTCTTATCATAAAAGGCTGTTGAACTTTGTCAAATGTTTTTTCTGCGTCTATTGAGAGAATCACATGGTTTTTGTTTTTGCTTCTGTTTATGTGGTGAATTACATTTATAGATTTGCGTATGTTGAACCATCCCTGCATCTCTGGGATGAAGCCCACTTAGTCATGATGGATTATTTTCTTAATAAGCACCTGGATTCGGTTAGCTAGAATGTTGTTGAGAATCTTTGCATCTATATTCATAAGGGATATTGGTCTGTAGTTTTCCTTTTGTGTTGCATCCTTTCCTGGTTTTGGTATCAGGGTTATGTTGGCTTCATAAAATGTGTTGAGGAGGAAACCATCCTTCTCGATGTTGTGCAATAATTTCTGCAGGATAGGCACCAGTTCTTCTTTGTAGGTGTGGCAAATTTCGGATGTGAAACCGTCTGGTCCGTGACTTTTATTTTTTGGAATGTTTTTTATTGCTGTTTCAATTTCAGTCCTTGATATTGGTCTGTTCAGGAATTCTATTTCTTCCTGATTGAGCCTAGGGAGGCTGTGTGTTTCTAAAAATTTGTCCATTTCCTCCACATTTTCCAGTTTGTGTGCATAAAGGTTTTTGTAATATTCATAAATTACATCATTTTTCACAGATGTAGAAAAATTAATTTTACGCTTCATATGGAATGAGAGAAGACCTTGCATAGCAAAAGCAATTCTAGGCAATAAAAACAAAATGGGAGGTAACAATTTATCAGACTTCAAACTTTCTTACAAGGCTGTAGTCATCAAATTAGCTTGGTACTGGCACAAAAACAGAGCCATTGACCAGTGGAACAGAACTGAGAACCCAGATAGAAAACCATCCTCATATAGCCATGTAATCTTTGACAAAGCAGACAAAAACATACACTGGGGAAAAGAATCCTTATTCAATAAATGGTGCTGGGAAAACTCGATAGCCACATGTAGAAGACTGAATCAGGACCCACACCTTTCACCTCTCACAAAAATCAACTCACACTGGGTAACAGACTTAAACCTAAG
>NW_012149274.1:1350887-1356208 GCF_000956105.1 Propithecus coquereli | reverse complement strand
TTGTATGCTTTTACTATATTTGAATATTTACACTATTATCTAAGAAAAAACCTAAAGAAAAAAATGAACGAGGAATAATAGGTATAGAAAGTATACTGCTACAATGAATCTGCCAAAATATTCCTCATGATTACCACAAGAAAATACTTTTCTTTTAAGAAAAGAAAGACGTATGTTCACCCTGAAGGAAAAAAAAAGAATTTTTCATCCCTGCTATCAGAGCGCAGCTGATTCAGAAAACTGTACTAGTGTGGAAAAGGAAATACAAAGAAAATGTTTTTCTTTCCACTTGGGATAACATACAGAAATACAACATGCACGCACACATTGAACTGGTCTGAAATATTCTAGTGCCTGCAAGGTTCCTGCAGGTTAATTCCTGCTGTGGTGGGAACTGACCTGATTTGCACTGACATGCAATGCTCTTCCTTGGCAAATGCCTCCTGTAGCGAAGTGCCTTCAGGTTGCTCCTGTTTGGGACAGAACATTCTATTATCCATACAAGGTTATATCTTATTTACCTTTAGACATATTTTGATATAGAAAACATACTCAATTTATAGCATTACAACTTTTGCTTAACTTTAAAAATAAATTAGCCATCCTGCCATATCCAGTCACAGTGAGATGGTAAATATGGTATCGTTTTTTTTTAAAAAAAATAGAATGCATGATGAATCACAATAAATGACTAGAGCACCGTTCTCATTAAATTCAGAGAGCCAGCTCTGAGATTTGTCAGATGTGATATTTGATCACAATAACTACAATTAATCTTGCATAAAATTTTACCTAATCCTGTAATACAGAAACTTTATTTTGCTATCATCTAGTAGCTTATCCTGAAGTGAAAAGAGAGCATTTGTCAACTAGGTCAAGGGGAGTAAGAAAATTGGAAATAAAAAAACATAGACGAAGAATGTACACAGAATAAAGCCGGTCGATTTCAACATGTGGTGACCCATTTAAAGACAACTGTCAAATGCTTTGTTTTGTTTCACTTTTAACTGATGTCAGCCTAACAATATTTAATGTCAAAGTAACAGATAAATTGCCATTTGTACATACATACATATATATACACTCACAGAAGCACATATATAGCAATTATTTTTAATGTTGTGTCAGAACTGTTATTTATGTACATTTAAATTGAAGTTAAATTATAAGTGGGGAATAGTACCGATACATGTCATAACCGAAGACTAAACTAACTTTAAGAGCAGCATTAATAGCTAATCCTGTTTTTAAAATCACAAATCAGAATCTTTCACCCATGATTTAAACCTGACAAACTACTTTAAGTTTGCAACATTGTTATCAGCAAACTAGCACCTTTTAAGTAAATAATAAGCAATCCCTCATTTGAAACATTCATTATTAATGAAACACTTGGATTACTATGAAGAATAGACACTTAATTTGTGAGGTATACCATAGATCCATTACAGCGTGCGGGTTGTAAGTACACAGCTTAATGAGTGTTCACCGTTACATACTCATGTCTCACTACATAGGTATAACAGAGTAGGCAATGTTTTATATCATGCTTTTAAAGCATCAATAAAATTTTGATTTTCCAAAAAGGGAAGAAGGTAAAATCTGCCATACATTAAATAAAGTATCATTGCAACATTACATGTTGGGGGGGGAGAAGAAAGGATTTTTTTGAATATTGTTCTCTGAAAATAAAACAGAGAGCCAGCCAGAGAAAGCAGCGTAGGTATGCTCCGAGCAAGGTCTGACCCACAAATCTTATTTATTTTGTTGACAGACTAGACATCAGAGAATTGTTGATGGGCGATGTAGTGGTTCTACCACATTGAATTTGAAAGAGTCAACATGTATTTACAAAATGTGATATTTGTACAAAATTAGTCAAGAAAGAGAACTCAAGAAAGGCTTCTACACAGATGGAATTATTTGTGTTAGAGATCGAATTTTAAGGTTGGCTTGTTCTTTCATGCCTGATGATGTTTAAAAAGCAGAATTCTAATATTTTCAGAATTATTTTGGTTCTTTGTAGAGTACCTGAAAATTAAACATCAAAGAAAAACAGACCGTACATTTAGGAATTGGAAGGAAATCTGTGAATCACTGTAATACTTTTTTTTTTTTTAAACAGCTTCACATTAATTAACATCAAGTGAATTTGAAAAGCAGCCAAAAAAAAAAAAAAATGAGAATTATTTTTTGTTTTCTTCTAAAAGAGATGATTGGACACAAACATGAATCCCAATTTTCTCAACACTCTACTCTGAATCCTAACCCTCAAACAGTCACACATTCAAGCCAAGAATTTTGAAATGTTTTCATTTTTCTCAAAAACGATGGATCTCTCAGAATATACTTATCCCATTCTCTTATAGTAGAGTGGCTAATTAATTACCACAGGAGCTTATTTTTATCATTATTTATCTCTTGTCCCCACATCAGAGACTCTGACTTGATAAAACTGGGAAGGAACCTGGGATTCTGAATTTGTAACATTTACCCCCAGGTGATTCTGCTGAAGGTAATTCCATTAGTGGCAACTAGTAGCAAAGATGCAGAAATATAAGCACTGCTCTTTATGGCATTGTCTATAGATATATTTCATAGCACTTAGCGATTTAGCCAAAAGTTTTGATTGTATTACTAATCCACAATATATATATTAAGATATAGCCCAAGTATACACTGTTTGAAATTGCATTAATTCTTCCAACACACTATACTGTTATGTAACTTAGCTAATGCTCTATACCTCTGCTCTAAGGAGTTAAACATTGAGATAATCTGAATTCACTGAATTACCAGCAAATGCCATTAAAAAATTTGGTTTCCTTATAAACACATAGGGCATAAATAAATGTCAACATTAATTTATTCATGGTCTATTTCGCACAAAGTATTGTTCTAGATGGAATGGTGATTTAAAATGCATGTACTACCATCCTATGAAGAGGGTAGTGTAATATATCAAGTGTAGGTGGGGTGTGAGTATGTGTGCGTGGGTGCCTTCCTCTAGTTGGGCCACAAAATGCTTCTCCGAAGACATGATATTTAATTATAGCAAAGTGACCTAAAACAATAAAAGTGACCTAAAGTTTACATTCAGTAACATATTATGCTCTGTTATATAACATTACAGTTACGAATATCTGCTGTTTGCCAGGAAATAGCAGGATGAAAGAAACAACACGTATTGAGTGCCAACTCTGGGTCAAACAGTCTTTCACTGCTTCCTGTATATTATCTTGTTACAGACTGCAGCCCAATGTTGCCACTTCTACCAGAAAAAATTTTTGAAATTTTTTCATTTGAAAAAAAAAAGTGATATAAGTCCCAAGGCCCCCTAATCAGATGACTACTTGGTAAAAGAAAGTTTTCAAGGTCCCTAGGGTAGACACATCAACGTACAGAAACACCAAGTCCTGTCTGTCTCATTTTTAGGAGAGGACATCAATAATAAATAATAATCATAATGAGTAGGTAAAGCAAGTATGTTAACAGGTGATAAGTGCAAAGAAAAAATAAAATGTATAGGAAGATAAAGGGGAAATTAGAGGTTTAGAGGGCAAGGGCAAGGAAGCACTTCGCTATATTAAATATGGAGCTGAGGACAGACCTTTATTAGAAAATGACTTGAGCAAAGACTTAAAGGAGGTGGAAATAACTCAATGTATGTCTGGGAAGAGAACTTTTCAGGCAGAGGAGGGAAAAGCTAGGAGAGAAGCACTAACGTCAAACCTAACGAGTATGTAGAAGAAACACCCAGAAAGTCAAGCTGCTACAGGCCAGAGAGCTGATGGAGGCTGCAGGCAATGAAGCATTTTGACTTTCCCTCTGAGGAAAGGGTGATTCTCAAAAGAGTGGGAGCATAGAAGCGCTGTGATCTGGACTACCATTTCCAAGGATCCCTCTGCCTCTGTCGAGTCAAGTGCAAAAGCACAGAGACCTGTTAATAGCCTCCCTTTCAGATGCTTTTGCTGGTTTCTTTTCTTCCCCCTGATTTTTTAATATATTGAAGTTTCCAAGCTCTGACTTTGTTCTTCCCTTCTCCTTCTACACTCTCACTTGTGGTGACTTCATCCTGTCCCATGGAATAAAATGCCATGTATTTGCTGTCAATTCTCAAATTCTTATTTTCACCTCTCTCCCACCTTCCGAACACATATGCGCAGTTTCTAGATTTCTGCCTAAAAATCTCCACTTGGATTCTTAATAACGGAAACAAAAGTGACCATCTCATCTTTCTCCTAAAATTTGTTTTACTTGTTGTCGCTCCTATTTAAGGGATCACAATTCCCCCTCTCCTTTGGCCAGGCTATGAGCAGTGACCTGAAAGTCCGAAGTTCTTTTTGTGGTTGACAGAAACAGGAAAAAATTATACCTCGAGGATTTGAGAAGGAGGATGGTCAGCCACGAGTGTTGGAGTGTGGGGATGGGAGCATTCTGTGACTCTCTTTGCCTCCTCGTTATGCAGTAAAAGGCCCCTCGCACAGTGTCATGACTGCGCATTTCTTCCATCTCCATCCCTGGCTTGCGCAAACATTGAGCAGGAAAGTTTTCAGCTATTTTTTCTTCATTGCTGCCCAGTCTAGCAATGCAGCACCTCCTTTGTTCTTCAACAAGAAGCCAGAAAAGTTAAGGAAGCCACCTCCTGCCCTGTTTTTAAATTGATTGCTTTATTAATCATGCATGTGGCTAGGGCCACGCTACATGGCTCTGCACTGTTTCTATACAGCTTCTAGGTAAGGTCTAAGCCAGGAGCAGACTGACACACTTACCTGCCCAGGGTCTCTCTGCCAAGTGTGTGGTGCATGATAGAACTGTCTCCCCATAACCAGGAAAGCAAGATTATTCCCCTTGTTCCCAGCACTAACATAATGATAGAAATCTGCCGTTAACTTTCTATAGTGTGTATTTTAACTACTTTATTGACATATATTTGGAAGTAGTACATCCTTTTTACCTTCTAGTATAATTATGAGGGTCCTAATCATTCCATTCAGGATTGTCCTCTGAATCTACGTATAAATGGCTTCTTAGAACATAGGGAGAGAGACTGGGGAGATGGAAGATTGACATGGCACCAGGAAGACCTGGGTTTGACTTTCTGTCCTTCTGGTCACTGACTGCATGACCTTGAGTGAGGTACTTTGTCTCTCTGAGTCTCAGTTATGTGTCTGTACACCTGGCAAAACGATGACCTTTAAAAAAAAATTGTATAACAAGAGAATTTCATTAATTCTGTAGATCACTTTAGGTAGTATGGACATTTTAACGATATTGATTCTACCAATCCATGAGCAAGGTAGGTTTTTCCATCTGTTTAC
>NW_012149274.1:1339680-1349152 GCF_000956105.1 Propithecus coquereli | reverse complement strand
GGGAGGAGGGAGGAGGGGATGGGTATTTGTATACACAAGGAGTGCAATGCGCACCACCCGAAGGATGGACATATTTGAAACACGGACTTGGGGGGTGGGGACCAAGGGCAACATACGTAACCTAAACATCTGTACCCCCATAATATGCTGAAATAAAAGTAAAAGAAAAAAAAAAACGAGAATTTCAAACAGGAGTACCTATAGGAAGTTGCTTTTACATGAGGGGAATTGTAAATGTAATTATTGTTATTCCCCCTCTCTTCCCAAGACTCATTAGTCACCTGACTTCAGAGGTTTTGGTCACTGTCAGTGAAGTTGGACTGACTATCAACAATAAATGGAAGGCTGGGTGTGGTGGCCCACACCTGTAATCCTAGCACTCTGGGGGGATGAGGCCCGAGGATTGCTTGAGGTCAGGAGTTTGAGACCAGCCTGAGCAAGAGTGAGACCCCGTCTCTACTAAAAATAGAAAAATTAGTCAGACAGCCTGTCACATGCCTGCAGTCCCGTCCCAGCTACTCAGGAGGCTGTGGCAGGAGGATCACTTGAGCCCAGGAGATCGAGGTTGCAGTGAGCTATGACGATGCCACTGCAGTGTACCCAGGGCAACAGAGCAAGACTGTCTCAATACAAAAAAAAAGAATGAATGGAGAGGTCGAACCAAGGAAAACCAAATCCTGAGACACAGCCATGATCAGGACAGCTTTACTCTCCACCTGCTTCACCTTCCTGTTGTAAGACTTGAAAACCAATCAGGGGAAGGGTGGCAGCGTGACAAGCCAGAGCGGGCTCACGGCAGTGTTGTGACTGATTTATTCATACACGAAACAGTCATTTCTCGGGGAAGACTTACAGACCTCTAATCAATCCCATTGCTCTGGACCTCCAATCTACAGAGCCAAGTTAAATGCCTTCTTTAAACTCGCCTTGAAAGAAGCTATGTTCTCACTTCATTCTTCAAGCCAGATGTAACCCTTACAGAAACTGTTCCAATATTAAATTTTTGTATAATAACATTTAAGAAAAATGTCTTCTTTTTGCTTTCTGTTTACCTTCTAATATCTTATCAATGAAAGGGAGGCATGGGGAAGTATTGTAAGATTAAAGCATTTGAGATTTTGTGGTTGCAAGTCCAACAGCTTTTAAGGTTCCTGACGTTTCTATATGTACTTCCAAACGAGAGTGAAACAATACGTCCAAGCAGTAGCATCTGTACCAACAGAGATGCCAATCTTGAGTACAACACAGAGGCAACACTCTTGGCACAGGTGATAAACTCTGAGAAGATCCTGATCATATCATGAATCCCCAGTGGCTCCTCTATGTCTGGGCCTTTAGTAGATGTTATTTTTTTTTTTTCCTTTTTTCTCTTGAGCAAATTATTTATATCATGATTTTTCAAACACACAAAACCAGGGCGATGCTAATACAGCAAACAAGCAGCACAATCTATTTTACTACAATCCCTGAATGCCAGTAAAGTTCACTTCTCCTTTGACAGCTTGAAAATTGCAATTTGGAACTAAAAGCTTATCCCTGCAATAAAGATTGGCTAGTAAAGTTTTACAAAGAAATGAGAAATTTGGCTGCCAGTTGCATTTGAATCTTGTTGGAAAGGAGACTCTTACCAGAAAAGGTTGTGCCCTTGATGTGTTAAGCAGGCTGTCCACTTAACCCAAAGGTCTATTCAAACAGTTCAATCAAATTGTAAGCTGTCACAACACCCTCCAAATACATTAGAGCAGCCCTGCTAACAGCTGAAAGACCTTGTCTAAGCACCAAGTATGTTTATTGAGAATAAATCTCGAGTCCCAGCTGAAAAGCTGAAAATGGATCTAAGGTTAAAAATGATAAGTTTTTAAATTGGTGTTTGATTGTACTGACACCAAATATACAAACAGTGGTCCTCTAAGACCACAGTCTTTAATGTGGGGTCTTGAAAACTTGTTAGAAATGCCAACTCCTGGGTCTTACCCAGTCTCAACTGAATCAGAAACTCTAGGGGACATACCCAGTAATTTGCTTCTCGACATACCCTGGAAGTGGTTCTAATTCAAACTAAAGCATAAGAAACACTTATCTAGGAGTTTATGTTTCTGATGAAGCATTATGAATGCTGCGTCCATTTTCACAGTGAAAACAAGTAGTGCAAATTGGATTAATCATGATCATTGAATAGTTGCCAATTTTCTAGAATGATCTTTTTTTGTATAATTACTGAAATCTGAAGCTGAGTACTAGTGAATCTAATGTAATATTAATATTGATTGTTGGGGACACCATCAGGGAAAGGAAGAAAGGAAGAATAGGTGAAGTATAAAGTGATAATTGTAATATTGTTACCAGTAACAACAAGGAAAGAAATATGGAAGATAAATATCACCTTCAGAAACGTGGGTTCTGGCCGGGCGTGGTGGCTCACGCCTGTAATCCTAGCACTCTGGGAGGCCGAGGCAGGCAGATTGTTTGAGCTCAGGAGTTCGAGACCAGCCTGAGCAAGAGCGAGAGCCCGTCTCTACCAAAAATAGAAAGAAATTAATTGGACAACTAAAAATATATAGAAAAAATTAGCCGGGCATGGTGGCACATGCCTGTAGTCCCAGCTACTTGGGAAGCTGAGGCAGGAGGATTGCTTGAGCCCGGGAGTTTGAGGTTGCTGTGAGCTAGAATGACGCCACAGCACTCTAGCCAGGGAAACACAGTGAGACTCTGTCTCAAAAAAAAAAAAAAAAAAGAAACGTACGTTCTTTTTCTTCACAAAGGACAAGTAAAATATATCACAAATCTATTTAACCAGTAATTATGTAGTCTTTTTTTTTTTTTTTGAGTGAGACTCTCACTGTCAACCAGGCTGGAGTGCAACGGCACCATCTTAGCTCATCCTAACCTCCAATTTCTGGGCTCAAGCTATCTTCTCACCTCAGCCTCCCAGGTAATTGGGACTACAGGTGTGTACCACCAAGTCTAACTGATATATATATATATATTTTTTTTTTCCCATAGAGATGGGGTCTCTCTCTGTTGTCCAGTCTTGTCTGGAACACCTGGCCTCAAGCAATCCTGGCTGCCTTGGCCACCAATGTGCTGAGATTATGCGCATGAGCCACTGTGCCTGGCAATGTAGTCTTACATTAGGTTGATTTATTTTAAATAGTTGGACAAAATCTGAAACATTATTCTAAAATTTGTGTTATTTTCGACATAGACAATAATCACTTCCACATGCAAAGTCCGCTGTGGATGCATCGGCCTCAATTCGCTTCCACGATGACTGTGGAAAGGACCTCATTGCTGGAGCCAGAGAATCTGGGATGAGTCTGTGGCCTCCCGCTTACTGCGTGTGTGACTTTGGAAAAATAACCTAGGCTTTATGAGCTTCTGAGCTTCGGGGGGCTTTTGTTGTTGTTGTTCGGGGTTTGTTGTTTGTTTGTTTATTTATTTGGAAATTGAGTTGCTAACACCAAGGGCTGGTGTGAGCACTCCTGACAAGGGAAGTAAAGCACTCGGCTGAGTACCAGCCGCAGGGTGGACACGGGATGTGGCATTATTATTGCCTCCTATTTTCAGTTTACCAGTTTTCTCTGTCCCTGTTGCGCACTTGCCATCTGTGACACAAACCTTTCCAGCTATCTCTGTCCTTTATCTCAGACCCGATTCACGGGCACCCACTCCGGCTGTTCTCTGCTCCTTTTTTGCAGATCCCTTATAATTCGTTTCATCATGTGTGAACATTCACGTATACTCAAACTCGTTCCTTGAAATGCTCATTTAGTTTCCTCCCCGTAATGAAATACGATAGCCCCACTTTGCTAGTCACTTTCTTCTTGCTCGCTCCACAGGAACATGTTGGTATAATTCTTATTTCTTGTTCTCTTATCTAGGTCACTGGTAATCATCATCACCCTAAAACCTTCCTACTGAAAAACTAATACAATGCAACCTACTTAGAACCATTTCTTTCTTTTTTTTAACCATTCAATTTGTGAGTGTCCATGGGGTACTTGCCCATCTATTTCGGGAAGTCTGCCTCTCCCGTGGGACTCCACACTCCCCAGGCAGAAAGTCGAAGCTCTCTATCCCTCTGATCCAATCTGCTTCTGCCGTGTGTTACAGTCAACTAGGTTTCACTTTGTTCCTTAACACATCCTTTAAAGTTTCCTACTTCTGTGCATATTCTCATGCAATATCTTGGATATAAATGTCTTCACTTCTATAATATCCTATAAAAATATTGTCCAAAATTCCAACACAAATGCTACAAACCAGTCACACACCACTTGTTCATTCTCTTGCTTTAAACAGTAATTGTCTTATACAATAACATGGCAGTTATGATATTGTGTTATTTCAAATATTGCACAATTGAAAATAGTGTTTACTCCAGAAGTGAGACCTCTCTTTCTCTCTTTCCATCTATATCTGTTCCATCAGTATTTATATCATCATCTCTGTTATAATATTCCATATTATATATTCTATGTAGAATATATATCTACAGATATAGACAGAATACAATATATATTCTATCTAATCTATCTTAACTAAATTTCATATTTGGATTTTTTTAAAGCTCTATAGACGTACATGAGCAACCACTTATCAGCATGATAAGAAGACAGAACTCACTTAAGTACACTATGATCGCAGAAAAAATAAATAAATAAAGGAAGTACTCCAAAAATATCTTTCCATAATGTGCCACAGCGAGCGCTGATGATTTCTTATCAACCAACTCCCTCGGGTGCTCCAAAAATTATTCAAAAGACTGAAAATCCCCAGGTCAATCTATTTTCTTTCCTAGATCTCGATTTGTGGTACATGACCGGTATCTTAGGCTCTTGCTAACTGCCAGTGATCTCGCCTGTCGGCGCTGCACTAAATCTCCCCCATTTGCATCCAGGCTAGATGCTCAGTTTGTGTCTGTGTTCACTGTGCCCAGCCAACGTATCACCGCCAGTCAGGCTGGCATTTCAGCTGGCGACCCTGGGTCTGGCATTTGTTACAGCTGTCTTTCAAATAGGTAATGAAAAGTCGAAGTTTAACTTTGACTAAAATTAATACCACACAAACAAAAATAAGTTAGGAAAAAAATAGAACATAACACAGGGGGACTTGTTAGAATGGCTAACAAAATAGTAATATGTAACTTAATTGATTTGTAGACACCATAAATTTTAATTTCAGATAAAGGCAAACAGTGTTTAATGTTTATTATATTTTGGCTCACATTTATCTACACGTATTTTTTTGTCTTTCTTTAAAAGCATACTGACTAGGTTTAGAGATGAAATATTGGATACTAATATAAAGATAAAATTGTCCTTCCAGAATACATCATTTCCTGTATATTAAAAATATATTGCAGAAGACATAGAATACACTTTTCTTTCCCATGCTCAATCCCCTGAAAAACAAAAACAAACAAAAATCAACTTTAAAAAAAAGACAGATGACTATATTTGACCTTTATAGCCTTTTCACTAAATATTTATTTAAAAATACATTTATGTATTTTTTAAAGATACTATATGATTTAATAATAAAATTGATTAAATTTATGAAATTTTAAATGAAGGTTTTTATCACATTAATTTATTTACTACACATTTATAGAATGCCTATTATGTTTTCTTCAGTGCCAGATGCTAATAAAAGCAAAGGAAATTAAACAAATATGAAGAACTCCACGCCTAGAGAACTTGCAGTTTTGTGCACAGACCCACGAGGATAGCTGGGATTACTAAATCTACTGATTGTCTACTAGCACATATCGCAGTAGGGACGGCAATTGGGATTATTTGCATATTTGTACTTTATTTTCTTTAAGATTAAGATTAATTTATGATGCTTATGGTATCTTTTGAGACATAGAATTCTATATACGTCTATGCAATAAAGCTTATTCATTGTGTTTTTCAAATTTTAAATTATACTTATTTTCTTCGATCTATTATTAGTGTTAAAATCCTTTGCTACAGCGACTTGTCAATTATTAAAATTCTGTCAATGTTTGCTTTGTATAATTTGTGGGTATGATTTTTAAGGGTATAAAATTAAGAATTTTTATGGCTTCTGGTAAGCTATTTCATTTGTCATTATATAGTGGCAGACTTTCCATCATAATTTCTGAGTCTGATATAAATATAGTAATACGACTTTATTCAAAAGAGTGTTTTCACAGAATAATTTCTTCATCCTTTTAAATCTAGCTTTTCTGAGTTATTATTATATCTATGTATCTCTTACAAAGAGTATATAGCTAGATTTTACTTTTAATTTTATATTACTAGAATTTCAGTATTTCAAATAAGTAAAATCAGTTTATACCTATTGTGTTACTGTTGAATTTTTATTTTCTTGTCTTTCATGTTTTCTTCGCTTTTTCTTTTACTTTTTGTTATCTAATATACGATTTTTTTAAATTATATTTCTTCTTCCACTAACTCAAATATCTTATCGTTGATACTTTAGTAGTTTTTTTAAATTTTAAAATCCACTTGAGTTAATAAATTTTAACTTTAATTTAAAAATGTAACCTCCTCAAGAATTGCACAAAAAAATAGGCATTACATCTATGCATCTTTGTAGCAACCACTATGACTTTATTACCTAATAATTTAGTTTTACTTTATTCTTAATTTTCTTCCCCAATGTAGACATTATCTTAGTCATTAATTGTCAGCCAATTATCATTATTTAGCTTAACTAACATGCTATGTACCAACATTTGCTCATGATTGCTTCTTAAATTTCACATTTTCATTTTGAATTCAGGTTTCCAGTTTTCTTTCTTACTGAAAATATATTATGGAGAAAAAAAGCAAAGACTGAGAGTGTATCATGATGTTGTTTGTTTTCTTCAAATAAGCTCCAATAAAAGGTACATTCTTGGTCTTTGTCCCCCAACACCCACATACACAATATATTTTTTTTCCATTCTTTCTCTTGAATGAGGCTTTAACTGAGTACAGAATTTTAGGGTGACAATTATATTCCCTCAACATTTTTAGAATGTAATTTTATAATCTTCTTCCTATTGATTTCTCTACTCAGAGGAGCCAAAGTTCTATTTATCCTGGAAAATTATCCACAAAATCATTTGAATATTTTATCCTCACATTCTTTTATTCTCTACTTCTAAGATTTGAAAACATTCTCAGCCTACCTGTTGTATTTCTTGGTGCTTTTTCTTTTGCATGTTGACAACTTTATCACTTTCAGATGCGTTCTAGTTAATGTCGCAGTGATTCTTTTCTTGGGAAATCTTTGCTTACTGAGTCACAGACATTGTTGCAAAACAAGTGTGCATTTCTTGCTCCCTGTAACTATCTTCCTAATCTGGGACAAATTTTACATTAATTTCTGGACTTGAAGACTCATGCCTCACTTGAATAATATAAATTGGACTCCATATCCATGTGAGGTAGAGGATTGGGTTCTTGTTTCTCACAAATAATATTTTATTTTCTCAACTAAGAGCCCCAGGAAGAGATAAGATTATTTGTAGCCTCCATAGGTCAGTAGACAAATTTACCATGAATAATTATTTTCCTGAGAAAGCAACTCTTCTAAGGTCCTGGCATTATGAAAGAGGGAGGTGGGCATCTCAATTTATCACATGACCTTTTGCTCCTTCCTTTGAATCCAGCTTTATATTATATTATTATGTTACATGGTTTCATTATATTTCATTTTATATTACACAACCTTCGTCTCACATTTCTGTTGGTTTTAACAGGAGAATTAATGCGTCTTAATATCACATGCAAAAAGAAACAAAAGTCTCTATCCTTTCCTAATGTGTTTCATTCGTGTTACATTCATGTTTTGCTTATGGTACCATAAAGACAATGTTAAATTAATATATTTACAACACCCTGCCTTGTTTCCTACTTGGGTAATTTTTTTTCTAAATTTCAATATTCGAATGTGACCAATTGTAATATTCATAACTGGTATTTTTCACTTAGTAGAAAATATTATACACGTTTTAATAAGAGAAAATTCAGAAAAATAAAGTATAACTATGTTTATAATTAAGCCTTTACGTGACTTTATAGCTTTAATTATTTTTCCTTGGGAAAATTTTAACATATTAAAATATATTAAAATATTAACTTTTATAACAGGAAATTGACTTAAAATATGGAATATGTATTTCTCAATCTCTAGAATGACACTACAAATATGACCCTCAGGTCCTTAAGAGACAGAGAAGGACGAAGGGAACTCTCTCAAGTACCCTTTGAGACTCTCTATAGTTACTGATCATAAAACAAAAATAATTGTTTTTAATTATGTCCATGGCTGATGGCACATCAGCAATAAACATTGTATTTTAATAAAAAGCTCATGCTCTGCTAAGGAAGAAAACAGATAGGTTGGTGGAGAAATCTGTCTGATCACTGGAAATCTCAGAGGCTTTAACTCATAATCATCTGTCCTCTCAGCTTCCTCGTCTCATGGTGTGTGATCTGCAGTAGATACGTTCATCATTCTTTAAAGTCTGTTTTTAAATATCGAGTATAAAAATCTTCATCTTTAGGTCTTATTGTTTTTCTTTAAGTATGGGGGAAATTGTAATTATTATTACAATCACAACACACAAAGGACTTTGAAATATCTATTTATTTTAGCAGGACTGTTTTCCCAGATATATTGGAAATGGGAAGGACATTAGAGGTCAAGCATCGCAATGTCACGTCCACTATTTCATTTCTTGCACAAGCCCCGCAATGGCCGACCTTCCAGCCCTGTGAGTACATGTGGTTGGATGGGTGATACTCCCTATTTTCATGGCACCATATTATACATCACAATGTATTTTAAATATTAAATACTTAAAATACTAAATATTTGATTTTTAATACTTTAAATTTAAAATATTTAAATTTTGAAATATTAAAAACATGTGTACATTATTAAAATGTATTCTCCTCCAAATTCTAACAAAATTGTCCCAGCGTTTCCCCTTAGAAAGACAGTTCTTAACATTTTAAATCTATGTCCTCTTGATAATTGTACAAATTTGGCTGTTCTTATCTCCTCTCCAGCTCCTCTGCTTCACCCCAAATGCTGATATACTCTGGGAGAATCCTGTGTCATTTTCCCTTAAGAATCACAACTAGAAATCACTTTCCTCTGTCAAACTACACTTCTTCATCTCTGATATCATATCTCACTAGCTAAGAATTATTTCCTAAGGCCATATATATTTAATCTTTGCCTTCTGTGGGTAAATAGAAGAAAATGAGTTTTTATCAAGTGCTTACTCTATACCAGACATTGTACTGCACGTTCTACTTACCCTTTCAGTTACCAAAGGGGCTTATCAAAATAGTGTCCTTTTGTAATAAAATATTATGATATTACTATTTCATCTATGTTTATGTAAGTTATCATAGAACCACATTATACTGTTAAATCATACAAAGCTTCTAGCAAATAAAAAAAAATCTCAAAGTAATTTTCC
>NW_012149274.1:1336939-1337855 GCF_000956105.1 Propithecus coquereli | reverse complement strand
TATGTTATCATGTATCAGGAAAGAGTGAAATCACCAAAATGGAGGAGTAGAAGCAATCTGGTTTCATTCTCCCCCACGGGAAACAAACAAACAAAAAAACTATCCAGTGCCAAGATTATCTCCAACAATATCCCAGAACTCCAAACTGAGGCTGTAATGAACCCTGGAGCCACAAAGAAGTGAGCAGAAGCTACGAGAAATGGACTTCTCTAACTATGATGACTCTCCTTCAAACTGTAAGGCACCAGGTGGGAAAGTCTCCCAGACTCATGGTATCTACACTGGATAAAGTGAGATTGAGACAGACAGCCAACTTCCACGTCATATTGGTCCCTACACAGGAAAGCTGTTCCTCACTCAATGCATGGTAAGTATTGTGAGTGCTTTAGGGAGAAAAACCTCTGAGGGCAGTTGGAGACAGACAGTGACAGTAGGGCTAGCAATCTCAGGATGTGAAACTCCAGGGCTGTTCTCCATCTTAGACAAAGGAGATGCTAAATCAAAGAGGCAGTTTAGAAAGACCATGCTGCAAGAGATGCACCTCATGGGCCCTTTGGACATAAATCACCAGCCACCCTCTTCACCTAGCTGGGAAATTCCCTTTGAGATCCTGACATTCATGATGAGCAGCACTTCAAACTTTCGTGCAAGCTGTGGCAAACCTGGACAAAGGCATCATCTAAAACCTAATAGGAGGTAGTGATCTAGGGCTAAAGTTAACAGTATGCAAATTGTACAGGACCTCTAAACATATATATATACTAGAGAAGCCAAATGAACCCAGAAAGCAAAGACTGGAATAAATAAGAAACCTCTTCAAATGGACAAAGCAAGGAACCAGTGTCTAACCCCCCAAAAGATGGAAATATGTGAGCGCTTAGACCAAGAATACAAAATACAATAGTTTACTAAGAGA
>NW_012149274.1:1335428-1336889 GCF_000956105.1 Propithecus coquereli | reverse complement strand
AATTTTTTTCTTATCTCATTCACCATGGTTTCTAACCTTTAATCATTTTATGTTTTGATTGGTATGCCATTTCTTTCTAAGTTCAAGTAGTTGATTAAAATGCTACCTAAACATGATCAAAGCACTTTTTCCTTCAACATACTACTAGAAAAATCTGTGCTGACTTTGCTCATCACTGCTAGTGTACTTTATTTTGTCATCTACAATATTATTATTTATAAAATTATGTTTTGAGTGCTAAATTTATTCTGAGCAATATCCTAGTGTTAGGTTTTTAAAGATCTTTTAAACATCTCCATTAGGTAGAAACTATTATTTCACCCATTTTGCATATGAGGTAAACAAAGTTTAGAAAACATAGTTAACTTTCATAAAGACACAGACATATTAAATTGTGAAGCCAGAGTTCAAACCCACTTCTGTCTAACTAGAGAGTCCCACACTTTAGCTCTGTGTTATAAATATTTCTATGGGTTTCCTTGGAATCAATTATGAAATTTGTTACTCTGTAGTTTCCAAATCTACTTTGATGTACTTCAAAGTACCATGATATCTAATCAATCTAACCATATTTTACAAAGTTTATTAACAATTAAACTTTAATTCTACCTACAGAACTCCTCTTCAGTCTAGGATGTGATTCATCTGGTTATAGCAGTTTGAATACATTTAAAGTTGCAAAGTTATTTTTACTCTTTCTTGGCTTAGCTAGGGTTTTAACAATATCTTAATATAAATATTACTAATGGGTATTTTATAGGTAAAAATGGCTATGAAAAGGAGAAATTGAGACATTCAGAAGTTCTGCTTTTCCTCTATCATCTGTTAATGTAAAATATCAGTCTATACCCAAGAAATATCTTTCATTTTCTTTATGTACTTTCTTTATCCTTAGTGTTTTTCATTCAGTGTACCACATATGGAACTTTAGTCTTCTTTATACAATTTTATATATTCATGCAACTTTTTAACTGTCTTCTTTATACAATCCAATATTTTAACTATATGAAACAATTTATGGATATAGATAAAGAAATATCTTAGCTAAATAATTTTGGGGCCATATTAAGCACTTACAGAGTTTTTGTATGATTTAAAATAGAAAAATGTGTCCTCTGAGAAGATACATGACAAGAGCTACTCCTTCTTCTGAGCTAATGCTGCCCCTCTTAGGGTGAGTGAGTTGCTTAACAAGTGAGTATCATCCAGATGCCAGCCCTGACTCCATTTCTGGCTGGATAAGAGCCTGCACATTCTCATGTTTTCTGTGATTTCCATTTTCCCAGAGAGCTAAACTTTTTGGGGGGCTCACATAGTAGTTTAGACTTTTTATATCGTGGAGATTTTCAAACAATTACTGGATTATAACTCAACAATGTCAGGGACTACTCATATCTTATTTGCCACTGTATCCTTGCAAATAAGATACTCCTTGGAACATATATTGTTATTTATAATATG
>NW_012149274.1:1332182-1333823 GCF_000956105.1 Propithecus coquereli | reverse complement strand
TCCCAGACATGAATAGTGTCTCTCCATAAATTAATATAATTATATTAGAGACAAACAGCCTTCCCTATTATCAACATCCCCCACGACAGTGTTATATTTGTTACAATTGATGAACCTACATTGACACATCATTATCATCCAAAGCCCATAGTTTATGTAAGAGTTCATTCTTAGTGTTGTAAGTGCTATGGGTTTGGATAAATGTATAATGATATGTATCCACAGTTACAGTAGCATACAATGAAAAAATAATATATTCAGGTTAACTAAGGAGTACAGTAGCAGCACTAGATACCTGTATCAGTTGTTAAAGAACAGCAACAACAAACAATGACAAGCTTTCAGTCTCTACCTATAATGCTGTGTTTTGATTAAAGGTTACTGTACACTGTATTTTTTTAGGTAAGAAGAAACATTTAAAGCAGTCAAGGGACCCTTCTGTGGGTTCTCTAGGGATAAGGAGGTATTCTGCTGGACGGCTTTTTAAAGTGTTTCCTCTAATGTCATCTGCCTCATTAGCAATGGCTTTTGCCTTAGAAGTTTCTCTTTGATTTTATAAAACGGCATGATTTCTTTTTCTGTTACGAATGCACACTGCTCCAGTCCTTTAAAAACCCACCACATATTTTTTACCACATCATCTACAGGCACTTTTCTGCAGTGTTAACAACATCATCTGCATCATCACTATTATCCCAATCACCTTGATTCATAACTATCTTAGCTATTTCGCCATCAGTCAATGAATGAACAACTAGAGCCTCATTATCAATGTGGAAAACATCTTCAATATTTACTTCCTCCAGCTTATTGACAGACACTGAAGGTATATTTCTTGCACGTGTGAGGAGGTCAGACATCATTTTTTCTCACTTGATATATCGAATCCTTCAAAGTCAAAAGCTTACTTATCATCATCACTGAACATAGTCACAGGCCAGAGGTTTTGCCAGGCACGCCCAACTGTGTCTTTAGTCATTATGTTCTAAGCATTGACAAGAGCATGTGTATGGTATCCTTCATGCTAAGCTCATTTTGAAAACCTTCCACACCCGTGCCTCTCCTCAGTGCTGCTAGCGTGCTGTTCAAGAAAGTGTTTTATATATTCTCTTCATTAATCTAAGGATATCCTGGTCACATGCCTAATTAATAAAGTCATTTGAGGTAAAGTACATGGCATAAACATTATTTTTGATGAGAATTTTAGCTGAAGAATAAGAAGAACGGTTGTCAAGGAGTAACAAAATCTTGCATTCATCATCTGGTCCAACTTCCCTGGAGTGAACAGGAGCCACTAGTACAAACTGTGAAACAAATCAGAAAAAATGCCCATAGTGGTCCGTGCCTTTTTGTTAGCATAGTGAACTCGTAAGAAGTTCTCTCCTTGAAAAGAGTGAGAACACAAGCTTTTGCCCATCACAGCAAGTTTACACTTGTGCATGCCTGGTGCATTAGCCCATCTCAACAGAGTCATTCTGTTTTTGGCATCCTTAATTCTTGCAGAGGTGATCTCATAACACGTAATAAATGTCTTTCTGCAGCAATTATACCAAAATGGTGATGTTTCATCTGCAGTACAGACTTGTTCTGGTGGCAGATTTTCGTCAGTGATGACCTTGGTAAACTTGTCAATGAATTTCT
>NW_012149274.1:1330826-1332132 GCF_000956105.1 Propithecus coquereli | reverse complement strand
CTATTTCCCCCTTTGGTGAGACAAAATCACTAAGGTGGGCTGGAGTTTTGTATTTCCCTTCTCCGCGTTGAAGGCAAGAGTGGACAGGTGTGGTTAAGCTCTGATAAAATCCCAACAAGTTAGGCACTTCTATTTCACTTGAAATACGATTTCTTCTAAAAGATCTAATTTCAGAAACTTATTTACCTTTCTTTTCTTCTCTTTTCCAATGTATCTTAACATGGTACGTTGGTTTCTCAGTTGGTGATTCTTCCTCCCACCCCATTTTGTCTTTTTTAAAACTAAAAAGTATTTTTTCCACTACTAGAATTCATTGTCCGAATACATTTAACATAACAAATGTTCAATTCCTCTTGCCTATTTCATTTTCTAAAATCTATACCCCACATAAAAAATAAAAGAGTAAAACACTTACTATGCATTTTGCTGCACAGGATTATGAAAATCACTGGAGAAATGCTTCAGATCAGCAGAATCCATTAAAAGTCTGAAGTTCAATGAGTTTGCTGTCTCCCTCATGCTGCACACGTGCTTTCCAGCTAAAGAACATGTCATTTGTCGTGTCATAGCTACAAATCAAAATTCCATAGTCCTGAGCTGGGAAGCGCTACATACTACAAAGTTTGGCGGTACTTAAATTAATAGAATAAATGAATTAATGACTGAGTGAATATTAGCAAAAAAAAGCAAAAAACTTGCTTGTCTTTATTGGTGTCTATATTAGTACATGAAACATAGAATTCTGCTTCTAATATTCTCAATTTGCTCTTTATTAGCAAGGCTTTGTAATTGTTTATAAATCCAGATGCATAGTTTTCCTTTCTTTCTTTCTTCTCTATTAATTTTTTTCTCTCACATATTATTTTCATTGATATTGTCTCTTCCTCGTTGGCATTTTTCTTCTTTCAGGTTTTATTCTTGCATTATTTCTCATATTCTTTCTTGACACAATGTAGCCTTTTAGCCTTTTAAAAACCTCAGCACATAGAGAGATGTTCCTGGAGCCCTTTAACCTTATCCTTTAGCAGAGAGATGAGCTTGCAATTGTAGCATACATAATTGGTGAGTACCTCAGGCAAAAGACGAACTTAGCATATATCCTGAAGATTCCTGAAATAGTTCCCTTGATGCCCAGACTTCTGCAAGTTGAACTCAAGTACTTTGTGACTCCTTCTGGAATCTCTCTGTGCTCTGTCAAGTCACACTGACAGCTAGTTGTGCCGGTTTTCTAGGGACTTAGGATCTAAAGGGTCCTGCTGCCATTAAGATTGGCTGACCACCATAATCTCCTGATGTAAATCTCTGA
>NW_012149274.1:1330384-1330776 GCF_000956105.1 Propithecus coquereli | reverse complement strand
TGCTGCTTCATGATCAGCAGATGTTTTATCACCATACATCTTTAAAACTCTGATGTCTTGTATTTTCTTAAATTTCTGCAACCGACTTGTTGAGTATTCACAGTTCCCTTCCATTTTCAGATTATTGTGATAGATCTTTGTTTCAGGATCGGCATAAAATTAAGTGCATGCATTCAATGCAGCCCTGATGGATGCACTCTGAACACACAACCGACATCTTCATGTTCAGCTTTACGCAGTGTTTTTCTACTTTTCATTAATTTCTGTTCATCATTTTCAGCATAGAACTTCAAAAGTTTATACTTCTGTTTATTCAGGTCATATGTTGTGGTCATTCCAACACTATGCTCTTCTGTTAAGACATTTCACAGGTACACTGCTATCCAGTTTCT
>NW_012149274.1:1326532-1329134 GCF_000956105.1 Propithecus coquereli | reverse complement strand
TATAAGGACTCTCTTCATAGATAAACTAACAAAATGAAAACCAGTTCACCACCTGATGCACATTATCTGCTATGAATCTTCAAAAGCAGATAATAAAGTCAGATTGGAGTTCTCCAATGGCTGGTGTGTGTTGCGTGTTTGTGTGTGTGTGTGTGTGTGTGTGTGTGTGTGTGTGTGTTCCCTGAGACAACAGAGAGCGATTTTAAAGAATTACCTTGCACGACTGTGTGGGCTGGCAAGTCCAAAATCTGTAGGGCAGACTGGCAGTCTGAAAATTCACACAGGATTTAGTGTTCAGTCTTGAATCTGAAGGCTCAAGAATTCCTTCCTTTTCAGAAAACCTCCATTTCTGTTTTTAAGGCCTTCAAGTAACTGGTTATGGCCCACCAACATCCACCTACTCTATGGAGGATAACCTTCTCTACTCAAAATCTACTGATTTAATTGTCAACCTTTATTTGATGACTACTGATTTAAATATTAATCACATCTTTAAAAATTACCTTCACTGAAACATCTCCATTGGTGCTTGGCCAAACACCTGGGTACTGATGCCTGGCCAAGTGACACATAAAATTAACCATTACACTTGTCTACGTTAAAAGGTGATCATTAGGCCCAAATTAAATAACACAGGCTTGGTAAGGTGCTTAGCACAGGGCCTTTCACGTAGAAGCCTTTCTACCATTGCTGTGTAGCACTACTGCTACTGATAGCGGTGCAGCTAACACCACTCCTCACACTGCTCTTGCTGCTATTACCAGTACAAACGAAGGCGTATTTTGATTCTCTCCTACTCATTTCCTAAAGTTTACTGGAACACAATTATCCACTGTCAGCTAAGTAGGTGCCACAACAATCCATTCGAATTTCTTAAATTCAAATTAACTCAATTACACATTACACTAAACCATCTCCTTTCATCTATCACCTACGATCTTGATATCACTAGTTTTCCCAGAGCATGTGCTTATTTCTCTCTTGTGTGTCATCAAGTCGTACATTCTATGGAAAGGTTAATCATAATTCTTGTAGCTTAATAATTTTACAATGACATTTCTGGAGTTAGCTATATAAATCGTGAGCAAATTACTTAAGTTTTCCAAACCTCCATTTCCCTTCTGCAAATTGTAAACAATATGATCTATCTCTGATCTATTTATATCTATCTATATCTAATTGTGTATACTTTTGAAGCTCAATATTATTAGCTTGCTCAGACACAAATGTGGCTTTTATTTATGTTTCTAACAGTTTTATGCTCCACATTAGAGGTAGCATTTTAGAGTAGAAATCATATCCTGTGTGTGTTTCAGTCTCCCTCCCCTGCTTCCATGACTTCCATAGTGTACGGAGGTACCAAACTGTGACATATATTAAATTAGTAGATTCCATTATTTAATTTAATACATTCTAAAATAAATAATTAAAGTCTTAGCTTCCTGGATTCATGGTGGAGAATGCAGTGGGTGGAACAACAGGCCATTGGGAATGAAAATAGAATAATGGAGATGGGCCTTGCCTGTGAAGCAAGCAAAAATATTCCGAAAACAGAAATTGATGACAACTGGAGACTAGGGCACCCAACGCTAAATCTCTAAACTAGTTTTACAGATTTTGACATGGAGCATCACTCAACATTGTTATGGGCTTAATTGTCCAATGGTATTTAGCGATACATTAATTTCTAAAATAGAATGTCCTGTAGCAAAGGAGCCTGAGCTATACTTCAAGTGCCAATACACGGTTGGAAAATGCAGTCTCAGGGCCTAGAATAAGAAAAATGGAATAACATGGGGAAGGGAGGTGACAGATGTGAGGTGGTGCCCTAGTGAACTTCAGACAAGACTGCGAAGGTTGCACAGCTGCACTTCATCTCTCTGGACACATCTTAAGGGGCTACCTCCACACCCACCATGTAGGACGGGAAAAGATCACTAGTTTGTAAATAAAATTTACAATGATAATTCTACCTAAAAATAATGTATCTCCACTTCAAATACATGTGTCTGTTAGATGAAGAGAGACATTGTTATATATTTGTATCTATTTAAATGAAAAGCTTTAACATGACAAAATCAATACAAAGAGTTTTGATTTTTTAAAATGACTTTCTAAACCTAATTTGATCCAGCAAGGAGATAGGAGATGCCCCTTAAAACTCTACTTGCATTTAGTTTCAATAACTATTCCTCCTAAACAATTATTTTATCCCTAAGTTGCCCTTGTAACAGGTAAGCAGGTCAAAATGATAGATAATTACATTTCTTTATCAAACCCAATATAGTCCCTGAAGCAGTTGTAAACAACCTGTGCTTCTTTACTTATTAATTTAATTTAAAAACATTTACTGAGTACCTACTGTGTGCCAAAACTCTATTACATGCTAAAAATACAAAAATAAATAAGGTAGTTCCTTATTTATTGTCCCTATCTTCTGAAGTTTATATTCTATCAGAGAGAAGCAACAATAGCAAAATTCATAAAATAAAATTAGACATTTTTACTTTTCTCTAAGTGTTGTAAAGAAAACAAAAAAGTTGATTCTATGCATAGTAACGTGGGAGGGTGGGGACAGATTTAGCACTATATCTTGTAGGCT
>NW_012149274.1:1324798-1326482 GCF_000956105.1 Propithecus coquereli | reverse complement strand
GGGTAGGCCTCATTCAATCAGTTGAAGGTCTAAGAGCAAAGCCTGAGGTTTCCCAAAAAGGAAGGGATTCTGCCTCCAGACTGCCTTTAGACTCAAGACTACAACATCAACTTCTGTTGGAATTTCCAGCCTGCTGGCTTACCCTGTGTATTATAGACTTGCCAGGCCCACAGTTGCAAGACAATTCCTTAAACTCTCTCTCTCTCTGTATATAGATAGATAGATGTATATATATATACACCTTAATATAATTTCATCATCTGTTGTTGAAAATTCAAATAAAAAATGTGCATCAGATGGTGTGCTGGTGTTCAGTTTGTTAGTTTATCTATGAAGAGAGTCCATGTATTCCAAGAGCCAACAAAATAAATATGTTTCCATCCTGCTCTCACTGCAAGTACAGGTTCCACCACCCGCCTGTGAGCCCCTCTGCCTATTCCCTGTCAGAACTAAAATCTCTAGTTCAGCAGAGCATAAGGCCACGCAGACAGGAAGCAAAAATTTAGCTAACAGATCATTAGAGGTCATAGGTACTACTAACTGTTGCTATTTTCCACACCTTGATTCCTGGACCTGTGAATCCTGGCTGAATTGGACAAAGATTTAAAGCATGTATCGCTTCTTCCAGAACCTTGCCCCAGCCCAACAAGGTATTGTTACCTCGCTGGCACTGTAAATGATTCTTACAAAGGCCATTCTGCCATTCTATTAAGCCAGCCTCTTCAAGGTGGTAGAGAATATGGTAAGACCAGTGAATTTCATGAGCATGGCCCCATTGCTGCACTTCGTTTTCTATGAAGTGAATTCCTTGATCAGAAGCAATGTTGTCTGGAGCACCATCGTATGATGATAAAAAAGGCATTCTGTAAGTCCAGGAATGATAGTTTTGGTAGAGGCACTGAGTATAGGGATGTCGAATCCATATCCAAATTGTCTATTACAGTAAGAACAAAATGATGGAAATGATGGAAATGGAAATGGTTCAATGTAATCAATCTGTCACCAGGTAGTTAGTTATCACCCCAGAGAATGGAGATGGTGTCATATTGGAGGCTCAGCATTATTCTCTGCTGCAGGTAGATTAGATGTTCAGCTGTGGATGTGGCCCAGTCAACCTTGATGAGTGGAAATCCACATTGCTGAGCTCAGGCATAACCTTCGCCCTTGCCCCCATGGCCACTTTATTTATGAGCCCATTGGATGACGACAGGAGTGTCAGGAGAAAGAGGCTGACTGGTATCCACAGAACAAGTCATACTATCCACTTGATTATTAAAATCTTCCTTTACTGTGGTCACCTTTGGTGAGCCTGCACGAGACACAGATATCTTCATTTTTTTATGCATTCAGAGAAATACATCCATATACTTCCAGTATATGGAAGTCAATTTGTCAGAAAATTTCCAGTGATTGTTCCTTCCAAATCCATGACCATCAGCCAAACTATTGGCCACAATCCATAAACTGGTATATAATAGTATGTCTGGCCATTTTTTCTTCCAAGCAAAATGAATATCCAGATGCACTGCTCAAATTTCTGCCCAATGAGAAAAATTCTCTTCACCGCTGCCTTTCAGGCATTTCCCAGAAAGGGGCTGTAGTGTTGCTGTTATTCACTTTTGAATGGTGCCCACATATCACATAGTTTATTTTGTCGATTCTTAAAATATAAGGACTCTCTTCA
>NW_012149274.1:1315466-1322220 GCF_000956105.1 Propithecus coquereli | reverse complement strand
GGAGAGCCAATTTGGCAAATCTCTTTCCAACCCCTCTTCAGTTAGGTCACATTGGCTGCTTGAAATTGCCCATGGTGGGCATATTGACATCATAAAATTTGCCAAAGCTACAAATCACTAACCCCACCAACCCACCACACACATACACACACACACACACACACACACACACACACACACACACACAGTGGTTTACCAGTGTACCACTGGGCAGATAGAAAAGGCATGCTATCATCCTCTAGCTCACCAGTAAACATTTCCTCACGTATAGAGGAACTCTGCCCAAAACAAAGCCCTGCATGCCTACTTCAGGCTGAATATTTTGGAATTAAGGAATCGGTACTTTCTCTTCCACCCTTGCTTGAAAATCATCATGAAGTTCTTTGTGTGCTTATCTCTGCTTTTCAGAGAGTGAATGCTAGGCAAAGGAGTGTCATTGTTCTCCCCTGGTAGATGGATGAGCCATGACAATCACGTGGTTGATACATAGTTATTAAATAAATGAGAGACTTCTGGACGCAAGGTACAAGTAAACCAGTCATGATGGAATATCGGTAGAATAAAACACATCTGCTCTCTATTCAGAAAGATACACAAGTAGGTCAGTGAGAGAAACATTATAAAAAGGAAAAGGAGCCCCCAACTAGATATTATATTATTGTTCCATTCAAATTTGTCATGTCTGTAAAAACTTCCAGGAGTATACTTATCCAAGTTGTTTGTTTAATATTTGAGAGGATACATAGTATTTTAAATTGAATATGGACTTTGGAATATCACAAACTTGCATTCCAGTACAAGCTATGCTGTTACCTAGCTGAGGATGCTTTGGCATTTTGCAAAACTCTTTATCTCAGTTCCATCAACTGAAATAGACGTGTTAGTATCTCCCTCATAGAGTTTATCAGGCACTCAAAGCAATTGCATACAGAAAAACATGAAGCACATTCTCTGGCATAAGATCAGACAGGCTGGTATAAAAAGTTTAGACTTTAGCCTTTGACAGACTTCAGAATTCTGCCACTGCCAGCAAGTGTAACGGCAGCAGCTTTCAAAACTCCTGAGAGCCTCAGTGTTCACTAAAAGTTAAATGGGGATAATAATATCTTGCAGTACTTTTATGAAGATTAAAAAGATGTAATCTCATGTTTTCTATGGTGCTGTGTACACAGTTGGCAAGCAATAAATAATGGACTTGATTATCATTAGAACCATCATTCAATATTCATATGCAAATGAATTTTTGAGCAAAATCAAATATCAAATATTCAAGACCAATGTTCAACCAACCAAACAAACAAAAAACTGGCAATAGCTTTAGACATTAGGATTTTTTTTGATGCATTTCTTTTACATGTTTATTTGTGTACCATTCAAACATAGCTTTTAAAACTCTTGAAGGAACTTAAATCTTAAGGAAAGAATAGCATACTTTTAGATGAAGGTCTTTGCTAAAATTACAGCTCACAAATTCCTCCCCGGTATAAGCTCCTAATCCATTCTGCTTCCACGTCAATTTTTTCATTATGATGTTTAAAACTGTACGTGGCCTGAGACTGGACTGCCTAGAGGACTATAACTCCTGAAACTCTGAGTGGCAGATGTGACAGACTCTCCTTTTGTCTCCCTAATAAATTTTCAAAACCTTCTCTTTGAGACGACTGTCATAGAAAATAAACTCCCTTTAAAGTTTACCAAAGCTCATCTTAGCAGCATTCAGAAAATATATTTGTCCAGATTAATGAAATCCAGTTTTAAAAGGTGATCATCAGAAGGGCTGTTTCGTATTTACCTGTTCAATAAAGAGTTTGGGTTTTCCTTATTTGTGGCTGTTTGTGTCTTTTCTCTACACAAGAAAATTATCAAGATTCTGTCCACAGGTGTTCATTTATGGCCTTGAAAGTTATAGCTATTGCACATCAGGAAATGCCTCTACTCTGAATTTACCATTAACCCATTAGACGGCCATGTGATTTATGTGCTTCCAACTATGAACTGAAGAGAATTCTCAGCGCAGTGTTTGCATCATTGTTTTCCTTTGTTGATGTCTTTAGGCTGAAATAGCTAAAGTCTACATCCAGGTCCTTTAGATGCTTTGCACTCTACTGGGACCTACTAAAGAAATTGCTTTATTGCATGAGAAACACTGATGATACAAGCTTCTTTCTTTAGATAGACTGTGGCTGGTGATCTACCTGCTTTAATATCACCTTTGCACGGCCCACGGATTGATGAGCCACTAGCTGCACACTGATCTAATAAAGACCCTAATATAGCTGCTAGGAAAGGTCACAGCTCTCTTCAGCACAGGCAAGAAACCTGATTGCACTGTGTAAACAGCTCTTCTGCTATATGCACAGGCAAGGTGTTGTAATCCTTGCTCTTTCAAGAATAAATGTTTCTATGCAAGCTTTACATGAGAACTAGAGACCCGAGCCAGAGTAACTAAAGTGGATTTCCACACATTTCCAACATTCTTTTGCAGTCCTCCTACCCTCAGGATATCCATGATATATTTTTTCACTGGACATTATTTTCCCGGCCAGTCCCTGTACTCAGAGCCCATGAAATCTTCATGTTCCTCTTCCCTATCAACATTGCTTTAAACGGTGTCCTCAGATGATCTGTTAATCTGCTTTAAACTGAGTTGTTATGAGTTGACACAAGTTTAATATGTTACCCTTACCAGAGGCTCTTTGATGTTTTTAGAAGGAAGCTTTAATAACTATATCAAAAAGGATAAGAAATCAGACACCCTTTCTCTCAATCACCACAGTGTGATGACCTGACATTGATTATGTTAATGCAGCGGTCCCCAAGCTTTTGGGCACCAGGGACCAGTTTCATGGAAGACAATTTTCCCACATGCTGGAGGGGAAGGGGGGATGGTTTCAGGGTGATTCAAGCACATTACATTATTGTGCACTTTATTTCTGTTATTATTACATTGCAATATATAATGAAATAATTTTACGACTCACCATAATGCAGAATCAGTGGGAGCCCCAGACGGTCCCATCTGGGGTGACGGGAGACAGTGACTGATCTGACAGGAGGTGGAACTCAGGCGGTGATTCAAGCGATGGGGAGTGGCTGTAAATACAGATGAAGCTTCCCTAGCTGGCCCGCCACTTACTCCCTCCTGTGCGCCTGGTTCCTAACAGGCCACAGACCAGTACTGGTACGCAGCCTGGAGATTGGGGACCACAGTGTTGATGCAACCACTGATTTATTTTCTTTATCTCACACTAGCTTGTGCGTTACCAGGATAGGTGTGAGATTCTGTTTGGCTTTGTATGCTGAGTGCTCAGAACAGCACCTGGCACATATTAAGTGGTTAGGAATGTTTGCTAAATGAATGGATGACTGGTAAGTGACGCTCAGACAGTGCAGGCCAAGAGGACAAAATCACATATTTGGGGAATAGAACAGTAACAGAACAATTTTTTTTTTGCTTTTCAGTATGCAGCCGTCTAAATGAGATTAGTCCCAGTGAGCTTCTTACATCTGAAACACACAAAACTTACACTCCTGACATTGTGGGAACACAGAGACCCGAGACACTTAACATACAGATGTGTTCTTCAGGCAAACTAGAAACATACAGATCTCATTCCCCTAAGTGAGAATGAAAAGGATACCAACAAACTGGAACAAACCCTTCTTCTCTCAGAGTTGCAAGGAGAAAAGTGTTACATAGAGAGGATGAGGAAGTGTCATTTCACTTCAAATATGTCCCAAACTCATGTAATAATACTAGCACTTTAGGAGTTTTGTCAGTTGATACACCCATAAAAAAATGAATCCATGCATTTATTTGAAAATCTGTTCATTATTTTTTCCCATTTTAAAAGTACTATATGCTTATTTTTGAATCAATGAATTTCTAAACAACGCACAGATGTTAGAAGAATAAAAAACCCTAAATAGCTGCACTGTCTTTCACGTGGTAGCTATAAACATATTATAATTTATAATTAAGATTTATTTGTCCTCAAAGAATGGCTTTTAAATGACATTTGAAAAAATCAAGAGAGCTACCTGCACAATAAAACAAAGTCATCTATTTAACATTTTGAGAAATTATTTTTCTTATTCCCCAGTATTTAACATTATGCCAGTGCAGGTGGAGGGGGGAGGAGGGTGTGTGTCTATGTGTATTATTACTACACCGATATGCTGTGGCGTCTGTGTTTTGTTCGTATTTTATCTAAAGGCAAATCACAACAATGTGAAAATAAAAATGTGCCACCATTCTATAAATATTCATCAAGATATGTGCTTTTAACTTTGGGAAGTGATAAGAAGTTATAAAATATAATACCAGAAAGGTGAATTTTCCTTCCAACTTTAGATGAGACAGAAAGAGAGAAATATTTTCTTTCTAGCAGTATAGGCTATGCTGAACCAATAGCAAGAAATAGTGAACCAATAGCAAGAAGTAGAATAAAATTGAAAACATAGAAATAAAATGTTCGTTAACCCAGCATTCATTTTTAGAGAGCTACCATGTAGCATGTATCAACCATGTGAGAGCAATTACTGTATAGTCTTTGAAAATATGTGGTGGGAGTCAGTTATTCACTAAGTCAGGACTTATTTTTGGATCTGTAAAAGATCACTACGATGGATAATAACATGGTGTCAGCCCTGCATGGGAATGAATGATGAAGTCTAAATTGTTCTGAATGCCTGCAAATGGATCAAATGGCATTCAAAATAATACCTCGATTTTTTATCAAGACTGTGACTATACTTCCAACCTTTCAGATATACATGCTTTATGATACAAAATATGCTATATAAAATTAGTAAAATGCGATGTCATAGAAAAGAAACAAATTATAGAAAAGTAAAAATAATGGAATGAACTACTAAGAAAAAAAAAGAACCACAAAGAAAATAGCAGCTCAATAATGCGTATTCAAAAAATATTCAGTAAATGGAATCAAAGCTCTCCCAACCTTACATTCTATTACTTATTTATACTTTAAAAGCCTCAATGGATCAAAGCTAAGTTTTATCATTTTGTATTCTAAAGATAACATACCTTGTTTTTATTCTCTCGATGGCTGTAACTCTAAAGATAACTTGTTTGTTATAACATGTATAGAATAAATACCTTGAGACAATTCACTGGAAAAATAAACCTAGAAAAATTTAATTTTGTTTTAGAGCAGAATTATTCTGTATCAGTATGTGTCCTATGAAATGGAAGTATTTATTCTGTGCTATTTTGATATCTTTACAAAAAGAAAAAACAGAAAGTCTTTTGCCAATGTATTAAATGCTGTTGGAACTTGGCGATAGGCTTTCACACTTCAACAACATTGATTTAATCTTCAAAACTGTACTGAAAAAGTAAGAGCTTTTACTTTTATATCAGGATATAGAAGGAAATGGAAAAGAAGCATAAGGAATTAGGGGAAACAAAGGTATACTCTGTCTTTCTCTCTCCCAACTCTAGGACAAGGAGGTTTTTGAACCCTACATAAAGTGGTTTCAGAAACAGCTTTCACTACAACTTAATTAAGCTTGGTTGAGGCAATGAAATCAATGTCCCCTTAGTAGTGGCATGAGCAATACATCATTTCTATCATTGGTCTGTCTCACTCTGGGTCTTCAAACACACTCTAAGAGTATTTTGAAGTTAGAATGACATTTGCTTTGCAAGTTCCCTTTTTTTTCCATAGCTACTATCAGTTTGTACAGAGTGAAGGCTGACATTGAATATCCAAGGTTTTAGAATGACCTGTGTCAGAACTCTTCTGACATGAAATATTATGCATTATTCATAGTGCCTAAACTCTTCAAAATTCAACAAGCATGATTTAATTTCAGACCAGTAGATTAAAATTGGTATGACATTTCTGGCATTGTTATTAATTTCGATAATAAAAGAAACACAATTAATTACATGAATATTGCCAGAAAAATTCATTAAATAATATATTTTAAACTATCTGAGCATATATGCCTAAACTGTCACTTGTGATGGGTTATTAAAAACTTTTGTGTGTGTGTGAGCTAATAATATTTAATTGAGCGAACTTGTTCTTTCTTCTTTTGTTATGCATTTAATAATCTCTCTAGAAATGTATTTGGTCAAAGTTAGAGTAGATGGACTGACATTTCAGAATCCAATCTCTTATGCTCTACCTTAGGGTTCAAAACCTTTGATCAATTATACAATAGCAGCCTTGAAGATCAAACAATCCCTAATTGCTAGCGAGCACATACAGAAAAGCAGAATAACACTGGACTGGAGTCATTCATAACATGAAGTTATAGGAAAAGAGAATAATGATGGTGGAATATACTTATTTTCCCCCCTTTCTTTTTAGAAAATAATGATGGGGATGAACTGATATAATTCTACCAAAGGTTATCAGGTACAAATTTTAAAGCAAGCATAATTCTAATTCTACTTGTCCTTACAATTATTTTACAGCAAAAAATCAATGTGGCATAATGTCAGGAAACTTTCTGAATTAAAATGTTATGTTATTCATTAATTTCCCTCTTGGAGCAGTTCTATATTGGCTTAAAAATGTACCCACTGTAGAAGATCACCAGATGACCCATGCCAGTGACATCAAATTAATAATTGAAAACATTTTAAGAAGAAATATTTCCATAATTCAGCAAATCAAAGTTTAAAGCAACAGAATAGGCTGTGAAATACACAAGTCAAACATGGAATATATTTCCTGAGTATTTTCAAATATGCTAATTACAGGGATAAGGGAAAAGT
>NW_012149274.1:1297104-1311651 GCF_000956105.1 Propithecus coquereli | reverse complement strand
CATCTTATTAAATTGACTCACTTAAAAGCCTACTTTTTGTTAATTTTTAAGGCCATTAAAATATATGTATTCTATCTATAAATTCTACTAAGATAATGATTGTCTTTACTTTTTTCTTGATTAATGTTTTTTATTTCTTTTTCAATTTTGGTAAGAACACTTAACATGAGATCTATCCTCTTAATGTATTTTTAAGTGAACAAAAAAAATATTTTTATTCATGGGCATAAGGTTACACATGAGATCTCTAGAACTAATTCAACTTGCACAATTAAAATTTTATAGATGTTCATTACCAACTTACCATTTTCCCCTCCCCTGAGCACCTGAGCTCACCATTCTATTCTTTAATTCTAGGAGTTTTGACTACTTTAGATGTTTCATGTAACTGGAATCATGCATTATTGGTCCTTCTGTGACCAGTTTATTTCCCCAAGGAAATTGTCCTTAAGGTTCACCCATGTTGTTGTATATTGTAGGATTTCCTTATTTTTTAAGGCTGAATAGTATTCAATTGCCTGTATGCACCACATTTTCTTTATTCATTCATCTGTCAGAAGATAATTTAGATTGTTTCCACATCTTGCCTAGTGTAAATAGTACTGCAGTGAACATATGCAAGTGATAACATGTTTTCAAGATCCTGATTTCGAATCCTTTGAATAAATACCCAGAAGTAAAATTTCTGGATCAAAGAGCAGTTCTCTTTTTAATTTTGTTCAGTCTTCCATACTGTTTTCTATAGTGGCTGCTATCTCATAGCACATCCATGTACAATGTAAAGAGTGTTGAAGCACTACTCTTTTTTTTCCCAGATGAGATAAGAACATGGTTACACAACGAGATTTCTTAATAAAATCCTTTTCAAAATATCTCCCTGCAGGGAGCCATCTACTTTATCTGTACAAGAATAGGAAAAGTTTCAACATCTAGGCATTCCTGGAGAATGGAAGGCACTCCTATCAACTTTAACCCAGATCAGTCCTCCGACCATAGTAAGATTTTGTTTTTACACCCAAAAAATTATTTAGACACCAAACCTGAATCCTACATGGCTCCTAAACTTCAAATGATGGAAATGAGTTGTTTAAGAATGCCAAGCAGAGTGTGATATTCAAGGACCTTCACTGGCTGTTGCAATTTATAGCCATTTTCACTACCATTAAAGTTGTACGCAAATCTTAGCTCCACAAACATTAACATCAGTTAGTCAGACAGCAGAAAAGTGACAAAGAAAAGTTTCAGGCTAATTTTGAAATAGTTCAGTGACATTGGCTCGTGAATAAAATGTAAATCAAATTATATGGTGAGTACATACGGATTTAAAAGCAGGAGACCAGAGTTCAGGAAGAAAAATACCTTGTAAGACTTGAGAAAACAAATGTAATGCAATTTGAGTCGCTGGAATAAGAGAGTGGAATAACTCATGTCCCCTGTACCAGAAATATCTGGTGAGATATTTAAATTGCAAATGACTGAACCCCATTCTAGAACTTCAGAAACAAAATCTCTGGGGGCAGGCCCTAAGACTGTACTTTTTCAGAAGATTAGCCATATAATATTTGACAGTCCATGATACTCTCTTTTTTCTATTTTCAAGAAACTGCAAGAGAAGAGGTCTTTTATGGAATTGTGGCATTTGGGGAACATGACTCTTGTCAAAGCACTGCATGATTTGAGGGTTATTCATTTCAAGTGTTTTTTTAAAAAGACATTGCTAACTAACTGTGGTTTGAGAACTTGAATGCCATGTACCTGTAAACAAAATAAAAGACAAGATTTGCTTTACAAAAAAAATCATAGTAGGAAAGAATGAATTAAATAAACTTACAAAATAAAATAGGGAAAAAATCCACTATCCTGAGTGGTTGATGAAAATAAAATGTTTATCAGACTATTAAAGCTGTAGTGGAAGAACACAGAAAAATGCACAATAAATTTTGAAAGCTCCAAAAATGTTCTTTCTGTAAAATAGGGATAACAGGATGTTATTGAAGACATTTAAATAGATGCCAGAATTGTTGATCATGAAAAAATATGGTTAACCCATGTACAACAATGTCATTACAGTATGCCAATACCACTGGGATGTCAGCCAAAATGGAGATAATTTTCTGAAAACAGCTCAGTCCTGAACTTAATCCAAAAGGCATCCATTCATAACAAAGTACTCCTTTCAGGAAGAGAAAAGTCTATGCCAGATAGAGGAGTTCTGTTGGTACATTTTCATTATAAAAATAAACAGAATTTATGACTGAAGAATCCATTCATTTGGAACAAATTTTAAATTTACCCAAATAAAATAATTTAGAATATCTGCAATTACAAAAAGTATGTTAGTTTGTTTATTTTAATATAGAAAGTGTTTTAAGTGACAGAGAAAGAACATAAAACAGGAAGACCTTGAAACACTAAGCTCTACCGGATTTATGGGTGAGCTTATTTACAATTCAATCCAGCTTCTCTGCTTTCACAATCCTATAGCAAAGTTAAAACCCGAACACTGGGCCCAACAAAGAAATGAGATTGATTATTCATATCCAGTTTAAATCTTTCTAGTCCTGAGAGAAATCATTGTGAAGAATAAAAATCACAGAAAGTGGGAAGGGTATAACCAGGTCATGAATTTTTACTTTGGTGAATTTTATTTGGCAGCAAAGTTGAACATGAGTTAATATAAGTACCCTGTTTCAAAAGAATTGAAGAATTAAGTCATATGTACTAGAATGTTAAAGTATTTAAACATTCATTGATATTGTATCATTAATCTGTTCATCCAAAACATTAATTGAATGCCTCCTAGGGTCCATGAACTATATTAGAAAATAAAGGGGAACATTTCTAGGGAAAGAGTCCATTCAAAGTCAGTATGACAAGATATATATATACATATGTATGTAAATATTGCCTATGTGTAGGGTTGTATGTGCGTGTATATTTATATACATATGTCCACCCACCCCATGGACCCATACAAGACCTGCTTCTAAAGGTTGGTGATTAAGAATAGAATAAAATGAAAATGAATCAGAGCATACATAGGTTGTTAAGTGAAGATATTCTACACAATGAAAAAACATGTAAAAAGCGGTAAATTTTGGGAGGTTGTCACATGTTCAGGGAACTGCGAGAGATTTGATATTGTTAGAGTAGTAGTTAAGGCTTAGGAGATAACGTTGGGAAGTAAAATAGACAATAGATCATTAAGACTGTGGATTTTTATGTTTATCTTGGATATTCTTATTCTTTATGTCTCAGGCAAAGTACAATAGTCAATATTTAGCATGGTTCTCCAGGTGATTCTAATAGGTGGCTAGGTTTAAAAACCATTGAGAGTAAAAAGTACTCAGGCTTCGGTGTGATTGAGAGCGAGCTGGCTTTGTAATGTTCTAAATGTGGCTCGGAACCAGTTAGTTATTCTCTCTGCAGATGATTTCCTCTATTCTGAAAATTGATATCTTAATATTACCTGCCTGGCAGAGTTGATTTAAGGAACTGCTATAATGTTTGAAAACTACCTGATATTGTGCCTGGTGGTGGATGGCACTTAATAAATGACAATATTATTATTATTATTACTACTGTCACTACTCATTATAATTAAGAGCTCTCATCCTAGTGGGGGAGAAAAGAGCAAATAAACTTTACAGTGGCAAGTACAAGACAGAGGGAAGCCAGTGCTAGAGAAGAAAGTAAAGAAGCCTGTTATTCCTTTCTTGGGTTTCAGCAAAGACTTTCTTGAAAAAGTAAATGTAATGGAGACCTAGATAACTCAATTTAGTGGAAACTGCCCTGCCCTCCAGATATTACCATAAACAAGCAATCAGAGCTTCATAATCTTATGGTTTCATTTGGGTCAAACAAGAACCTAGCCATAAATTTAAAAATAAGAAGATCTAAATGGCCATAGAGAACTTTGAAAAACTCCAACATATTATTAATAGTTCTAGCAATAAAAACGACTGCATAAATTTGTAATAATGTGCACTGGAAAGACCCAAAAAGGAAAAAGTACCTGAAAGTCATCTCTGGGTGGCATTGAGGCCCTGTACAAGCAGGAAGTAAAAACTAAGGCTGTTTTATTTACTTCTTGAAGTTTCAGTTCATGACTTCTTTCATAATCCCCATGGCAAAGTGTGGAAGATATACAGGCAAAAAGCATTTAAGAAAATATTCTGACTGATCATTGGCTGACCACTAAATTATAATGACCCAGAAGCAGTCCATAGGAAATCAGGATTAAAAATAAAAATGAGAACTTAAAAAAAAAGCTAGCAGAAAATTAAAGGGTTACACGTTGCAGAGAACATAGAATTTACAGAAATAATGCAGAGAAGTCACTAAGGAAATAAGCAGCAACAAGAAAACAACAACAAAATTCACCACCAGACACCCTTGGATAAAGGGAGAAATGTAGCACCAGAGTTGTTAGAATATGTCACCTAAAATCTTTAGTTTTCAACAACAAAAATATGAGATATGCAAAGAAACATTGAAGTATGCCATAGGATAAAAAAGAAGCTATGTACTTTCTACAAGAAATATATTTGATTAAAGAAACAATTAAGTTGAAAGCAACAGGATGGAAAACTGTACACCATGTGAACAATAACCAAAAAAGAGCCAGAGTGGCTGTACTAATATCAGACAAAGTATACTTTGTGCAAAAAATTATTATTAGAAACAAAAATGACATTTTATAAGTGTCAATTCATTAGGAAGTTATAATAATTATGAACATATATGCAACACTCCACCTAAAATCAGCAAAATAAATAGTCTTCTCAAATGAATGTGAAATATTCCTCACAGTACACATATAGGAAGCCATAGGACAGGTTTCAGTAAATGTAAAATGACTATAATCACACAAAGTATATTCTCTGCCCACCATTGAATGAAAGTAGAAATCAGCAACACAAAGTAATTCAGGAAATACACAAATACGTGGAAGCTAAACAACATACACCTAAATTATTCACATATACCAATGGATAAAGAAGAAACGAGAAGAGAAATAGAAAATACTTTGAGATGAATGAAAACAAAAAGACAACTTACCAAATTTAGCAGATGTGACTCAAGTAGTGTTTAGAGGAAAATTTATAGGTATGATAATTTATATTAAAAAAGAAGAGAGATCTCAAATTAATACGATTTCATCTTAAGAAGTTAGGGGAAAAAAGGGCAAATTAACCTAAAGCAAAGAGATGAAAACAATTAATAAAGGTGTAAATAGAATATTAGGAAGTAAACAAAATATAGAATACAGAAACAATAGAGAAAATCAGCTAAAACAAAAAATGTTTCTTTTTTTTTGAGACAGAGTCTGGCTCTGTTGCCCAGGTTGGAGTGCCGTGGCGCAACCTCAAACTCCTGGGCTCAAGCGATCCTTCTGTCTCAACCTCCCGAGTAGCTGGGACTACAGGCATGCACCACCATACCCGGCTAATTTTTTCTATATATTTTTAGTTGTCTGATTAATTTCTTTTTATTTTTAGTAGAGACGGGGTCTCGCTCTTGCTCAGGCTGGTCTCGAACTCCTGAGCTCAAACAATCCGCCCGCCTCGGCCTCCCAGAGTGCTACGATTACAGGCGTGAGCCCAGAAATTGTTTCTTTGAAAAGACCAGCAAAAAGAATAATCTTTAGCTATACCAATCAAGAAAAAAAGATAAAAGATTAAATTACTACAATGAGGACCAAGAGGATATCACTATTGATCGTACAAAAATAAAAAGCATTATAAGAGAATACTATGAATAATTGTATGCAAATATATTAGCTCAATTAGAGTAAATGGACAATTCCAGAGAAACACAAACTACTGAAACTGACTCAATAAGAAATAGAAAATCTGAATAGACATTCAAAAATTTAAAAAATTTAATAATGATAAAAAAATCTACAACAAAGGAAAGCCTAGGCCCAGATGACCTCACTGGTGTATTCTACCAAATAGTTTTAAAGAAGAATTAATATAATCTTTACAAACTCTACCAAATAATAGAAGAGAGAGAACACTTTCCAACTCATACTTTGAGGCCATCATTACCCTGATGCTAAAATCAGATAAACACATCACAAGAGAACTACAGATGAATATCCCTATGAGTACACACACAAAAATCTTCAACAAAGTATTAGAAAACCATATCCAGCAACATAGAAAAATAATTATATTCATGACCAAATGAGATTTATCCAAGTAATGCAAAGGTGGTTTATCATGCAAAAATCAATCACTATAATACATTGTATTAATAGAATGAAAGATAAAATCCACAATATCATCTCAAAAAATGTGCATATTTGACTAATGCTAACAATGTCAGGCATTACTAGGCACTTTTAAAAACGAGTTACCACAGTCAAACCTGCCATATGTCTCAAGTATCCATGGTTATCATAAAATTAGCGTTTTTGAAAAAGGAGAAAGCTTTGGTTCACTGTGATGTTTGTCTCAAATTTGAGAAGGGCAGGAGCAGAACTTGATGTAGGGAAAACTAGAGCTGGGCTCTCTAAAAGAATTTGCCTCTTATCTTGACCTCTATGTGCTCACTCCATTATCTCTACTGTGGATTTTACCCATGGAAGAGTGGAAAAGAACATAACCATACACAGCTCAGACTCCAATCTTGAAAGCTCCCATTAGAAAAAATGAAGTCTTTTATACTTAAGTGAGGCAATATAAAAAGACCTGGATAGATATGAGAAAAGCTAGTAGATCCCGTGTAATTTGGGAAAGTTGCGTAGCCTCTCCAATCCCTAGTTTGCCCACCTGTACAGACAAGCTCACAGGTGCACTCTCCATATATCATTCACTTGCTATGAAGATCACATGGATTGATGTTTATGAAAACCTTCTCTCAGTGTGAAATTCTTCACATATATAATATTAGGTATCCTTTTTTTATCAGGTGACCAGAAGGAAAGTTGCCATGCACGATTATTTGGGATTGTTATAACTTATCTCCTGAGAAAATTTGCTGACTTAAGAACTTTATTGACCTTTCTGTTTACGAAAATCACAACTTCCCAATCCAGACTGAATGGAGAAACTGAGATAAGAGAGAGTTAAATTACTCAGCTTGACAAAGTAATAGGAATTTTTAGGGAAGGAAATTTGGCCTTTGGCACTGTAGGAAAAAAAGCAAAGAGAAAATCCTGCAAAGGAGAGGGTGTCGATAAAGAGACAGGCTGGATTCTAGGGGGACAGATGGCCATAAGAAATTCTCTATGGTAGGTAAATTCTAATGATCTGAGGAGCAGTGATGGCTGACATTAGAGTTTAAATTTCTTTGTATCCTGGGATATAATTATATCCATTAGTCTCAAATATTTAGGAAACATCTGTGAGGCACAACAGCTTTGCATTGTTGGTTCTTCCTTTAATGATTTGGTGAAAGGATTGTGTTATGTTTGGGGACAGAATAATCACAAGTGATTTGAATACCAAGAATCGTTGATAATAGGATTCTATAATAATTAAAATAATCCTTAGGGTTGGAGTTCAGAGCAAAACTTCATGGGTGACTGCCAGAGAAATGTAAGCATTCCCACCTCCAGACAGTATTTGCAGGTACATGTGAGAAGGCAGCAGGTTTATGTGAAATGGAAACCAAGGCACACAGGAAGAGATCAGACCAAAAGTTGGATGGGTTAGAGACATGCAGATTACATTAACGAAAAATAATTATATAAGTCAAAAAATGGAGATTAATATAAAGAAAGCATTAAGATTTAAAACTAAAATTCAAGTGGAATGACTTTTTATTATTACCACAAAAATGATAATTTTTTAAAAAGTGAAATAAACTATGAAGCCAGTATGACTTGTCTATCAGTATGGGGGATATTTTCAAATTAATAAGCATTTAATTCAACATTTTTATTGAGAAAAGCAGATCTCTACCTATAGTGAATCAACTAGAGCTAGACAGCAACTAATTTTGCTTTATAAATCATGGCCATTTTCTCTCCTCCATTTTTGGCCATTATCCCCCATAATGCCCTGAGAGGGTGTCATTTGTCATTCCTGGTTGGTAGCAGTAGAGCCCTTTCCTGGGCGTATTCACCCATCATAACCAGCACATAAGTGGTTCCATATTATTTAAGTCACCAATGAGGAGATAAGAGAATTGGGGGATAAATAAGATGTGGAAATAAAAGAGGAAGGAAATCAAGTGTGGTTGAGAATGATTAATTAATTTGGGTATTTCCTTCATATCTGCTATAATTGTGGGGAAGATAAAGAAACTGGCATTGACATACCAAGTTTGAGTAAAAGACTTTGCACTCATTAAATCTTCAGGTATCATATGAGTGATGGGGTAATTAGCTCCATTTTAGAGATCAGTCTCCTGAATTTCAGAGAGATTTGGTTACTTCTGGGAGTTTATGTAATAAATTTAAAAAGGACATAGTGTTTAACCTTTTATCTGATCTGAATATACCTATTAATTTTTTTCAGGGAATAAAATAAGCCCCTAACTTTTGCCTTTCTGGGAAGACAAACATAAGGCAGCTATTTTATACAACATTAAAATTTCCAATTTAATGTAATGATTGCAAATCTATTTTAAAACACTAAAAAGATGATACATAGTTTCAAAGACACTTTGATAGGCAAAGGTTTTGTTGTTGTATTTCTATATGTGATATGAGGGGACAGACAGAGGAGATAAATTCATCTTATTTTAAAAGAATCAATTAAACATCTAATGCATATAACGTACACATTTGATTGTTGACAAAACAGTCTCACAATTTAAAACAACATAATTTTTAAATTTTTGGTAATAGAGTATTCTAAAACCTAAAATACATATTTTAATTATATATTTGTCATGTAATTATTTTTATGTATAAATCATAAACAGAAAACTCTCTTTTCCAAAAATTTAATACAGTGAGAAAAAGCCTATATTCTTTACTATTCTAAGGAGTCATCCTTATATCTACAGAATTTCTTCCAGGCAATCGTGACATTTCATTGAACCACTATTCTGGGACAGACATGTTTCCAAGAATATTGTGTTCTTTAACCTTAAATAGTTTTGTTTTGTTTGAACTTTGCCTTGATTTAGGGGAAAAGATGTTTCACTCCATGAGGTACATTTCTAAATGATGTTCTAGAAATAGATCAAACAAGCAAATTATTTGCATGGATTGGTCCAATTGAGAAAATAATGTGCTCCTGCAGCCTCTTTGTCTTGTCTTAGCTCTCCCACTGGAAGATGTTGAAAGATCCCAGCGCTCCTCACAGACTCCTCAGGGAAAGACTTCGCAAACATAAAGAAAGCACTTTCCCCTAACTTTATCAATTAGTATCTAGAAATGTCATGCATCTCTTTGATGACTATAATACAAATAAACCAACCAGCAAAGATTTTTTGCACTTGAATATGTCTCAGACTGTTTCTAGTTTATTTTGTTTCATTGATTATTTAATTTATAAAACTTCTATATAAAATATTTTTATAATTTTATTAACAAAATCAGTAGAAGAATTTTAAAAATTGTCTTAATATTTTCATAGTTCAAATAAGTAGCTGATGGTTATTTTTCTTCCAGTTTAGTGCATTTGAGTAATGGGGGAGTGTGTGTGTTTGTGTGTGTGTACAAATATCTATGCACATTCTAATGTCTCTGGCATGAATTTCAGTATCTTACTATTTATAACTGGAACATGGCTGGCATTTAGGAGAACGTTGATTTACTTTTGCATGTCAAGTATAGAAATACAGCTTTCCTCTCACACGATGACTAATGAGCCTGTCAGCAGAATGGTGTTTTACAGAGTTTTATGCGACAAAGGACTAGTGGCTACTTTTTATTCTATACTCAAAACAGCAAAACATGGCAAGCAGAACCAAAATGTCAAATGTAATCTATCATGACTCAATTACATGTGACAGGAAACATAAAAAGAAAGAAATATATGTTAGATAAATCTAAAAGAGCCATTAGATAATGGAAAAATTTTAGTTCTCATAATGGATTATTTGTCATCAATAAATAAATATATCTAGTCAATTTCCCTAAACCATAATTATGATACATGTAAATACTATAATATTCTCCATCTGCTCCTCTTTGATTGTGGCAAGCAAAGTACAATATCTTCAAATTTGTCACTAATTCTTTCAAATCAGATAGCAATAGGAAGAGATTAGTCAACATATATTACAGGAAACATCTGAGATGAGTAGTTTCAATATCAGCTTATCAATAAAATGTGAAGAATCAAAATCATTACAATTTCCTAGAGCCAGTAGTAGCAATTTCAGGCCAAAAGAAAAGCTTATTCATAGAGACATCTGAGAAGAAATTGAACATACAAACTTCAGTCAATATTTTCATGTTGAGTTGGGAGGCAAGCATCATAAAATAGCCCACGAGGACGTGTTGGGCTCAAATATTTTCAAAGCTGAAACAGCATCCAGTGAAGCAAGAGACTTCTGGAAAGTGTTGACAATATTTCTTCCAAGCACAATCGCTAGCATCAAATGTAATTTATTTCACTCAGATTTCCCATAGCGAAGTTTGTCTGTGATACACATTCAAACATGGATGCAGCCACTTGTCAGGTATTGCAGAATTAGCAGGGACTTCTGAGGCTGAGAGCTGCACTGTCCAATTAAACTTAAGTTAAATTAATTAAAATTAAACTAAAAAAAACAAAATGTAGTTCCTCAGTGGTACTAGCCACTCTTCAAGTGTGTGGTAGGTGTTTGTGGCTTGTGGTTGTCGTTTGGTCTCTGAAGAGTCAAAATCATGAAAACTTGTAGGTAAAACCACAGCACATTGGCATTATTTAATGTAATGAATTTTTCTTTCTAAACTTCCCTTTTCTTTTAGAAAATATTATACAAATCTGATCCCAAAAATAGATCCTAAACTCTTGTATTCCATTAACTTTACTTCTTAGTAACCTTATAAGGTAAGTTTATTATCCTTATTTGGCCAGCCTCTCTGGCTACCTCACAAATCTTATCTCCTACTTCATTTTCCTTCTCTTGCTCTGCACTGGCCACGCTAGCCTTCTTGTTCTCTTCAAATGCTCAAAGTAGATTCTAAGCACTAGCTAAGTTCTCTACCTCAAATACTATTTCAACACAAATATGACTCATTCCTTAAAATATCTCAACTTCTGCACACATACTACTTTCTGAGAACTTTCCTGACATTAATTTTTTTTTTTTTTGGTGGGATTCGTGTGACTTTTAATTTCTTATTTTACTAATGTCTTACTGTAAGAATGAGGAGTAAAGACAGGGATGGACAGGGTAAGGGAAAAGAAGAAAAGTATCTGACGTTAAAATTTTATCACTGTAGTGCTTTAAATTTTTCTTCAAGTCTAAAATAATATACATTCATGTAATCACCATCATCGTCATCATGACCATCATATCACTAACACACATTGAACATTTATTATGTCTCAAGGACAGTTTCAAGAGATTCACGTATATTGAAACATCTTTACATAAGCCCTGCAGGCTTGCTATGTTACATCCTTGTTTGTATGGTACCGACGACTACAATGTGGCTGGCAAGGGTTAGAGATCTGTCCATAGCTCAGATGCGGTGGTGTCTGGGATTGAAAGCAGCCAGTCTGGCAGGTCCATGATGTCAGTTATTATTTATTTTTAAATGGCTATCTCTATTTTTATGAGCATAGAGCTAACTATTTTATGCAATATTCTATCTCTGATACCTGGATCAGTGTTCGCCGCATACAATCCACTTAATGAATATTTGTTGAACTGATGGAAGGACAAAATAATCAATTGATTGATTAATTTCAAAAACTATTGTGAACATGAAAATAAAATAATAAAGGTCTGGTGGGTTTCAGTGTGCCTGAATCTTTCTTATTTTTTTTATTTCACTCTTTTAATGAACAGAAGAACCCCACTGAGGTTCAGTGTGAGACTAAGCTCAGTCACTGTCAGGATTATCCACAGTTTGAGCTCTTTGCTCCACATACATTTTCCAGCTCCTTTCTGGTGAAAGGTTACGGGGAAGCTGTATTTGTTGTGCTCTCCAAGGTTCATGTTCATAGGAAGATTTTATCATGCAATGGTGCAAAAAAATTCAAAACCAAGAGAGCATTATAGAACATAGAGTTGAGTGGGTATCAGGTTTCAAGGCAGAGAATTTCAGAATGAACAAGAAAGATAGTGGTTCACTCAAATGGGCTATAGAACAAACACCCCAAAGCTCAGCGGCTTGAAACAACAAAGGTTTATATCTTGCTCCTGCTACATGTCCACGAAGTGCTCAAGGACTACACCAGGTCACTGAAGCAGCCCCTATGTCACATGATGTCTGTTGCCACGACAGAGGGAAAAAGAGAGCTCCGTAGAGTTTACCACCGGCAATGGGAGATGTGATCTGAAAGGGGCACACGTGACTTACACTCATAACTCATTCAAAGCTAGTCACTTGGGCCCACCCACCCAGAAGAGAGCTAGGAGGTTTAATGCTGTGAGTATACATGGAAGGCAGATCTGCAGAAATATTTCTGCCCTTCACTACTGTCTGTCATAGACAGAAAGAAGCAGCAAAGAACAAATATTTAATAAGCAGGCTGGGCATGTTGAGAAAAGCGTAAGCCCAGCATTGCACAAGGGAATTCTAGTTATAGGGGCCCTAGAGAGAAATATTTCTAACTAACTACCAAAACTGCTGCTTACTCACACGTGGGGACCCTGGCCCTGGCCCTGCCCCACATCCTAACCCCCGCCCCCAAATCCCAAGCCAGTCTCCTTCCCTTGTTCTCTCAGGTCATTTTCAGACTAGCTTGGGAATCTTACCCTCTAAGCCCCCAAAACCTCATTATGTGAGTAATAAACCTTTTCGTACCTTCTTGCTGTGTGTGTGGTGTCAACAGTCTTAACATTTCTACCAAATTTGGATTCTCCTCAGCATGGCTATAGCAGATGGTGTTAGTACAGAAATGATCAATCTAGCAACAGACTAAGGCACAATTTATCATCTACAAATATGGTGATTTTTAAAGAGATATCACATATTTGATTCCCTCAGAAATTTATATGTTTACAGCCATAAAGGATAATTCATTATCCATAACATAGGTCAGTAGACACATTTGATAAGGAGACACTTTTACAATATCTATTGCTCAGAATCTTAAAAGGGGACTTGAGATTTCATTTATTCAGATGCCTATTACTAAGTGTTATCATATGTATCATAATTACAGAGGATGTATTCAGCCTGTTTTTTCCCAATGATGGCAATGTTTTACCTTTCCTTGTCTGTTCTGTTTTCCTGACACTTAACATAAATCACATGGGTTCATCCCATTTCCTCTTATAATATAGTCACAAGAAATGCAGAACAGCTAGATCCCATAATAGCTCTTCATGTACTTTAAGGATTATTCTAAGAAATACCTCCTCTAGCCACTCCCGCACCCAACCAACAACCAAATTATCTTCTTTGTATTCTATGTTCGAATCTTGTTCGCCAGATGATTAGCCATTTCAATATACCTTCTCTGGATTTTTTTTCTGGGTCTTTTTCAATCTTTCATGAAATATAGACTCTGTAACTGTATTGAGGCACTGTGTCTCCATAATATAATGCTACCAAAAGTTAAATAATAGTATCCACATTAATACCACTTAGACTTAAATAATAGTTATAGCAACATTTTTTAGCTCTCTTGTTTGTATCAGATACCAACAACTTTTTTTTTTGCCACGTTTTTTATCTTTTCTATCCCTCTTATCCTTATTATACTTTACAATTATAGGTAGAAAAAGAATCTTCTGTGTTAAAGAAAACTTCTTTTTCTCTGCACACAACCATTCTTTTCCTAGTCTTCCTTGCACAGAAGGATTCACCATTCAGTTTGGTCCAGTCCCGCCTCCCTAGTGTCTCAGTGAATGGGCTTAGTGGAGCCACTGGGCTGTCCATGCAAACATGGGGGCTACAAGGCGAAGGGCAGAAGGAGCACTGGCCAGTTAAAGCCAATATGTGCTCTTCTGGTGAGACAAATTTTTGTCTTTGCTTTTTATCATTAAACCCTTGCTCCAATTCTGCTTGCATTATTGACTTTTAAAAACTACCAAAGCTATCACTATTCTATAATCACTTTATTTAGATGTTTTGTTCCTTTTGAGCACACTGTTTTGGGTCCCTGGAAAGCAAACCCACTCAAATTGGTAATTTTAAAGGGGCATATTGCAGAATACAGACCTCATGAGACTGCAGGCAAAATCTATACCATCAAGCACAGGAATCGACTGTTCCAGGACACTTTTTCATCTGTATCTTTTTTTCTTCTCCCCATTGATGACCCATTCCTCGTGTTTATTCTGTTAACTTTTCTCTCTATCCTTATAAAGTGCATGGGCTTTTTGGTTGTTGTTGGTATTGCTTTGTTTTTTTGGTAATTCATTTTGCAAGATTTAGAATGATCACCCTGGCTTCAAAATTTAAATGATATCCCAGGCTTATCATTTACCACAATTCTTTTTTTCAGATTCTGACTGGTAAGATTTTTTTTTTTT
>NW_012149274.1:1290606-1293122 GCF_000956105.1 Propithecus coquereli | reverse complement strand
CAATAATATTTTCTTAAAGATTTTCGAATCTATATTTATGAGGGATATTGATTCTTGTGTTCATTTTTTATAGTCGTTATCTAGTTTTGATATTAGTGATATCAGCTTCATGAAATGAATTGGGATGTGTTCTCTTCTATTTTCTGTAAGTGTAGGTGAGGTGTCAATTCTCTAAATATTTGGTAGAATTGTCTAGTGAAAACACTTGGGCCTGGAGATTTATTTCTTGGGGAGTATTTAAATTATAAATTCATTTTCCTTAGTAGTTATATCACAATTCTGTTACCAGCTTTTAACTGAGGCTGTGACATTTTCCTACTACAACCATTTTTATTGTCAAATATTTCTATAAATAGATTTCCTCTTTATATGGTAAGGTTTAACAAATAAATTTTAAAATGTAGTGCCAGAACAAAGTGTTTTCATCCTTGAGAGATTGCTACTTGCCCTCTTGCTTGATTGGAGCTATGGAATGCAAGCCATTACTAACTTCGATTTGGCTGTCAGGAAGCTCAGGGCCATATTGAATCCACAATTATAGCAACATGTTTGCTTTTATGTGAACAAATTGACTTCTTATTTCTTTCCTTCCAAGTCATTTCAAATTTACATGCCAATTTTATTAATATATTTTATCATATATCATGACTGGGTTCACATCCTTTTGGGAAAAAAGGAAAGAAAGAGTAAATGAAATAGGCTACTTAATGTGACAGACGCAGGCGTGCGTTACTCAGATCCCCTTCACAAAGAACTTGCTACCAAGCTGTGGATAGAATGCACTTTAGAGTGATGCAGTTGTGGTATGGGCCCATGCCCTCGCCATCCACTGTGCCTGCCACACACCACACCCCCCAGAAGCTGCCAGTCTGATAAAGAAGAGGATTCCCTGAAGACGGCCAGCTTAGAGGGAATACCATGAGACGATAAGACATCATCCCCTAAGAAACAATATGCACGTTGAATCAGACACTTTTGTATGGCATTGTGCCCAATAGGAAGAGTACACGCATTAGAGACCTAAGAGGATAAACAGGGGTGGCCCCACTTACTATCACTCCCAATGATCTACTTGATGACTTTTGATCTCCACACCTACAATTTTAAGCTCTTCAGAGGCAGAATGCCTGGTTCACAACGAAGACACTTTTCCCCCTGGAGAACACAACAATGGCCCCATTGAACAACCTATGGCTTTTGCCTGACAGGTGATGCTCCCAGCAAACCTTTTGTACTCTTAACTCAATTATCTCAGTGTTTGCTTCCCGGAGAATCTATCCTGCATATTTAACCTATCTATATTTTGTGCCTGTCTAAATCAGTGACTCTATCTTGTAGTCTTCTAACTCATCAGTTTTTAAAACTTTTACTTATATAATATTAAACACAGCTTTTCCCTGACCCAAATCCAATATTCTATAAACAACAAAGGAGCTATTCTTGTATATTTGTATAAATGCCTTCTATGACACATACATTGGGTAATTGGATTGGAAAAAAGGAGAAATGAGTTTAATAGTTTATAATACAGTAGGAGAAAGATCACCATAGTGATGAGCAAATAAATCTGCGTATAATAGGCAGTCAATAAAAATATGTAGAGTGACAACAAATGTTGATAATACCCTTGTAGACTACTTTCCCTATAAACATTAAAGATTAAATTTAGAATCTGAAATAAGTAGCTACTATCTCAAAAGAAAATAGCAAAAATATGTCACAAAATCACAGATATTCCACCACCAAGTATGCTTTAATGTTTAATTCAGAACACCCACACTTATCTTATTAAAACAGGACAAGCATGTTGATATTTCTTTTACAGGAACAAGAAAAATATGTGACTTGTCAAAACAAGATGAATATTATGTCAAGATTAATAGTATTATGTGTGAACTCACCTAATACATGTATATAAAATTCACAGTTTGTAAAATTATTAAGTGCTATTTGCTCTAATTATTGTCTTTTTTCATTCACGTTCCTGAATTTCTCTTTAGTGCTTTATTTCTGAATGTCCAATTAAACTGTGTTTATGTTTATTTTAATCTAATGCTATAAAGTTAAAGACTTTGACACATCTATCCCATTACCTGACTTTGAAAAATCTGATTTTAAAAAATAGATAATACGGAGTGTTTCTAAAGAAATTATTTGGGAAATCTACATCATTTTTGTTTCACAATTTTTTTTAATATTTTACTTTTAAAGGTTAACTTCTTTTGATGATGCTTTATGACAGTCTTTTATTACTCTCCAGAATTTACAGCTTGTCTTACACTGCTCACTAGAAGCTGAACTTTCAGTAATGCCGGTTTGCTTATATGAAATACTGATGGTTGTGATCCTTGTTTGTCAAAATACTGTTTTAAAATGACAGTCATTATATCATCCACATTTCTTAAATCTGTAGGTAGCTTTGATTTAGAGACTAGATTATTTGTTTGACCAGTGATTTGTGAGCAAATTGAATTCAAGTTCATATACACAGAAAGCCTGGTGGCACTAAATAATTA
>NW_012149274.1:1288554-1290556 GCF_000956105.1 Propithecus coquereli | reverse complement strand
AGTATGCAAAACTATAGAATAATATCACATCCAGGATATTGGAATTGACAAAACCAAGATACAGAATTTTTCCGTCACCACAAGGAGCTCTTTCTTTGCCGTTGATGCTCACTCTCATTTCACATCTGCCCTCATCCCCTCCACACCCCTGGTAACCACTAATCTATTTTCTACCTCTATAATTTTATCGTTTACAGAATGTCACATACGTGGAATTGAACGGCATTTATAACATTTGGGATTGGAATTTTCAGTGTGCATAGTTCTCTGGAGATTTGTAGAGGGTTTTGAATGTACTGTTCCTTTCCATTGCTGAGCGGTGACCCTATGGTATATACGTTAACAGTTTGCTTAACTATTCACCAGTTGTAGGACATTCAAGTTGTTTCTAATTTTTGGCAGTTATGAATAAAGCTAATAAACATTTCTGTATAGGTTTTTGTGTGAACATAAATATGAATGTCTCTAGGATAAATACTCAAGGTTGCAATTGGTAGATGTGATGGTAGTTACAAAGTTTTGGTTTTTTTTTTTGGAAACTGTCAAACTGTTTCCAAAATGGCCACACCATTTACATTCCCATCAGAAATGTATGACTAATTCAGTCTCTGCATTCTCACCAGCATTTGGTATTGTCACTATTTTTATTTTAGTCATTCTGATTTGTATGTAGTGAAACCTCATTGTGGTTTTAATTTATACATTTCCTTAATGGCTAAAGATGCATCTTCTGGTGTGCTTATTTGTCACCTGTATGTCTTTTTTGGTGAAATGACCACTCATACTTTTTGCTCTTTTTCTAATTGTATTGTTTGTTTTACTCTTGAGTTTCGATAGTTCTTTATATATTCTAGACACCAGTCCTTTGGTAGATACGTGGCTTGAAAATATTCTATATTCTCTATAGCTTGTGTTTTCACCCTCTTTTAAGGGTCTTTCACAGAGAAAACTTTATAATTTTGATGAAGTTCAATATATTAATTTTTCCTTTTATGGTTTGTGATTTTATTGTCAAGTCTACAAAGATCTCTTTGCCTCATCCTAGAGCCCAAAGATTTTCTCATTTTTTTCCTACAAATTTTATAGTTTTATGTTGTAACCTTAAATCTGTGGTCATTGGGAACTAATTATGGTATGAGTTGTGAAGCTTAGGATGAAGTCTTTTGTGTTTTATTTTGGTTTGTTTGCACTATGGATATCTAATTGCTGCAGTATTATTTGTTAAAAAGCTATATTTTCTCCATTGAATTACTTTTATACCTTAGTTTTTTTTAAAAAAGTTATTACATTTGTGTGGGTCCCTTTCTGCTTTTCTACTCTGTAACACTGAATCTATCCATCCCCCCATTAATCCCACACAGACTCATCAATGGAGCTATATAATAAGCCTTGAAACAGGGTAGAGTGCTTCTACCTTATTCTCCTTTTTAAATTTCATTTTAGCTATGCTATTCCCTCGGCCTCTCTATATAAATCTTGAAATATTCTTGTCTATGTATAAAAATTCTTGCTGTTATTTTGACAGAAGTTGTGTTAAACCTGTATATCAAATGGGAAGAATTGACATTTCTACTATGTTGAGATTTCTTACTTTATGAGCATGAAATAGTCTCTTCAACTATTTCAATCTTTTCAAATTTATTTCATCAGTGTTTTATAGTTTACAGAATAACTTCTTACATAGATTTTGTTAGGATTATATCTAAGAATTTCTTCTTTTGAGTAATTAATTATAAATGGTATTTTATTTTTATTTGGTTTCATGTTCATTGCTAGCATATAGAAATAAAGTGGATTTGTGTATATTTATTTACCTTTGTATCCTGGGATATTGTGAAACATTTTTTATAGTCTTTTTTTGATAGACTTTTCAGAATTTTCTACATAGACAATTATATAATCTACAAATAGAGACAGTTTTATTTCTGCTTTTTAGATCTGTATAGGCCTTTTAATTCCATTTCTTTTTTTTTTCCCTTTTCCTCTTTTTTTTATAATTCTC
>NW_012149274.1:1269056-1285113 GCF_000956105.1 Propithecus coquereli | reverse complement strand
GCTGAAAATGGTTTAACCTGCCTCGAACATACCGGTTTCCTGTGAAGTTCAGCTCATATAACCTGTGACCTGGTGAGATCTAATCAGCATCCCATAATCTCTTGCTTGGGCAAGCCTCTTAAACTATTCAGTGCACAGTGACTTCTCCACCTTTATGCCTGACATATTTCACTATGGCACCATGAAAATCGGTTTATTTATGTTTAATGCATGGCATCTGACAGCTCTTCCCCACCACAGCAGTGCCTAACAGTTTATCAAATGTCAAGTTTGAAGTTGTGTCAATTGTCCCTGTCTGTGGCTGATGCTTGCACAACTGTCAATGGCCTGATCTTTGAAAATGTCTTGCATACAACTATAACACAGCAGCATTTGTAGCTTTTTATTTTAAAATAAAAATCTATGGCTCTTGGATAAAGCTGCCTATCAAATGAAAATGATATTTTCTCAAATACTCTAGTAATTCTCAATAAAAAATAAATATTCATCTAGATCAGAGGTCCCTAACCTTTTTGGCACCAGGGACCAGTTTCATGAAAGACAATTTTTCCATGGACTGGGGGGAAGGCGGATGGTTTCGGGATGATTCAAGCACATTACATTTATTGTGCCTTTTATTTCTATTATTATTACACCATAATATATAATGAAATAATTATACAACTCACCATAATGCAGCATCAGTGAGAGCCCTGAGCTTGTGTTCCTTCAACTAGACAGTCCCATCTGGGGGTGATGGGAGGCAGTGACTGATCTGACAGGAGGCAGAGCTCAGGCAGTGATGCGAATGATGGGGAGCAGCTGTCAATACAGATGAAGCTTCCCTCGCTTGCCCACTGCTCACCTCCTGCTGTGTGGCCTGGTTCCTAACAGGCCACAGACCAGTACCTGTCTGCCACCCAGGGGTTGCGGACCACAGATCTAGATGATACACAAAGTTTTTTGGATAAATAAATGAATTTTAATCCTTAACATTAAAAAAAAAAGTCCATTGGACATCTGGTTTAGTAAGCTCTAAGAAAAAACATTTCAACTTCTATCATTGGCGATCTTTGTGATTCTGCAGAGTTTGAAATTTAGTTTGATTGCATTGGACATTTTTATTGCTCATGTTTTTCTTCACAAAGAAAGACGAAAAAGAATGAAGGAAGGGACATGTAAGAAAGAAAAAGAAGGAAAGGAAATATTTATTTAGTATTGTCTTTATGTGCTATTGCTTATATTAGTTAAATTTGGCTTTGAAATAGAGCAATAAAACCGTCAAGATAGTTTGGCACAACAACAAACACTGGCTTTAATTCTAGACTGGTAATTCTGCAACCCAAAAGGAAAATGGACAATAAAAAAGTGATTTCGAGAGGTTATACAACTTGTCAATTGCAACAGGAGATAAAAGAGCCATACCTCAATGATTTTCTGAATGATATGCTTGGTACTGATATCGGTCTCTGGTCAAATGGTGTTTAATAGAATGTTATGATTTGATGAAATTGAATAAATGCTAACCCTCTCACCAGAAATGCATATGAATAGAGAAATTAGCCATGAAATAGTTAAGAACTTTTATATCACTCGCTCATGGAGTCCAGGTGCAAGAGTACCTCTGTGAAGTGGCATTATATTAAACCAAAGCAGATTTTTAGACAGGGGTCTCCTCCCGTCTCAGGAAATTGGGCTCACTACGGTTGAGAGAACAAACAGGCTCAAGGTTCTGCTTGTGATAACAGGCAAGGGTAGTTGTACACTCTGGCTGATGGTGGTAACTGAAATATCACTGTGTAAAAAGTGAAGGCCCTTGTACTGCCAAAAAGTTCTGATGTAAAGCATAGTACTCAAGAATGTGATGCCTTGGTGTCTTCTGTTACTTAGCATGGGGAATGAATTGAAGATAGGAGTGCAGTAAAATGAATTTGTGTAAACCTGCACTTCAGCCATCACGGGAACCAAAGCATAGTCCTGGTGCATTAAGCCTGCTCACTCCTGACATGAAAGCTCTGGGTTGGCTTTGTTGCCTCGGGAACATCTGGTCAGCAGAGACGTTTTGTGACTGCCCAGGACCATTGATCTAGATAGGTCCAGCTTGTTACCCCCTTGTCTCTTGCGGCAGCCATAATCGCTCTCTGATGACACACAGGGTGGTATGCTATTTAACCCCCCCCTTGTTCTTTTCCATTTTCCCAATGGCATACAATTCTTTAAAGAGGTAGAGAAAGTTCACTTACAACAGTCAGTTGAGATTTGAGAAGAAACCCAGTCTTTTAATCTAATACGTATATTCATAGTGCCTTTTACCAGCACAGTGATTTCCGTCAGTTCTAGCTGCTCTTAACTCGGAGAAGTTTATGTTCCCAATACTTTCCCCATATGCCATATACATCTCTATCCCAAACCAGTCGAGTTTATCCATAAAAACAGACTTATATTTTCCTGATTTCTGTGGAAACTGACACCTGGAATAGCCATTTTGCCTTGCCTTCTTCCCCAGAGCCCCCCTTTAAAGCAAAATAATGAAAAAGGTTCAACTAAATTGGAGTGAGAGCTGTTAGAAACAACTCAATTCATGCCTACCGAAATTTGACTTCGCCATGTCTTGCTTGTTGTATCTATGTCACTCTTCCCAGAATATTGCAGAACCCAACTAATTTCAGCTTAAAACTATTAGAAAACTTGTTAATAGAATTATCCAAGGATTTCTTTTCATGTAAATGTGCTAATTGTCTTCTCTGTATAAACCTCTCTTAAAAATGGTAGGTGTAATTGTATTGAGTGTTGGAGATAGCATACTATTTTTTGGAAAAGCTTTTCTCTTCCCTACTTTTTTTTCCCCCCAATTCTGCTTCTATACTGATTTTATCTTATATTTTTACTCATCTTTTAAAAGATGCGCAATGAGTGCCTGTTATTTACTAACAACTTAATAGAAATTTTGATCTAACATTTAATCCCACTGGAATCTGGCCCTGAACAAACATTCCAGCTTTATCTAGAAATACTCATTTTTTCTTATAGTCTGAAGAAGCGATAAGCTCAGAACTTACTGAAGGAATGGGTTTAATTTGTTATCCTAAGCAAATTAAGTTATATCTGTCACACATTCGTCTTCTTCTCTACTACACTGCCTTCTCTCTCAATCTGCACATGCATTTTCCCCGACTAGAAAAAAACTCATTTCCAATCTTCTCTTCCTATTCAAGATTCTGGAAAGGTTAAATTCCCATGTACCATCTTCACTTCTCCATTTCCAACTTCCTGTTCCCTCAACTCAGGATATTCTGGGTCCAACCTGCCATATTAACCACAGTGAAGTCACTAATGTCATCCTAAATTCCAAAATTTGTAACTCCGCATCATAAACTGTTTCTTAAATTCTACCTAGTGACCATCTGAGATACTATTTTTTCCTGTTTTAATTTTTAAAGGCTTATGATTTTGCATAAAATCCTAAAAACTCTTTCTCACCCTCTTACCTGCTATCTTTGCCCATCTCTTTCAACTGAATGTCGAAGAGCCCTGACATTACATTTTTGACCCTTTTCTCCTTATTCATGTTCTTCTTTGGTAACTCACTATTTTTCCCTAAAGTGTGCCTTTTTTCCCTCTTTCCCAACCATATTTGGCAGTGAAGACTTTCTGTGCCACAAGCCAAGCTTGAAACCTAGGAACCATTCTTGACTGTTTTTCTGCTGCCATTCAAAATTGATCAATCCTGTGTTTGTTTGTATTTTACTTTCTAAATATCACATATTCTTCTTCTTGCAGCACAGTAGTACAGGGATTCACTATTTCTCACCTCCTATTCTATTGCTATAGACTCCTATAATTAGTCTTGCAATTTCCTATAGTTCTCTTCTTCAAATTAGTTACAAAGGGAGATAGGGAAGGCTTTCTAAAAGCTGACAATAAGCAAGAAAGAGGGATTAAAATTTTGAAAAAAAAAAACTTAACAAATAATTAAGAAATGCTTTCCTGACAAAGAAAATAATGAGTGAAGGTCCTTTTTTGGAAAGAAGTTAACTTATCGTCACATAATTGAATGGGCATAACTTGGGTTTGAAGAGAGAGAGAGTAGTTGAATCTTAATTAAGTCAGCAGAAACTAGAATTCAATGGCTTTTGTAGTTTTTTCTCATGGATAGGATAGAATTTATTTGCAGTTCAAGGTAAAGCTATTCAAGATTTTTAAGCAGGGAGTATCATAATATTCATTATGTTTTCATAGTATTAACATGTTATATAGATTGGAAGAAAATAGATACTTGCCATAGGAAAACCAGGAAAAAGTTATAGTAATCCAACATTTATCTGTAATTTATTGCTGCATAACAAATTACCAAAATTTAGAAGATTAGACTGTTATCCCATAGTTTCCAGGGGTTGAGTCTTGCTAAGCCTTAGGTGAACCCTCTGCACAGGGTTTCACAAGGCAGAAATAAAGGTGACAGCTGGGGCTGAGGTTATCCGCCGCACCCCCCCGTCCCGCCATCTCATGTACTTATTAGCAGAATTGGTTTCCTGGAAGCTGTAGAAGTTATGGCAGTTTCCTTTTTCAAAGACAGCACAAAAGAGAGTCACTGGCCTCTAGAACCTCTTTTAAGGGCCCAACTGATTTGGTCAAGCCCACCCAAAATAATCACCTTTAGACTAACACACAGTAAACTGAAGAAGTCTTTAATTGCATCTGTAAAATCCCTTCACCTGTTCCATTTCCAGAACCTAACCTTAGGAATGATTTCCCATCATATCCAAAGTTTCTACCCACACTCAAGGGGAAGGGATTACACAAAGCATCAGGGAGTTAGAATCTTGGGGGCCATCTGAGAATTCTCCCTACTACAATCCACCTGCCTGCACCCGACAGTTTGCTTCTCTCCCACATGCAAAGTATATTTACTCTTTGCCAAGATTCTCAAACATTGCATGGCATTATAACAAAGGCTCAGTTTCCAAAATCTCCTCATGTAAATCTACATATCATCATCTCACCAGTTCAAAGTCCAAAATCTTCTCTAAATCTCATCAACTCAAAGTTCACAATCCCATCATCTAAACAGATGTGAATGAGTCTCCTAGGTGTAATCCGTACTGTGTCATCTCTATAGTCCGCATACAGCTCTATACACAGAGCCTGGGGCGAGGCTCCTCTCTGTGCACCCATGAAACTAAAGAGACAAATTATCTACTCTCAACACTCCCAACAATGAGGAAAAAGAGACAGGATAGCAGTCACAGAGTTTCTGTTTCAAAAGGAGAATAAATAAAAGTAAGGAGTCACTGGTCCAGAATAGTCTGAAATCCAGTAAGCAAGTGCTAAATTTCCCTCGATCAGGTTGTCAGGGCGACAGTCTGCCCTCGGTTCTTGTGTGCTCTTTGCCAAAGGATGACCAGGCACACCAAAGTGTCAAGTCCAGACTATTATCTTGGAAAACTCACCAGCAGGGCCAATAGGGTGAAGTAATCCCGGGCAGGAAGCAGTTTCACATGAGCAGCTCTTTGTTGTAGAACAAACGAGTGGAGAGAGGGAGGAAGACAGGAAGAGAGACAGACAGACTGACCCACTCTCTTCCAAAAGTCTCAGACTGTTTCCTTTTATTAGCCCAGTCCGGGGGCGGGCTCTTGGGAGGTGTGGGATGTTAGCAAATGATCAACAGGTGTCTTCAAAATTCCATCTGCACATGGGATCTCTCTCTCTGAAAGCCCACCTGGTGGCGGGGGCGGGGCGAGAGGTGCGGTGAACCACAATATAAATTCAAGCTAATGGCATAATAATTACCTTTAGATTACTTTAGGTCACTTTCTAAATCCTGTTTTGCCAGGGCTGGGGAATTCCTAGATTGGGAAAGCACGCCCTCCTCCCCCAGGTGTAGCAGTTTCTCCGGATAGGATTAAGGGTGGGGCAGCACCAAAATGGAGTGCCTGTCCTTATTTTTCTTCCCAGGTAGAGCGATTGCTGGAGACAGCGCCAAAGCAGGGAACCCTTGTCCGGAGAAGAGCCGGGGATCCTAACTATCTACCTAACTAAGTTAGGAATAAGCCTCCATGGCCTTTGGCTGAGCTGTCTGGGCTGTTGGTTCTGTCCTCTGAGTCATCCTTCCTTTTTCCTGAAAGGTGGTACATGTTTGCAGTGGAGTAGTTTTAATAGCCTTCTTCCTGCCAGTAGAATTGTTGTGGGTCCAAAAGTCTCCTATCATTCTGTACTACTCCCTTAGCTATTTCAATCCAGGTTGGCAGTGTTTCTCCTGAAATAAATTTCTCAAAATCTTTGTGGGTCTTGTGGGGATTTCACAGAATTTCACTCCATTGGACAAAAGCCTCATTCACAGTTCTGAGATAATCCTGTGTCTCTCCTGGGCTTCTGTTCACATGGTTGAGGGAAAGTACCCTCAAGCTTTCTAGAGGCCCTCTGGTTTGAGCAAAAAGGTACCAGAGAGGCACACCCTTAATCTTTTGAGAGGGTCCTTTCTGTAACTGACTGACTACTGTGGTCTTTTGAGCAATCTGAGATTTAACGAAAAGTTATAGTCCCACACTCAGTCTTTCCCTATACTAGTTTTGGCAGACATTTCTGATGTTTAGCATTTCTTGTCATCTGGAGAGGCAACAAACTTGCAAAATTATTCACTCTGGTTCCTTTTTGTTTAACAGTTATTCCTTCAATTAATCTCTTTTGTCTCACGTATTACTATAAGCAGCAAAAAGAAAACAGGTGGTACGCAACTTTAAGGTCTTATTTGGAAATCTCCTTAGCTATTTATCGAGGTTCTTAACTTACAAATTCGGCCTTGCATATAGCCTCAGGACACAATTTCTCTAAGCTTTCTGCCACTAAATGACAAGTAACCCCAAATTGACTGCAAAATCTTCCTAAGTTTTTCTAATAGTGTGAAGAAAGAGATCAGATCCACTGTTACCCCAGTCGTTCAGAGGCACCCATAGCTCAGCACTCTGAAGAAAGAAGAAAAGCTCTGAGGGCTTATAAAAGACTAAAATTCTGATTTTCTCAGTTGATGAAAGAAGAAAGGTAATATTCAAAGACTCTTAAAATTCTTTATATGATTAAGAATTCAGAATCATGTGTTAGAAGAAGGAATATAAAATATCAATTTAGTGGACTTATGATAGAGATTTTCCAGCAAGCATCAAGTATTTTAATAAACTCTCTTCTCTCAAATGTTGTATGGATTGTTCAGGCAAAAAAGGAGAGAAAAGGAAGAAGAAGAAGGAGGAGGAGGAGGGGGAACAGGAGGAGGAGGAGGTAAGAAGAGGGGGAAGGGGGAAGAAGAGGGAAAAGATCACACGTGGCTGGAATATATTTGTGTAGAATTCAATTGAATGATACCTTGAATAAGTAAAAATTCATCCCAGTGATCTCTTGTGTTACCAGTGGGAGCACAGGCACTGAGAAGTATCTTCTTCAATAAGTGTTAAGGGGAAGCTAGGAGGAAGCATTAAACAATTAAACTGCATAGCCACTTAAGATACTCAATAGATGCATAGGCAGCAAAAGTAATATTTTGGTGAAAATGGCTAATGACTGATTTTAACCAATCTCAATCTCATCCTCAATCAACTGAAGGTAAAAATGATAAATTAAGGGGGAAAAATCCTTTGTCTATATTAAATTTAAAGTAGTGCACATCAAGAATTTCTCCCTATTCCTTCAAGAAGAAAAATGAATTGTTTTGCATTTATATGTGGGATCAGTTTTTTTTTCTCTCAAATAGAACTGGAAATGATATACTTACTAATAAACTCCACAGCATGTTCCTTAAAAGTGTATCTGTCTGTGATAATAAGTTTCTTTTACCCACCTGCTCCAAAATATCATACTTGTAGCTTTGAGACTTTAAGGAAATATTCTGGTGTCCTTACTTGAATTTCCTGCAAATCCTTCAATGAAAGATTCATACCTTCCTTTGCAATATTAACACTATTATTTCACATAAAATCAAAACAAATTCACTCAACATGTTACTTACTCATTTAATTATTCATTTTTCAAATAAATAGGTATTAAGCAAATATCTTGTACTAAGAACTAGTCATGGCCGGACGTGGCGGCTCACACCTGTAATCCCAGCACTCCAGGAGGCTGAGGCAGAAGGATCACTTGAGGTCAGGAGTTCAAGACCAGCCTGAGCAAGAGTGAGCCCCTATCTCTACTAAAAATAGAAAAATTAGCCCGGCATCCTGATGCATGCCTGTAGTCCTATCTACTGGGGAGGCTGAAGCAGGAGGATTGCTTAAGCTCAGGAGTTTGAGGCTGCAGTCAGCTATGATGATGCCACTGCACTCTAGCCCAGGAAACAGAGTGAGACTTGGCCTCAAGAAAAAAAAAAAACAAGAACTAGTCACTAAGAGTGAAATTGAAAATAAGAGAATCAAAAAAGTGCCACTGAAGTTGTGGTAAACTAATCTTTGGGTTAGAAGTGGTGTAGAATGTGGGAAATAAATAGGACTGGAAAGTTTGTAAATTGAGCGTCTGCATGGGTGACCAATGTGTTTCACAGTAAAGAAGACTAAAGCCATCTAGGATGGGTTGCTCGGTAGGCAATAGGTGGCAGACATCTGGAAATCACAGATATTAATTTACGACATAGGGAGAGGTATTTAAGAAATCTGTGCAGGATAATGCTTAAAGAAAATGAAATCTAGTGTTGCTACAGGAATATCCAGTAAGACAAAGACTTAAAATAATTCACTGGGTTTAGCAATCTGAGGTAATAACTTTTGCAAATAACTAGTGACCCACTTAGTCATCGAATGTAGAGACAATGAGGTGATCTAAGAGTGAGATAATACAGGGCTACAACAAATCAATAATTTGGTCAGGTTGCCAAAATCATTGACTGTCTGAAAAGGCTGATATGTGCAAAGAGAAAAAAATCAGATATGTAAACAAAAAAAAAATGGAGACCTAGAATACACCATGAGTAAAACAACTCTAAACATAGCTAGATGGAAAAGAAGGGAGAACTTCCTGCGGCAGCTTTATCGAGCTTGTGTGTCTTTGGGAATCAATGGGGTGTAAAGAGTCTTAGCTGACACAGGTTCCACTAAGGATAAATATGGCTGAACAGCCAGTTAAGCAATTCTGCCCCTTTGGGTATGTATTTTTAACAAATTCTTCATATAATTGCCCATTGCATAGTCTGAGCGTCTAGTACACTCATTATGTCCACGGGCTCTGGGGCCTCAACTGTTTATTAGCTGTGTGAATGTGGGAGGATATTTAACCTCTCTGAGATGCTATTTCCTTATCCGAAAAAAAACAGGGATAATTGCAGTACATTCTTCTTAAGGTTTTTGAAGGCTAAATTGAGATAGTTCAAATTAAGTGTTTAGCACATGGTAAATATTAATTTAAAAAAATGAGTGTTTTAAACTCTCCATTAACCCAATAGGCAGGTTTTGTTGTTTGCTTGATCACTACTATTTTCTCAAGAACTTTTTGGGCATCTGAGGTGACATCTAAACATCTGAATTTTCTAAATTTTTTTTTTTCATAGACAGGGTCTTGCTCTGTCACCCAGGAGGGAGTGTAGTGGTGCAATCATAGGTCACTACAGCCTCAAACTCCTGGATTCAAGCAATCCTCCCACCTCAGCCTCCTGCATAGCTGGAACTACAGGTGCATACCACCACATCCAATTAATCATTCTTATTTTTGTAGAGATGGGGTCTTGCTATGTTGCCCAGGCTGGTCTCAAATGCTTGGCCTGAAGTGATCCTCCTATCCTGGCCTCCCAAAGTTCCAGGTTATATATGTGAGCCACTACACTCAGCCTGAGAGTTCTTTAAGTAATCTTGATGCATAGGAAAGGCTGAAAATACCTATATCAATTACAGTTATTCTGGTTGGATATGGGCCTGGTTGGTTAGTCTAGAACAGGCTCTCCACTTTGCCTTATGCATTAAGGAACAACAGACAAGGAGACCCTATTCATTTATCAATTATAATTGCACATACGGGCACATACTAGATGTTTTCCAGACTGCATCTTACATAACTCTAAGAACAAACCCACTAATTTAAGTGAGACTTGATAATTTCATAAGTAAGCAGCTGAGCTCAAATTTCAAGTTGCCACAAATTTCATTGCAAAATGCTGCCTCCTTTAACAATTTTTTTTAGTTTTAGGTGAATGGGTAAGAGGGCAATAAGAAAATACATTTGAAAATAAAAAGACAACTTACTTTGAAAGATTTGTCAAAGGTAGACAAAATCTTAATGAGGTGTCAATCTTTCTAAAGGACGATAACACACTAGTATATAAAGGTGCTTTGCCTCCATTATATGCCTTTTATGAAATTATGACATTTATTATGGAGAAACAATGCTCTCTGGAATCTGCTGTCAAGGGTTTCCTTCCGTTATTTAATTTGGACCTGCCACATCACAACAACTTAGCCAAACAACTCTTTGTTTGGAAGTTATTATTGTCTCAGATACAGGAAGATCTTAAAAGATGGGCAGAACAATTCAGATGAAAAAAATTTAAAAAATGCAGTATTTTTTTCTTAAAGTACTCTGAAACACTATCATGAAGTGATACAATCAAAGGCCACCTTGCTTTAAACTAAAATAAGTGCTATCCTTGGAGGTACCTATATGTAAAATGTTTCAGCTCGGTTAAACCTTACTCGTGAATATTCTATATCTAAACAAATATACTAACTTTTACATGCATAATTTATACTCAGTGTCCTAATTATTCTTGGTATGCTAATAAATTTAGTTGTTTTAACTTGATAAGAATAAGTAGGTTTTAAGGCAAAGTATTAAACTAGAATAATACTTTTTTTAAAAACTTGTAAAATGATGTCTCAAGGTGCCAAGATTAGCAATATATCAGCCTAAACGTTCAATGAACATTGCCTTTCAAAATAGTCACCCTTAGAAAATACATTATTATTATTTTTATTTAGCAAATATTTATTTAGTACGTACTAAGGGCAAGGGTACATATTTTGGCACTTAGCCAAATATTGCCTTGCGTTTGTATTTCTGTGGTTTGTGTCTTTAATGCCCACTACATTTTACTCTTCTCATAGAAAGAAATAATGGAATAATATCTTAGAGATTTAAAACGTTTATATAGATGTATAATATTGCCATGCATCTTTAATCCAGAATTAACCAGATACTTAACAATCATATAGGAAATTAAGAAATAGGTGAATATAGTTCATATTCTTACAGTGTCCAAGAAAAGTGAACTTAACCTAAATATAAAGATTTTTCTGGAAAATTATATTTCACTTGGCACAAGAAGCTAAGTATATCCTGGATCAAATACTTTGGATCAATGTTTCCCGCAATGTGAATATGCTCTACTCAAAGCGTATATAAAAGATGGCACATGGCAGTGAATTACATAATGAAAAGTTCCTTCCTTTTACATTATCTTCCAGTTTATAAATTACCTTAATCACCAAATTGAGGACCTGCTCACTGCTGGGCATTAGTGTATTAGTATAGGTGCTGAGGAGGCATCTTAAAGAAAAACAAGGCTTTTTCAAATAATATTTTGGGAGCGGGGGGGGGGGGGGAAATGAATAAGGAAACAAATAATAAATACTCCAGTCAGGGATATGAGAAAGGAGAGAGACAACCTCAGGCTGAGCGCATTCTGCGGGCAATGATATCTGAAATTAAATGTGATAACTTTGTTTACACAATTAACTTCAATCTATAGCACAATATATTGTTTTTTCTATTTATGGTGTAATTCATCGTTTTCTTTTAAAAATTTACTATTAAAATGCATATTGCTGAGAGGGGCCAAGATGGCAGACGAAGCAGCCTGCAGGATGCTGCCCTCATGAAGAGGATGGAAAGTGGCGAACAGGTATCCACTTTTGGATTGATCGTCTGAGTGAGAGCTCTGGGAATCCATGGGCAGGAGGCAGGAATGCAGTGAAGATAGAAGTGGGGTGACCTGTTCCGCAGGACAGGAGGTAGTTAGGGAAGTCACTCACACGTGGGGAAGGGACAGAGAATCACAGGCTCTGTGCTTCCCCTGAGGATACTGCAGCTGGAGGGGCGGAAGGGTCCTCCTACTGCCGCAGGCCTCAGGACCCATACAGAGACCTGGCTGGAGGCTGTGCAGCTGCGTTGCTCCAGAAAGAAAGGATGGCTGGCTTGCAAGCCCTGGGCACTGCAGCTGGTGCCACTGTAACATCCCAATCCCAGAATGCTACTTTTTCCCAGGGTCAGATCTGACTGCTCCCTCCTGCTTTCCCCTGCCACATGGGAGGGAATGGGGAATCCTGCTGCTCACATGTGCCCTGTGGACAGGTGGCCCTGGGCAGAATGGGAAACCCTGAGCCCTGTGCTCGCTGCCTGGGTGATCTCACTCAACTGAAGTTCCCATGGACATGGCAGAGCATGCACTCATAGCTCTTGGCGCCCACTTCAAACTGCCTGGGCAGCTGGGCCACTGCCACCACCATTGTGTGAAGGGACTGAAGCAGGACAAAATCCAACACGGCCACAGCCTTTGGATCTGGGTGGACTGCATGCCACAAACCCATGCCATCCTGTACAGGTGCCTGGTGTGCTACCCCCTGCTCAAGCCCTGCTCCGCCCCTGTCCTTGCCCTACAGCTGCCCTAGCCTGCTGGTGGTCAGCTCCCCACTGTGCCCATAGGCCTACACTGCCGTGCCCTGCATACCTGCTATGCCCTGTGCCACACACTATGTGGACCTTTCCCTGCCCATGTGCCTGGCACCTCAGCTGCCCAAGGCCACATATGTGCATTTCGCACCCAGCAGACCTCCTCCATCCCAGGCACACACCCTATCCTGCCGGCCAGCCCCACTTCATGTCTTCACCGGGTACCAAGGGCCAGCCCTGCCACAGTGGCTCAGTGACAACCACAGCGGGACAAGTAAGACACAGCAGAGCAGCTGCATTAAAGGCTCCCAGTGCATCTACCCCTTTCCTTCCTAGTCAAGCTTCTGGAATAGGATCCAAGCATGCCATCCAGAGACCCATTCCTATCTCCACTGAGCAACAGAGGTCTCAGCAGAGGAGAAGAGGTGTACTATATCTGCTATCTCTTTTGAGCAGATAGAAGTGGCACCAGATGAGAAGGAACCAGCTTAAAAACTCCAACAACATGATAAAACAGGCAGCCTTGACACCCCCAAAGGATCGCAATAGCTTTCCCGCAATGAACTCCAACCAAAAGGAAATTGTTGAAATGACAGATATGGAATTCAGATTATGGATTATAAGCAAGGTAAATGGAATTGAGGAGATGATAGAAAATCATCTCAAAGAAACCTAAAAAATAATTCACTAAAGGGATAGAAAACATTAGAAAAGAGATAGCAGAACTGAAAGAAATGAAATAATCCTTTAGGGGATTTCAAAATACATCAGGAAACTTTAACAACAGACTAGACCATGCAGAAGTAAGAATTTAAGAGGTGAAGGCAAGGATTTTGAAGTAACTCAGCCAGTAAAAAAATGTAGAAAAAATAAAAAAGAAGAATGAACAATCACTGCAAGAAATATGGAATTATGCAAATTGAGCTAATATAATAATTACAGGTATCCCTTGGAGAGAAGAAAAAGCAATAAGCATGGAAAACCTATTTGAGAGAATAATACAGAAAAACTTCCCATTTATCGCTGGTAGTTTTGATACCCAGATACAACATGGTTATCAAACACTTGGAAGACTCATAGGAAATGGAACATCAAGACATATAATCATCAGCCTGACCTAAGTCAAAGTGAAGGAGAAAATCCTATAAATTGTGAGACAAAAGCAACAAGTTCTTATGAAGCAAAACCAATCAGACTAACAGCAGACCTCTCAGCAGAGACCTTTCAAGCCAGGAAGGATTGGGGTCCCATTTTTAGTCTTCATAAACAGAATAACTGCCAGTCAAGAATTTTGTATCTTGGAAAACTAAGTTTCAGGACTAAATGAAGGAGAAATAAAGTCTTTCCCAGCCAAGCAAAGACTAAGGGAATTTGTAACCACTAGACCTGCCTTATAGGAAATGCTTAAAAGTATTCTATTTTTGGAAAAGAACAATTGATACGCAACAGTGCAGTGTGAAAACACCTGAAAGTTAAAGCTCACAGCTCATATAAAACAGCAATACAAGGGAGAAAACAAAGCAATTAGTTATCATTAAACATGATGAACAGAACAGTATTTCACATATCAATACTAACAATGAACATAAATGGTCTTAATGTTCCATTCACTGGCTGAATGGATGAAAAAATACACCCAATTATTTGCTGTCTCCCAGAAACTCATCTAACTTGCAAGGATACTCATAGATTCAAGGTAAAGGAATGGAAAAAAAAAATATTGCACACAAATGGAAACTAAAAGCAAGCAGGTGTAGCTATTCTCATATCAGATAAAATAGATTTTAAATCAACAATAGTAAGAAAAGATAAGGATGGTCATTATATAATGATAAAGGGAGTGATTCAGCAAGAAGATATGAAAATTCTAAATATATATACACCTAACTAAGGAGGTCTCAGATTCATAAGTCAAATACTAGTAAATCTAAGCAAAGAAATATAGAGCAACATCATAAAACAATCATAATTACTGGGTAATTCAACACTCCACTGACAGAACTGGACACGCCATTGAGGCAGAAGATCAACAAAGAAACACTGGATTTTAAAAGGACTTTAGAAAAAATGGACCTAACAAACATCCATAGAACATTCTACCCCCAAAATGCAGAATATACATTCTTTTTGTCGTCACATGGGACATTTTCCAAGATAGATAATGTTAGCCCACAAAGCAAGTCTTAGCAAATTCAGAAAAACCAAAATCCTTCCATGTATCTTCTCAGATGACAGTGGAATAAGACTAGAAATCTACTCCAAGAGGAACTCTGAAATCTACACAGAATCATGGAAGTTAAACAACCTGCTGCTGAACAATCCTTGAGACAATGTAAAAATCAAGATGAAAAGCAAAATCTTTTCAAACCAAATGACAATCATGACATAGGCCTACAAAATCTATGGGATAGAGCAAAAACAATGTTAAAAGGGAAATTCATAGCCTTAAATGCTTACATCCAAAAGACAGAAAGATCACAGATTAACAACCTAATGTCACACCTCAAGGAATCAGAAAAAGAAGAACCAAACCCAAAGGTAGCAGAGGAAAAGATATAACAAAGCTCAGAGCATAACTACACAAAATGAAACCAAAAAACAATATACAGCCTCAATGGCACAAAAAGTTGGTTCTTTGAAAACATAAACAAAATCAATAGGCCACTGGCTAGATAGAAAGAAAATAGCCACAAAGAAAATATAATAGCTATGAATATACTTAACCAAGGAGGTGAAAGATCTCTATAAGGAGAACTACAAAACACTTTTGAAAGAAATCACAGATGACATAAACAAATGGAAAAACATATCCCATGCTCATGGATTGGAAGAATCAGCATTGTTAAAATGTTCATACTTCAAAAAGTGATTTACAGATTCAATGCAATTCACATCAAAATTCCAATGACATTTATCATAGATCTAGAAAACATAATTTTAATCTTCATATGGAACCAAATAGACCCCACATAGCCAAAGCAATCCTAAACAAAAATAACAAACCTGGAGGCATCACATTACTTGACTTCAAATTATATTACAAACCTATAGAACCCAAAACAGTATGGTACTTGTATAAAGGTAGACACATAGATCAATGGATCAGAATAGAGAACTCAAAAATAAAACCATGTAGCTGTGACCAACTGCTTTTTGACAGAGCATACAAAAACATACGCTGGGGAAATGATGCCCTATTCAATAAATAGTTCTGGGAAAACTGGATCACCACATCCTGAAGAATGAAACTGGATCCCTATCTCTCACTATATACAAAAATAAACTGAAGACGGATTAAAGACTTAAATGTAAGATCTGAAACCATAAAAATTCTAGATGATAATGTAGGAGGAACTCTTGTAGACGTTGGCTTAAGCAAAGAATTTATGAATAAGACCCCAAAAGCAAATACAACAACAACTAAAATAAATAAATGGGACCT
>NW_012149274.1:1267036-1268372 GCF_000956105.1 Propithecus coquereli | reverse complement strand
CCCCATGGAATACTACTCAGCCATGAAAAGGAATGAAACAATATCTTTTGCAGCAACTTGGATGGAACTGGATTCCATATCCTAAGTGAAGCATCTCAGGCATGGAAAAAACAGATACCACATGTTCTCACTTATAAGTGGAAGCTAAATGAACAGTATATACGGTCATAAAGAGCAGTAAAGGACAATCGAAATTAAAAGGGGGAACGGTGGGACGGAGGTAAGGGATAAAAATCCATCCATCAAATACAATGTACACTATTCTGGTGATGGATATACTGAAACCCCTGACTTCAGCATGATGCAAAATTTATCCATGTAACAAAAAAAAAACAAAAACACACACTTGTACCTCCTAAATTTTTTGAAATAGGAAGCAAACAAATAAATTTAAAAAATCAGGAAGGACAAATTTTAATGTATGTAAAATATAGTTTGAAGCATATTTCTCACCTGAATCAATAAGCTGCCAGGAGGTGGCTGTGATCTGAACACATCCTATGGGTTTGGTTTGAGGAAATTTTAATCCTTAAAGTCTGGAAACTTTTATTCTCTGAGCCTCCTTTTTACTCTGCAACCCTTTGTCATACTGACTTTGTGGATAATGGAGTGTACAGTTATTTTCTACACTGTCATAGAATCATTTTCTTAATATCCTCTGATTCAGGTGAAATATGCCTGAATCCTTTCTAAAGAAATCACAAAAAATAAATGCCTATTACTTTAAAATAAAATATTACATAAGTAACATGTAAGTGGTAAGTGGAGGTAGCAAAAGTGGTGAGTTAGTATGTTCTTGACTATGATAAACCATGAATAAAATATCAACCATTAATATTATTTCTTTTGGTTAAAAAAAAATAGGTAATGATGGAAAAAATAAGCTAAGATCACCTGAACATAAAGGGGAGAGAAACAATCAAAAGAAAGAATACACTCTGTAATACATTTCTGGCATCTGTTTTGGCCATTAGATATTTGAATAGCTTTCTTATGAAATGTTTGAGTTTATTTGGAGGAAGACACCTCTCCACTACAGATGTTGATCATTCCCTACACTTACATTCCCAGACTTCCTTGCGACTAGGATGCAGCCTTTGCCAATCAGATGCACTCATGATGTGTAAAATAGGGAGCTTCACAGAAAAAATGTAGGGACTATGGTGAATCATATCTGGCAGCGGTGAGGATTGCTGCAGTACCCAGTGGGATTCGGTGCACAGGGCCAGAGGTGTGGATGGTGAAACTGCAGCTGACTGATGGTCTTACAGTAAAAGATATAGGTGTTGTTTCTAACTCACTAGCGCCCAAGTCTCAACAAAAGTATTCAATATAA
>NW_012149274.1:1262102-1263811 GCF_000956105.1 Propithecus coquereli | reverse complement strand
TGCCATATATTGGATGCTGATTTAGAGCTTATACAGCATCCTGGAGAACATTCCCCCAGAACCATCTCTAAACCAGATCTGTGTTTTCTCTTCCTCTGTCAACTGGTCATAGAGACCTCCTCCTAAGACCTTAAGTGCAGGTGTGGAGATAGAAGGTGCAGGTGTGGGGACCATGGGCATTTGGCCCACTACCTCATGTAACTAACTATGCCTTCAGGGCCGGCTGGAGCCCAGTCTCCAATATACCACTTCCATCTGATGATGGAGTGCTTCTGTGCCTGCCCAACTTTATGGCTTGGTGGATCCGGGGCTAGTAAACTGGTGGCCTATTATTACACATTCAGTCTCTCCTAAGGCCTAGTAGCAAGTCATATCTCAAAAGAATAGTTATCCACAGACGAAGGCAAGGTTGTGCTACAAAATCCCGAGTCTGTACTGTAACTCACCACTAGTGGCCTGCAAGGGATACAAATGTGCATCACCACTGACACTTCAATCACCATTGGATCTACTGGATCACATAACTCAAATAGCAGAGAATCTTGCTCCATAGCCCTGATTTATTGCAGAACCTTCTGTTGTACTGGGCCTAACGCAAAGCTAGCAGCTTTTGGGGTCACTGGGTAAAGGGACCAGAACAGCATACAAAAGTGAGGAACATGTTGCCCATAAAATCCAAAGGCGCTGCGCTACTTTTTCAGTAGTCAGAGGGAGCAGATGCAATAATTTATCCTATAACCTTAAAAGGATATATCAACATGCATCACACTATTGGACTTCTAGAAATTTCGCAAAGCTGGAGAGTCCCTGAGTTTTTTAAATTTTATTTTCCACCTCTGACATGTCTAGAATAGTTGTTCTTTCCTGCTAAGTCCAAATAGCATAATATCATCAATGTAATGGACCAGCATGGCATCCTGTGGAAGTGAAAGTAAATCATGATCCTCGTGGACGAAATTGTGACAAAGGTCTGGAGAGGTGATCGCTGAGCTAGGTTAGTGAAAATTTTTAGCTGGCCTTGCTAGCTGAAAACAAACTGCTTCTTGTGGTCTTTAGTAAAAGGTGTGTAGGGAAAAGAAAGCATTTTCCAAATCAATAGCTACATGCCACTTACCAAGGGATATATTAATCTGCTCAGGAAACAAAAGCACATCTGGAACTGCAGCTGCAATTGGAGACACCACCTGATTAAGTTTATAATAACCCACTGTCTTTCCCCAACATCTGTTTTCTGCATAGGCCCACTAGATGAGTTGAAGGGGTGGAGAATCACTGCCCCTGAATCCTTCAATTACTTGATGGCGATACTAAATCACTGCAGTCCCTCCAGGAATGCAGAATTGCTTTTGATTTACTTTTTTTTTCTTTTCTTTTTTTTTAGGTAAAGAAAATTTCATTAGCTTCCAATCGCCCTTTCTTACCATGATAAGCCCTTAAAACATGGGTCATGGAAACAGTATAAGGACTCTGCCAGTTGCTTATCTGTCTACTTCAATTACTTATTCTGAAACTTGAGAAATAATCAGAGAATGGGTTTGAAAATCATTTGGACCCCATGTGAGACTGACCTGAGCTAAACTCCATTGAAAAATGCGTCCACAAAAGCCTCTCCTTTTATTGGTGGACAACAGTGATGTTTTGGGTCTCCCGGAATTACTTTGCCTGTGTTTAAACATATGTAAAAGTAAATAAATTTCTTGTTTTCTTTT
>NW_012149274.1:1255858-1257638 GCF_000956105.1 Propithecus coquereli | reverse complement strand
TGGAAACTTTCTTACTGGTTGCCAAACATTGTGAATTTACTCTGTTGGGTGCTGGATAATTTCGTACTACTGTAAGTATTCTTAAGCTTTATGCTGGCACTCAGTTAAATTACTTAAATATAGTTTGATCCTTTCAAGTATTGCTTTTAAAATTTGCTAGGTAGGACCCGAGCAGTGTTCAGTCTGGAGTTAATTATTCTCTACTACTGTTTATTGTCCAAAGCAAGCTCCATGAATCTTGAGGTTTTCCAGTACAGCTTCTGGGAACAGACGTTATTTCTGGCCCTTTGAGAGCACTGGATGTTGCTAACTCTAACGGTTGGGGGCTTTCCTTCTTCAATTTCTTTCGTTTCCTGACACATACATACTAACATACTGATCAGTACTCGGCGAAACCCTGACGGAGATCCTTTGCAGTGTTGGGGAGTTCTCAGGCTCAGGCTCGGCAACTCCTTCCTCTTTGATATTCTGTCCTGTACTCTAGAGTGACTTTGTTCTCCCCAAATTCTCAGCTTTGTCTCCTCAACCCACGGAGGATGCTGGGGTCCATACTCACACCCTTGCACTGTCACCGGGAAACTTCCTCAAGGAAGTAAACTGGGGCAATCCCAGGACTCCCTTTTGTTTATCCTAACTGAGGAGTTACTTTCTTCTACTTTTTGCAGTGTGCTACAAGCTGTTGTTTTCATTTACTCTATTTTGGCTGTTTAAGTTGGGAGAATAAATCTGGTCCCTGTTACTCCATCTTGGTTTTTAAGTGACTTATTTTTGCCAGACGATGTATATCCTTTTAACATAAAATACAATTTACTACCTTATATTAATACTATGTTTGTTATGGCAGTTATATTTCCCTTTTCTAGAAAGAAGGCTCTATGAGGGCAATGTTTTTTCTCTGGTTTTACTGATGCATCTAGTGGCTGGGATAGTGCCAGACAAAGAATACAAATTAAATAAGCACTTGCAGTCTACACCTCACCTCACCAATAACAGCAAAGCTTCTGAAACCTCGACTCCTGCCACATCCCTCTCTTACCGCCATTTCCTGTTCTTCCAGCTCGTTGGCTTCCATATTCACACTGCTCATGGTAACATCCCATCCAGGAGTGCTACTCCCCTCACTTTCTGTCACCCTCTCATGTGCTTACTTCTCCATGTTTAGCTTAGATTTCACATTCTGATGTTATAAGCCCTGCCTTTTTACCCCTTCTAGCCTTCCTTTCCCCATTTCTCTTGTTGCATGTGGCTGGGTGAAACTGCAATCTTACTAAACCTAAATATCCACCCATTCCATTCTGACACCCAAAGAGCTCAATTTTGCCAAAGAAAACGCCAAGACTTGTTTGTTGATCTCATAGCAAACAAACGGTCATAAATCTTAAGTAGCGTCTATACACTGTCAGTATTACCCTTCTGTACTTGTCTAATATATCCCCTGGCCCCAGATAAAAAAAAAATATTGTACAACTCTAATTCTCTTTCCTTCGCAGACCCTATATACCTATTCTCAACTGATATTCGTCCCTTGAGCCTTTATGATAAAATTAGGCTAGGTCTGAAAAGAAATTCCTGTCACCAAAGTGAACAGCCTGTCTGCAATCATTGCCATATATTCCACCTGGCTTTGCAACACAAGGAAGAAGTATCTTCCCTCCTACCTGAGACATCACCACCATTTGTGGTCTGGGTTCTTCTGTTTTTACTTTTGAGACAACTTTCACCCTGTATTTATCCCATCTCTATCTTTCACCGTCTGAGTGTCTCTTGCTTATAAATCATT
>NW_012149274.1:1254364-1255808 GCF_000956105.1 Propithecus coquereli | reverse complement strand
TGGGCCATATTTGACCTGTAGGATATAGTGTTCTACAGGATATAGTGAATACAGTAAAACAAGATAACACATTAAAGTGAAGGAAAGAAAGAAAGAAAGAAAAGAAGGAAGGAAGGAAGGAAGGAAGGAGTCATAATTTGCAAATCAGTGATCGTATAATTAGAAAATCCTGAAGAATCTACCTATTAGAATTAATAAGTATAATTATTTAAATGTCAAAACATAAAAATTAATTGTATTTCTATTCCCAGTATTCACAGAATAACCTAGGCAGACTGTCCCACTATTAACGCAGAACTCTGGACAGAAAACAAATAATACCAACCACAACGAAACTACTTTATGATATTAAAAAGCAGTAAAAGCAGGCAGAAATTAGATACTTAGGAGAAGGAGAACATGCAGAACGATTTTCTAATATTCATAGCTTTTTTCCAGAAGACAGGTCCCAGTCAGTTCTAGTGGGGACAATTAATATTTATATAGAATCTCAGTTTTTCTGCCTTTAAGAAGCAGAACTTAGAGCTACGGGTTACCAAAGCAGCTAGAAAGAAATGAGGTAAATTCCAGAATGGAGAAAGTCACAAGAAGGGAATTAAAAATTCTGCCTCAATATCGCTGACCCACATACACATGTCCAAGTTGGGCTCTGATCCACACAGATAAAGACTGAAAAATTGAAGAGATTTCAGCTACTGCCCATCAAAGAGGAGAATAATTGTTACAGTTGGAATTAAACAAAACTCCTGAAAAACAAAGAAACAAACCTTCAACATTCTTCAGATAAATAAAGCAAGCTAGTGCCCCCTGAAAAATATATTATCCACAGTGACTCAATGACCAAGAGAAAATTCAAAATCATAGACACAGGAAGCACAAAACAGGCCTGTATTTGAGGGAAAAGACAATAATGTAAACCAACATCAAAATTGCCCAGGTATTGGGTAATTGTTATAAAACAGTCATTTTAACTATAATCAAGAATGTAAAATTACACATGTTCATAAAAAATGAAAAAGCAGAAAATGTCAGAAACACCATACAAAACAATAGAAAATCTGTCTTAGAATATTCAGTCAGTGAACTTGCAAGTTAAGAACTAGAAATGATCTAAAATGAAGAAAAGTGAGAAAAAAAATAAAGGAAGAAAATGAATGAGGCTTGTATAAACTATGAGATAATATTTAAAGTTGCAAAAATGTGTAATTAGAGGCACAGAGGGCAAGACATGAGAGATGAGGCAGAAAAATATTTGAATAAATAACGGCAGATAATTCCTCAAATTTGCTAAAAGACATAAATTTACAAATTCAGGAGCTAATCAAAACACAAGAAGGATACACTTGGAAAAAATACAATTAGGTTACAGCATAGTTAAAATGTTGAAAAACAACAATGAAGAAAAATCATAAAGCATCCAGTAAAAGATGACATTACATAGAGC
>NW_012149274.1:1251104-1254314 GCF_000956105.1 Propithecus coquereli | reverse complement strand
TTTAATAGATTTAGGGGGTACAAATGTTTATTGTTACATAGATGAATTGTATAGTGGAGATGTCCAGGCTTTTAGTGTACTCTTCACCTATATGATGTACATTGTGCCCGACAGGTAATTTTTTCAATATAATTTTAATAAAATTCCTCTTTAATCCAACCACTATAGTTTCTGTTGCTTACAACTAAAAACTTGGACTGATACGAACACATGAGAAGAGGAAGGGGTATACATTTATTACCCCATTGCCTACTTCAGTCCCCGGCACGAAGCATTCAATAAATATTAAATGAATGAATAAAATACGAAAAGAGAATGATACAGTTTTCCTCTCTTCCAAAATAGAGTAAATATCCCCAAGTGGATCCTTTTGCTTTCCATTCTATTTCTCTATTTTCTTTAACTTATATTCGAAGGGATTAATTTTTTATAGCACTGGTAACATGGTACACTCCAAAAATCTTTAGTAGCAACAATGACTGACAAAATAATTTTGACATGAATATCAACTATTTAAAAATATGAATATGTTAGAAATTTCATGGCAATTGAAAACACATTAAACAATGATTTGGGATACATATGCCAACAGTTATAAAATCGGGAAACAAAATCATAGTTTAATATAAAATTTATACTTCAATAAAGACAATACCTAAACTACAGATGCTGTGAGTGCAAAGAACTTTCTCATTTTTCACTGTCTAAAGAGATTAATTTTATCCTGCAATGAGATTTGCAGAGTACTGGCCACAAGAAAATAAAGAACTTGAGTGATATGTTAAGAAATGTGGAGAAAGGCAATATATTTGAACTTCGTACAAGAACAGAAACTGAAAAATCACATTGATACCCTTGATATCTAATATAAGTCCATATAGAGATCATAAGTTTTGGAGATATGCATATATTTCATTCACAATGTTCATTGCTAATGACAGAAATTATCTACCTAAGGCTTCCAAATCCCCAAGGAATTATTAAAAGTTTTCTTCATTATGCTGTAGTCCTTTCAAGCAGAGGCTGTTTTACTTTATACCCCATATATCTTAAGACCTGAGTGTTGTCAGTGTCTTCCCTGGTCTCGATCTTTAAAGCCATTTCCAAAACATATCTTTATCTTCCTCCTTCAAACACCCAGCTGCATTGAAACACAGGCCATCAGCCTTTACCAGTGACAACTTATTCTTGTGGGTATCTACAAATCTCCTTGTCACTACCCTTCATCCATTCACAGCTTTGACAACTGATTCGCTCTCTCCACTATTTTATTTTCATAGTCATTAATGAATTTGATATTCAATACCCAAATTATCAGTTCATTGACATTCTTATTCCTAATAGAAACAAACTTTTCTCAACCACATTTCTGCCAACCAAAATCTTAATAGTGACTTTGCTTTCCCCTGCATATTACCATAAATATATTTGGCAAAGCCATACCCCAGTTAATTTTTGCTTCTCAACTACTCCATTCCTACGCCATTGTAGCTGAGTATGTTGTAAACAAAGCCACCACAAACATGTCGATTATTTTTAGTTTAAATTAGGGACAACACACCTGATATAGGCAATTCATAGTATTATTAATATTATGCCATACTTAATAATATGACATCATAATATTTATCCATTCCACATGTTCTTCTAATTTTGTAGATTCAAATTTCATACCCTTTCCTCTCTCATCAAACTTTCTACGCATCCTCCCCTACCCTCATTCTTAGCAGATCACCTTGCATCTCACTGTACTGAGAAAATTGGAGTTAAATTAAGAAGAAGATATCCACAAATCCCCACCACTATATCTCCCAGCAACCAGCTCTTGGTCTCATATACTCTTCATTTCATCCTGATAATATATACGAGTTATCCTTGCATCTCGAGTGAATATAATCTGTGTAATGTCTCCCATCTCTTTTCAGTTTTCCAAGCTCATAATCTAGGAATTCCCAAGCCCCTTCTTTTGTGTGGCATAATTTTTTTCAAACTACTATTTATTACTATAAAAGTGTGATAGGTTGATTTTTAATTCTTTTTTTTTTCATTTAAAACACAAGCTCTCTCTTGATCTTCTCTTTCTATTCTGATTACCATCTTCTTTATGCTTTTCCAAAGAGTTTGGGTATCTAATTCTTGTTCTATTTATTTTAAAGCTATTTAATCCATTCAAGTTTTGTTCCTTAAACTCCTCAAGACTGATTTTCTTTCAAGATCGCTTATGCAAAATTGAATACTCAATGCATAATTCTCCCCTTGTTCCCTATTCCTGGAAATACGTGTGTCATTGGGTTTACAGGATTATATACTGTATCAAGCAAGGTTCAATCAGACAAGCAGAATAAGGGCAATAACCAAGTCATACTTCTGTTTTGCAAGACAACTATCTTATTTACAACAAAAAAATATGCTCATCTTTTCCTAAGAAGAGGATGTAATTTCCTTAGATGATGTTCTTTATTCTCTTTTGGTATCCTGTAATGTAAATACTGTGGTGTAAAGTTACTACTATTAATGCATCTTATGTTAGATGATAGGGGTATAAGAAAAATAATAAAACAAAAATATTTCGCTAATATATACACTAATAAATGACAAAATAAGGAAGAAATAATCATATCTATTATGGTCTTCACTTGTACAAGTGATCAGGTGGCCGTAGATGGTATTTATAACCATCTTCTCACACTGCCGATGCTATAGCCCCTTTGTCCTCAATAAGTATCTCAGCTAGTCATGGTTCTTTGACTGATGTGACTCAAATGTTCTATTTTAAATAACCTAGATCACTAGCAGTCCTGCTTTAATTTATTTTTGTAGTTTTCTATTGACTTTAATCACAGGCTATTGTAGTTCTGAGAGATGGCCTAAGACACCTGTATTCTAGACATTTGTCACCTCCAGTCTGAAGCAGTAATTTGATTTTCCCCATGGTCACGGGGATCAATGACTCCAGCCAGTCCAGTAATCCTGCACTTTGCCTGTTCATTCAGAGGCATGAGGAGCCCAAAGCAGCTGGATGGTGGTCTCAGCTTCCAATTCAACAGCATCATTGTTGTGCTTCCTGATGTAAACAGTTCTTTCTTTGGAACTGAGACATCTAGACCAACAGAGCCTAATGTCATTGGGATGGAAAGAAAAAATGAATTTTTTGAGCTCAGGAGTTCGAGACCAGCCTGAGCAAGAGCGAGACCCCGTCTCTACTAAAAA
>NW_012149274.1:1233082-1238319 GCF_000956105.1 Propithecus coquereli | reverse complement strand
CAGACATCAACCACCACATCCAGCTCAGTTCAAATTCTTATAAGCAGGATAACCCATATATAAAAGTATAAAAATTATTTAAATCTTTTCATGAAAAGAATAAAAATAATTTCTTCCAAATTAAAACCATCATATTTCCATAAACACATGCTACCATTCCTTTTGCCCGTTAAAGAAAATTCTTAATGTATCTAAGTTGCTATATGTAAGAGTATATTAATAAAACCTTTCAAGAAAAAATTTAGCAAGACAGATGGAAAGCCTCAAACATGATCAAGATGTTTTGAATCTACAATTCTACAAACGTGTCCTAAGGAAATATTCAAAAACGTGCAATTTGTTTTTCTCTCAGGAACTCTAGCCCTTCAATGCCTCATTAAGCATCACATCCTCTGAGAAATCTCTCTGTTTCTCCAGCCGACTGCCCTGCCGTGCCCTGCACTGACACAACACCGGGAGCACATCTACAACAGTGTTTATTATATTACAGTTTGGAAACTATTCGTTGAATTTTACTAAATACGTAGAGAACATGGTGATAATATTCTAAGCAGGTTTTTATTTTATCATTTATTCATGAAAATAAATTTCTGATATAAGAATGACTTTTCACATTTTGTCACTATTTTAGCTATGCTACTACTTTGGAAAGTACAAATAAATGGTTCCAAGTTCATGCCGCGAAGAAGTAGGAAAGCCAGGATTCAAACACAGACAGATTGAGTTGAATTATTTCTTCAGTAAGTAATATATATCTTTCTTTCTGATCTCAATATTAAAGTTATATTAAGCTTTCCAAACACTTAGTGATAAGAGAAAGTTAATAAACTTCACAATTTCAGTATTCACATCACTAGCTTTGAATACTTACCTTACATGAGCTATCCTTCAGCTGTTTAAAATATTTTGTTTAAATATTACTTGGGATTATAAATCTCTAGTTACATTGCTATTTGTACATTAAATTAGAAGAAGTAAAGCCTTAATGAAATGAGAACAGAGATATTACATGAAAATAACTGACTCCAAATATGAATATTAGATAATAAATGTACTTCAGTCAGACAGTCTGGTCAAAAATGAATATGAGTTACTGCATATGATCAGTTACTTGCAAATGTTTATGAAAGTAACATATGAATCTTACTGATGAAAGACTCGGGTAAGTATATTTTTCATTACTATTTGACCTTATCAATTATATCAGGGAAGTTTACATGGGCCAATTTTTCAATAAATGTTGCATTTTACATTACACAAATAGAAAATGGAGAAAAAAAGAATCCTGTGCTTTTATAAAACATCAGAAGCACTTTTGACAGGAAACAGGATTATCTGAATAACTGAATATTTATGGGGAAATTATCTACTTAATATAGAGAAACTAAACTATTAATCAATAAATCATTCAGATACTGAGACATCTAAGGAAGGTGGAAAATGTAAATCAAAATGCATACGTGTACAGAGCATTATATTTAAGAAGCCTATTTCAGTAGAGCAAATAGTAGAGATGAAATATTTTATATGAATCTCAGATTCTGATAATGCCAGGATACAGCTAAATAAGAAATGAGAAGGATTTGTCTCCATATAATGTTTAAAGATTGTCACTAGAGAGACAGTGCACTGAGCCTTGGGCCATGGTTTTGAGAAGAAAAAGATGAGTTCTATTTACTGTGTGTGCACTATTTTCTAGAGTAAACCTACTTTTCCAAGCTAAGAATAAACAATAATATTCTTTAGTACCATACTTAACACCTTGCAATGCCCGACACATGTTCCTTAAATGATAGGTTTTTCTTTTCACATCCACATGTAGAAATCTAGTAAACATTCATTCCTTGGCAGCTGCGTAATAGTTTAAACTCTGAGCTCTCAGCAAAAGAAGAAGAAAAATATTGAGAAAAAGCCTCATTCTATTGCCAGCCAGATAAATATAACTTTAGAAGGGAAGTCTTTTACCTTGCCTAGTGCCTCTTGGAACAATAGAGAAGAGTCTGTCTGGACATAATTGCTAGGAATGGAACCATTCTCCCTATACAATCCCAGCCTAACCACAGTCACTGCGAAAACAGACAGATGTCTATCTATTTCATAATCATAGACAACAGTGAATTGTTGATCCAAACTGTTTGGGTCCCAGGAGGCCAGAGTTGAAACATCCAGTGACACTGAAAATTTCCCAGAATGCTAAATAAAAACAACGAAAAATTGACAGAGTTGAGCGCTAACTCATAGGCTTGTGTTTCTCCAATTATCAGGAAAAATTCCTCCTGACCACATATCTCAAAACTCAGTGTTGGAAAATTAGAAATCAGCAAGGAGTGATAGCCAGAAAAATAAAAAAAAAAATTGAAATAAATAATGAAAAAGAAAGAGGAAGGGGGGAAAGAAAAGAAAACCAAAAGACAAAAATAGCTGGTTACAATGAAAGCACAAGTTTTGAGACAGGGTAAACAGCAACAGGCAGCCAGACAGCTATTACCCATTACTGGGCTTTTATAAACATCTAGCATTTTTGGCTTGGGCAAATCAGCTCCATTTAAATGTCCAAGGGATATATTTAATTAGATGATTGCAATTCCAAACAATAAAATGTATGACTTCCACTAAAAGAAAAAAGAGATGCTGAAATTTGTCCTCTTGGTTTAAATACATTTGGAGAAGAGCTTCCACGGACTGGAAGCAAAAATAGTACAATTAAATAAATATCAAGAGACATACACACTTATGTACAGTCTCACAGTTTGCCACAGCCTTAGGGAATATCACATCATATTAAATGTTAGTATCTAGAATAAAGGAAATGACTCTCAATTGTTTCTAAGTGCAACCATTCCTTCAGTTTTTAATGGCCAGTACGGTTTTAACTATGTCAGAAAGCAAAAGAAAATTGAGCTTCTCTTAGGTAACCTAAGCTGTTCTAATCTTGGATGATATTCTAATATCAAGATCACATAATTATATTATGATTGCAAAAAGTGAACACATTCCAACTTATATGGTTCTGTAACTATTTTGGTTTTAAAAAAAAAAAAGCAGAATGCACTCAACTCCTTGAAAGGCATGATCTTTGTAGTAATCTGGTTACTACAGATTTTGCCTAGCATTAGCAAATGTTTTCAGCAGGGAAAACCACTTAGAGGTTAATAAGAACTCAAATGAATTAGATTTCTCAAATTTATCCATGGCTATTATGTGAGTAAATGGTGTTAGTTACAATTCTTTTTGTCACAAACTATAGAAAACAGGTTTAAGAAAAAGAGAGCATGTATTGGCTTGAGTAACTGGAAAGTCCAGAGGATATCATTAATTTCAGGCATGGTTGGATCCAGAAGCTCAAACAATGTCAGAATCAAATTACCCTCTCTTGATCTTTCAGTTCTGCTTTCATCTTCATTTGTTTCATTTACTGGAAGGCTCTCACTTCATGGTGGCCCTAGCAGTTATTAGCTTATACTCTTTCATCTCTATGTTTTAACGAAACTAGTGGAATCACCGCTGATTGGATTGTGTAATCTTTCTTGTGTCAATCACTGTAGTTTGTGGCATGTGAAGCACCGACTGGACAAGCCTGAATCACATGCCCATGAACTGGGAGTAGAATTGGCATGGTCTAAGAGTGAGCTAGAAAAATCAGGGTGTTGTTTTCAGATGTTGGTGAAAAAGGGTGCAGCATAGACAATAGGAATACTTCACAGACCAATCCTGCAAAATATCTTGCATTTTTAGAGATAGAAGGCATATTTCACCTGGCAAGAAGCCTTTCTTTAGTGCATTGTTTTATTTTTATTAAAACAATGATTAACAATAAGCAGAATATAAAATTTATCTTGTATTTTAAGATCAAAGGTCTTCTCTGAGTTTACCACCTCAAATAACATTCTCATATGCTGATCCTGAAATCACTACAGAAAGCATCTGACCTATTCTAGCAAATGTTCATCATTCATAACAAGGTATAAAAAAGTAAGAATTGTAGGGTAAGTCATATAATGATTTGGAATAGGTTTGTTATTTGATCTTTTCTATTATGATGATAGTTGCTATTTGGTGAATTATATTTATGAAATCATGTGGTTGAATACATAACTGCCAGATGAACTTGAGTAGACAAGATGTACCTGTCACAAGTAATGGCCTTACTCACCTTCTAAAAAAAAGCTACTTATGCCAAAAAATTATAAGGAATATTGTCTTTAGGATTGTTAGTATTAAAATTTGTCCATTGTGGATGGGGAAGTAGATGAGGAAAAAATATAAGCTAATGAAGCTATTTTTGCCTATTTACATAACTACTTTGTGAAAGGTTGCAGTATCACTTAGGGATATTAGTGACAACCAAGCCACGAGAGCATAGTTCTTCCTTAAACAGCATTTATGTTTAATATTCATATTTTTCTTACTATTACTTAGCACTGATATCCCTGTTCTTTTTGATGGATTTAGGACCTTTATGTGTATTTATAAATCAATAGAAATACTTCACAGGGAAAACATTTTACACATTACCCCTTCTGAATGATGACACACTATTCCTTAAGCAAAACATCTACCTTTTTGTTTGTTCATTGCATTTGGTTAAGAACTAAAATGCCACTTTAATGAAGAAAGTTTTCTGTCTAAAATATGTCAGTTTTGACATTTCTGTTTTCGAAGTTCAGTAAATCAAAGTTGTTTTCCTGTGAAATACCAAAATAATAATAAATCTTCCTCAGCATTCCATTTCTCAGCATGAAAGCTCTTAGCTGGTTGTCTGCAAAAAGTCAGTGAATGAAGCAGAAGAGAAATGCAGGCCTTGAAATTCCATTACCTCCTTATGGAAACCACTGAATCACAATTCAGTATTTTTCAGATCTAAGAACCCAAGGTTCTCTGATTTTTTTTTTCCTAGTGGTGGTATAACTTACCACAATCCAGACAAGACAGACCAGCCCACAGAAAGAAATCATGTAATGAGTTATATACTGGCTGCCATGGTGAAGTTAGAAATGTAGAGTTTCCTAAAGAAGCAAAAGCAAGAACAAAAAACTGCTCAATTCACTGGTACGAAGGAAAGGATAGAAGAATAAAACATATGAGTATATTTGTAAAAGTAACAATGTGCTTTTTTTTTTTTTTTTTGGGACAGAGTCTCACTGTGTTGTCCGGGGTAGAGTGAGTGTGGTGGCGTAAGCCTAGCTCACAGCAACCTCAAACTCCTGGGCTCAAGCGATCCTTCTGCCTCAGCCTCC
>NW_012149274.1:1230006-1231620 GCF_000956105.1 Propithecus coquereli | reverse complement strand
TATACCTGTATTTAACAAGATAGAAAGGAAATTTTTAAAATTTATTTTGAAAGCAAAGCAAAAGTTAAATAGCAAATTAAAAGGTAGGAAAAATGTGTGTAACCCATAAAGAGAGTTTATGCTATAATATTTAAAAAGCTCTTGCAAATTGATAAAAATGTCAGAGTATAATCAAATAATTCACTATCAAAAATGAGAATGCTTGCTAGCACAGGCAAACTTATTTAATATCATTAAAAATCACAAAAATGAACTTTGAATCTGATACAGTTTGGATGTTTGGCCTCTCCAAATCTCATGCCGAAATCCTAGTAGCACTGTTGAATGTGGGGCCTAGTGGGAGGTGTTTGGGTCATGAGCGTAGATCCCTCATCAATGGCTGGGCGCCCTCCCCGTGGCCATGAGGGAGTTCTCACTTTATCAGTTCACGTGAGAGCTGATTGTTTAAAGGAGCCTGGCACCACCTCCTCCTTCTCCTGCTCCTGCTCTCCATGTGACACACTGCTCTCCCTTCACCTTTACCCTTGATTGGAAGCTCCCTGAAGCCCTCACCAGAGGCCGATGCTAGTGCCACACTCCTTTACAGTTTGCAGAACTGTTAGCCAAATAAACCTCTTTTCTTTATAAATTACCCAGCCTTAGTTATTGTCTTTATATTAATAGCAAAGCAAATGGTCTAATACGGAATGTAAATGAAGAAAGCATTATTTTGCGTACCAAAATGGCATTTTATTTATTCATTATTCGGCAATAACACTCAGCCTTGCAAAGTACAAAAGAATACATAGTCATACACGTTGCTATCTCAGTACCTATCCATGCAGCCTTTCTTAAGTGGTGTTTGGAAAAGAAAAGTGTTCATGTAAAATACAGAAATTCCACTTCTAGGAATTTAGCCTAATAAAATAATTAAAAATCTGCATAGAGATATATCTACAATGTTGTTCCTAGAAATAATACTGAGAGTGATAAACTACTAAAAATAACCTAAGGACCCAAGAAAATAATAAATTAATTAAAAATATGGTATGCCCTTTTGAAGAAAAATCAGGCTAATATGAAAAATGATGCTTTGACAGAACAATTAAACAATAGAAAATATTATTTTTAACAAATTCTGAAGAAAAAAGCAGATGCTGAAATGGTACTTACAGTCTAATGTCAAAACTATTATAAAAGAAGAGCATATTTTATATACATATGTACACACACACTGAAGAAAAGTTAACAAAAATTATGTATCTATTTAGCTATTATAGTAAATAGGTTACACACATAAATATGTCAGTGACTTTCTCTGAGGGGTGATTTTGCTTTTGTTTCTTTTGCTTTTCCCAATTTTCATATTCTACTTATATGTACACACGTGAACAGGAGGTGTATATTCAATATGTACAATCATAAAATGGTAATAAAAATCAAATAAAATCAAATTGTTATATACTATCTTATTTAGGAATATTAAAATAAGCAAAAATATTTACATATTAAAAGAACATTTCTTAAAGTTTATTCTTCATCTTACCTCCATGACTGACGTGGAAAGGGGCAAATCAGATGTGTGCTTCTCTGTGCAAATTCTATGTGAAATATCATCACATTTACCACATTGAG
>NW_012149274.1:1216845-1218859 GCF_000956105.1 Propithecus coquereli | reverse complement strand
TTAAGAGGAAATTGAAATGTTTCATATCCAGAAAAAATGACAGAATATTAAACTTCTTTTCATATTATTTTAGAGCCAGATATTTGACTCAATTAAAATCAATGCAAAATAAAATAGTTGGACTTCTGTTCTGTTTAGGGTCCCAGGTTAGGATTAGAAAGTGACCATGGATAAGCCATGGACCTTTTTTCTCCAGATATTCACAGTCTATTTGAGAAGGCAGGTATATAAAAAAATGCCACTAAATAATAAACATGCACACGAGAGATAGTCAGCATAGAGAAGTGACTGATTACCTCTGAGACGGGTTCAGAAGACAAACCTAATGATAAGAGTGCTATTGGGTCTGAGTTTTGAAGGATTAATAGAAGTATGTCAGACTGGGCCAAAAGGAGCTTTCTAAACAAATGGAACATGTGATTTGATAGACTGTAAACAGCAAGCAAGAAAAGTGCAAGAGATAAAAAAAAAGAAAAAAGGTCAGTTTATGAGAAATTGTGTGTCCAACCACAGAGATATGAAAGAAACAAAGTAGCAAATAAATAAAAATCTCTGGAAATAGGAAGTTAGGTGCAGCTACTGTTCTGACAAACGTTACTAAACATGTTGCTCTAAATATAGTGCCTCACAAAGCATTCAGGCTCAGGTGACTTTATTGTTCTATTGATAAAAAGAACAGTGCAAGAGCCTAACTATCTGGTACTTCACTGATGCCATTTTTCTCAACTTCCAATATCATAAATTTTATTTGAAAGTTACTTTCTTCCTTTTTGAAGAAACAGAAAGAGGTTTTTAAATTCCTGCAGATATGCTTGTTTTGGGGTCGTCTGTTAGAATCTGCCACCGGAAACCACAATTCAGAATTTGCAGTTCAAAGTATCAAATAGTAAGAGTTTTCCTAAATTCATTCTAATCAAAAGAAAGCCACCTGGAATGAATCACGTGGTAGGGGAGCGTGAAGCTGATGAAGGGTGATTTGCTTCAGTAAAAAGGCCTTCAGAACAATTGCAGAAGGTGCAGCAGGCAAGGACAGAAGGGATTCTGTTAAATTTTTTGTTTTGTTTTTTCTGTTTTGAAAAATATCCCTCTTTGCAAAATAGCTAGTGAATATGAATTATTACATTAAGACATAATTCAATAAATGGACTCTTATCACTATAAAAAATCAGCAAGTTTCCAAAGTAGCAAGCAGAACGGAAACACTCAGTGTTGTCAGAAACTTTCTCAATTGCTAATACTTATCTTTTTCTCAGGCTTGTTTCCCTCCTTCCCGATGCTGCATATTGGAGCTACTCACCCTGGGCTGCTCTTGTCCTGGTCCTGAACTCATGGCTTTTCTACGCCTTCTGTCAACTTGTCCTCTTCCAGTCATTGAATACTCTTGCCCTCTATCCAGAAACTCTTCTCTTCCCTTTTTCTCATAATCGCTGCACTTTTCTGGCCATCTTATATTTTACTCTTCCGGAACCAGCTCATTCACTGGATTCCCTTTCTCTTCTAGTTCCCCAAATACAATGTTTCTTTAACTTCCGTACTTCGGCCACTTTCCTGCTGCTCTGAACCTTCAATGCCTAACCCACTTCCTAAATTTACTGTCAGAAGATTAAAATCTGGATTTTCATCCAAGCTCTCCTCCTCTCATGAGAGAGAGATTACCCACCATGCATTGTCAGCAGCCACAAGGACATCGAATCTCAAAAATCTGCTGCTGCTCGTTTCTCAAAATGAATACAGTCAGAATTTATCTTTTTATGTTATATCCAAATAGGCTTATTTGCTTTCTTTTCTTGGAAATCTGTCTACTATAATGGGTTTCACCCATATAAGCTTGAAATCTCAGAGAGCTCTTTGTTTCCCTCCCATGCAATTTCCTCCAGAATCTAGACTTCCAATTTTAGTGAATGCCCTTCAAAAACATTACCTCCTCCAAACTGTCCTTCCTCAAACTCACTGTGGCCACTTTCCCAGTTTCTTTCTTCTTTCTTTCTTTCTTTCTTTCTCTCTTTCTTTCTTT
>NW_012149274.1:1201952-1205607 GCF_000956105.1 Propithecus coquereli | reverse complement strand
AGACTTCTAACTTTGTAAATTATCTCCAATTTTTGAGCCTTACATATTTTGAAAAAACAAAGCTTGTAAAAGTATGAAAATACCAAGAAGGTGGTTTTGAAGAAAGTAAGATTAATAAATTAATTAGCTAAAATATATAGAGTTATGTTTTATGTCAGGAAATAAATTTTCTCGTATCAGTAGTGTAGAGTTTATTCTATTCATTGGCAACCAAAAAATCAAGATTAGCGGCAGATATAGTTAAGTGCTCAATTTCAGATTAGGTAAGTTAAATTGTAATAAAAATGGAAAAGTTGCAGAAAGTATCAAACTAAATTAGTGAATCATAGAAAAATGTCATTTGTGGTTAAATAAAGAGTCCTGTGTATTTATTGTCCATGACAAATTTTCATCTCTCACTGGCTTTAATCTGCAACCCACAAACTACTGCCAAACTTCCTCCCTACAGTATGTCCAATATTCCATGTGCTCACGGACTATAAATTACTTTGAACAATAACAAAAGATAATAAAACAAAATTTTAAGAAGCTAGGAACTAGAACATGCTATGCAATCTGATATCAAATTAAAAAAACTCTAGTAGTTTACCTGTTTTCTATATGTGGAATTTTGTCCAATGGAAACCTGAAAACTGGGTTCTAATCCTGTTTCTTGCATTATGATTCTGTGTTTTATTGGATGAATTATGTGACTTTTCAATGGCTCCATTTTATCATGTGTTACATGAACTTTTATGTCCCTCCTAGCTCTGGGATTATGGTCCATGTCCCAACCTAACCATTTTGAATTAGGTTCAGATAATTTTCTCTTTTCCTGAAATCAAGAAAGGGTAGCCAAGAATCACTTTGAAAATTATTTTTCCCTGCTCTAAAGAAAGACTGGAAAATAGTCTTAAAATGCTTCACAGTGAAACCCTCACCACTAGAGTCACACAACGGAAGCAGCCTTCAAGCGCCGTACTGAGGAGGCGGGGAGCATCGTTGGTGGCATCTCCTTCTTGAACATCTTCCTGCCAGTCCTGCCCCCAAAGCAAGTCATCTTCCCTCTCTTGTCCACCTTGTCTCCATGACACTTGCCTAGTTATTCTCATATAAAACTCCCTTTGGCACATGAATCCTTTCTTGTGCTGTACACTATTCACCATTCCGGTATTTTTTTATTAATTATTTGTGACCCCTGTGTGAACATGTTTTCCTGCCCTTGGGTCTGTCCATGCTCCAATTTGCTTCCCATCCCTCTCATGATTTAAGCTTTGCTTTATTTAAGGCTTGGCGCATACTGTCCTCAACTAGAAAGGAACACTATTGGTGAGTGTAAAGCATTTATTACAGGAAAGACATTAACATCATCGTGACCTGTCATCGAAAATACATTCAATCTGCATTCCCTGAGATCGATTCGTGGTTTAGATTTAGGAGTAACTGTTAGTGTGCTCTCCTTTATATTTTTAAGAAAATAGACTAATAGTAAAACCCAACACCAAGCCCAACACCAGCCCTTATCTTTCTAGGAAATGGGGTACGATAGAACCAAAATTCAAAATAACTTCTACATAGAATAAAATAGTGACTGTTGTAGTAAATGGCAATATTTACTCAAAGAGTACATTTTAAAAAATTTCTATGATAGTGTTATTCTGTAATTTTTCAATCCAGTTTATGGGATTGACGGCTAGTCTGAAGGTATTCATATCAGAGGAGGAGTACAGCGCCACTTCCTCAAGAATCAAATTTAACTAAAGGTGAAAAAGTTTTGAATGTGTGCACTTTTAAAAGGTTTTTTCACTTGCACGTGCATATAAAAACAGCAGAATTATTCATTTTCATGTTTTATATAAAACAGAAGATTTCAAAGGAACTTTGTGTTTTCAGGGCTGCTTCAGGCTCTCTGCCCAAACTTCCCCGGGAAATGCACATACATTGTCCTCTGCTTTAAGGAGCACTTCAGAGGAAAAGTTTGAGAAGCAGTGCTCTAGTTGAAAGAAAAACAAACTTAGTGCTGGAAGAACTGAAGACAAACTCTAGCTTTGATATTTACTAGCTATGTCACCCAAACTCTCCAAACGTCAGTGTCCCCTTCTGTAAAATGGGATTCATACTATATGCTTTATAGATGGGTAAGAGGATTCAATAATTAGCACATCCGAAAAAGCTTGGGAAGATGTTAAGCACAATTTACATAAAAAGTTTGGCTTGGAGCAAGATTAAGAAACATAATAATAACCAAGGCTTATGTTAACTAAAAAAAGTTATCTTTTAAAAAATATTTTTATTTAGAGATGGGGTCTCACCATGTTGCCCGGGCTGGACTCTGACTCCTGGGCTCAAGGGTTCCTTTCACCCAGCCCCTGCCCCCAAGTAGCTGGAACTACAGGCATGTGCCACTGCACCAAGCCAAAAACAAATACTATCTAAATATTGTACTTTCACGTTAATGTTTGGACACATCTTTTGATAGTCACAGAACTTTTTATTCTATCTACCTCCTTCATTAGTCACCCTCCTCCAAATTCCCTGAGGGTTTTGATATTCAGTCTTGCTTTAGCAACTGGAGTTTGTAGGTGCTATGTCTTATTTAAATGACTAATACCGCTAAGCTATTCACAGAGCAGTTTCTTTTTCTTGTTTTCTAGTACCTTCTACATATAGGCACATAGTGAAACTTCCTGAACAAAAGAATTAATGAATAACTAATCTGAATTTATAATATAAACATGGCTTAAGCCTAGTTTCAGGAATCAGGCTGTCTGACTATAAATCTTGACTCTATCACTTATTATCTCTGTATTCTTAAACAAATTACTTACATAAGACTCAAATTGCTTATCTAGAATATGGAAATTGTAGCCATGCCACAGAGTTGTGAATGTTAAATACGATTATATGTGTAAAGTGCTAGCATACCTTTTGCTACATGCCAAGTATTCAGTAAGTGGAAATTTCTATAAAAATTGTTGTTTACGTGGGAAAGAGGAAATAGCACAAAATGTTACATGATGTTGGCTATAAAGTATCAAAATTTTTTTCCAACTTCTAGAACTCGTGGCTTTATGATTTATTCTAGTTCTGATTTTAATGAATAGTCTTTACTGGAAACTTGCATTCTTGCTCCTCACCACTCCCCTAGGTTTTCTTTAGTAGCTAGTCTTGGATCTAGTCATTTAATGGTCCAGATACTGGTTCCTTTCCACAAGCACTTCCATTCCTTCCTTCTACTTCCACATGATTTAGCCCAATGCTTTTTCATGGATAACTCTACCTTGTTATGCAGATGCTTATTTTTATGGTAATACTCTTCAAAGATATGTGTACAAATTATTATTTTCACTTTTTAAATTTATTTCCATTTTAAGTAAATGGCTAGCCAAGAACGTTTTGAGTTCAGTTTGGACGGAATAATTCTTTGTGTAAAGTAGCTACTCAATATATGTTATTGATTGCTTTAAAAATGCTTCCCATCACCTGTGCATATTACAATACAAGGGCATTTATTCATGCATAAAAGGGGAACTTCCTGACTTCAAGATCATTAGATTCATAGAGTTGATCCACTGAGTCAGATTATCTTCTTTCCTTGATGTCTTTAAAAGTGGGAGAGGCACTGAAATGATTGTAATAAGGTAAATGCTATCATGATACATGACAATAAATAAGC
>NW_012149274.1:1162830-1193773 GCF_000956105.1 Propithecus coquereli | reverse complement strand
TTGGCGTATATGAATGCCTCTGATTTGTGTTATTGATTTTGTATCCTGAGACTTTACTGAATTCATTTATCAATTCCAGGAGTCTCTTGGTTGAATCCTTGGGGTTTTCTAGATATAATATCATATCATCAGCAAAGAATGAGAGTTTGATCTCTTCTGACCCCATTTGGATGTCCTTAATTCCGCTCTCTTGTCTAATTACTGTAGCAAGGACTTCCAGCACTATGTTGAATAAAAGTGGAGATAGTGGGCAACCTTGCCTGGTTTCAGTTCTAAGTGGGAATACTTTCAATTTTTCCCCATTCAGTATGATGTTGGCTGTGGGTTTGTTATATATGGCTTGTATCATTTTTAGGTAAGCCCTGTCTATGCCTATTTTGTTAAGTGTTCTTATCATAAAAGGCTGTTGAATTTTGTCAAATGTTTTTTCTGCGTCTGTTGAGAGAATCACATGGTTTTTGTTTTTGCTTCTATTTATATGGTGAATTACGTTTATAGATTCGCATATGTTGAACCATCCCTGCATCTCTGGGATGAAGCCCACTTGGTCATGATGGATAGACTAAATGAAATTGACAACAAGAATACTATATGGAAGATTAATAAAACAGAAATTTGGTTCTCTGAAAAAATAAACAAAATTGACACACCTGTGGCTAGACTAATGAAAAGCAGAAAAGAAAAATCTCTAATAAGCCCCATCAGGAACAAAAAAGGAGAAATAACAACTGATGCCATGGAGATACAAGATACAAGATATAATCTATGAATACTACAGAAACCTTTATGCACACAAACTGGAAAATGTGGAGGAAATGGACAAATTTTTAGAAACACACAGCCTCCCTAGGCTCAACCAGGAAGAAATTGAATTCCTCAACAGACCAATATCAAGTACTGAAATTGAAACAGTAATAAAAATCCTTCCTAAAAAGAAACGTCCCAGACCAGATGGTTTCACACGAGAATTTTACCATACCTAAAAAGAAGAACTGGTGCCTATCCTGCAGAAATTATTCCACAACATCAAGAAGGATGGAATCCTTCCCAACACATTTTATGAAGCCAACAAAACCCTGACACCAAAACCAGGAAAGGATGCAACAAAAAAGGAAACTATAGACCAATATCCCTTATGAATATAGATGCGAAAATTCTCAACAAAATCCTAGCAAACTTCACCATTTTCTACATCTTATTAGTGTTAAAGGACTTATCCTCCTTGACCCAGCCAATCTTTCCACCAATATTTTCCAGTGCTTCTCACTATGTATTTAATGCCAATCATCAGAAATACTTGCTGTTCCAAATTTAGTGTCTACCTTTACCCGTGTTTTTGCTTCCAAATTCTGTGCTTCAAAACTCACCTCCACATCCATATGCTATACATACAGTAAGATTCTGTTCAAATGTGTATCTGGAATAAATCTGCCCATGATTACTCTACTTAGAAATAAAAGCATTTCTTCCTCTGAGCACTCAAAGCCCATTCTCTGTACATCTGTAGTAGCACATATGGCCCTATCTCTTACACAGAGTCATGATGACATGCTAAGTTTCGTATGCTCCTTAGCAATTACGAGATCAAAGAACAGACCACTAAGTTTCCTGATTTCCTGTGGATCTTGAAATATCTCTAAAGACAATATAAATTTGCTCTTGGATGTTAACATTTGGTTTCCAGAGATATATTACATTCCTGTTCTCAAGAAATCTAGAAAAAGTTGCTTAAGTATTAATTTACTTTTGAGTAATTGAATATTTATAATGTTTTATAATTTTTTAGAAAAACCTTCTTATTTCCCTTGAAGATAGATTAATTAATTCATGGTCATGGGTACAGAGGGTTGGTAATAGAAGAAAAGCATTCTGTTGTGCTTAATTTTTTTTCTTGACTTATCCATATAAGCCACCATTCTGCTTTGATTTACATGAATAGAGATGAAGGAATCAGATAAAGAAAAAGGTACTAAAATCTGTGTATGTTCATGGAATAGTAATAAGAGTTTCCACAAACCTTTACTAAGTAAACCATCCCATCAAGCAGGTGGGTTAAGAAGATTTAGACCCATTTTTGCAGAATAGGAAACTCCATGAAATTGATGGCTATTGGATCTTGAATCAGGTGTTCTGATCCAAATACAAGGCTAATATCCCTAACTATCCCATCTGTGGTGAGCTACAATTTCCTTCCCTCCTTGATTGCTACAAACTGCAACTACCTAGGTTTATTTTATATTAAATTATCTCTAAATTTTCTTACACATCTAAGATTTTAGGGCAGTGATTGTAAATAATTTTTGGTTTGGGGGTGACAAATATCAGTTACAGGGATGTGTTTTCTCACTACACATGTCCATGAGGTATAGTAAATGAAACTTATCAGAATCTTAAAAAGGTAGTCATGAAAGAATTATAAGGAAAGTACCAAGAGTCCCTATATGACTCTGATATTCTCCCCTGGTGGAAGAGCTGGTATATTAAGAATTCTGTGATTGCTACACAAAAGGACCAAATAACAGGAAACCTATGTCTGAAAGATATCAGACACTTATGGAAAACAGAAGAAGTTCATTTAAAATTCAAGTTTGACGATAATCTGAATGTATGGTTTATGTGGTGGTACTTATTCAGAGAATGTATTAAATTTTTCAATCACATCTTATTATTTAGGATATATAAATTCTTACCAATATGTCATATAGACACAGGAAAATGGTAAAAATGTAGTATATATATATAGCTATATATATAGCATACTTATATAGCTATATGAATTTAATTTTTGAGGCATGCATGGTCTCAGTTATACTTTTTATGAAGATTTGTAAGTTCACATTTATTTATCAATACAATTTTTTATAAGCTAACAGGATTTTATTCATAAAAAATCATGGCTAGATGACCCCCAATGTTGCCTTATGATTTAAGCAAAGTAACTGTTTTAAATAGACAACAGCTCTAATATAAAAAATATGCAGGAAGTGAAGCAATTTACTTATTTTACATTATTCATAAATGTTAACTCACACAGGTTTATGATTGAACTCTAAGTATAGAACGCAGTTTTATATAAATGATGGCTTCAGGAAATGGCATATATTTGTCTATTGTTTATACTACATTTTAATAAAAATGGCAAAAACATTTCTTAGCAGCCAAAATCTTATACACAACAACCTTAAGCTGAATGAGTGGATTTCTGGATTCTAATTTTAAAAGAAATAATATTGGCTGATTCTAGTTTGATAATAGTTTTATTAATATCTGTGTACTGAGAACATTTTCTTAAATCCCCACAAAATGGTTTCAAAATTTCACTTGATGGACAACATGAACAAATGTTCCAAATAAAAATATGCTCAGGTCATCAAATTGTTTGACTTTCAAGTAGGAGATTATACTAACTTTGAAAAGAAATCCATAATGGTTAAAGTAAATTTTCTTGTTTCTAATGTAAAATCATTGGGAAACCATCGGTTAGGGTCAACTTATTAAAAAGAAAAAATAATAACTAAGTATAACCACAGTATCATAGTATGTTTTCCAAAGAAATTCTAATTCTGGGATATTTGCAAAAGAGTATATTTTAAGATTATAATCTGTTTAGTAGAAATCAGGTAACTTAAGAAAAATTTGTTTCCAATCTATGACCAAAATTACCAATAAAGCCTTTCGTACTAAATGAAGTGAGTCTCAGAATTTTGTAAATTGAATACCTCTCTTTGCTGAAGCCACGTTATTTTCATTTTAAACACATGACTATTTAGGTTTACATATCTTTACTCTTCTGGTGCTGCAAAATAGATTTTCTCCAGATATTCCTATCCTTGAGAAGAGAGACACTACAGTTAAGGGGAGGACATATGGATTTCTCTGTGTGTGTTTGTATATGTTGAGGCCAATGGTTTACTTTTTTAAAAAGAAAGTAAGGTTCACTTGGCCTCTTGTCATTATTAGAGATATGTACACTCTACAGAACACACACACACAAAAGTAATGTACAATTCCTTCAACCAAATGATACACACATTTGGGAAGCACGCATGACAGAGATATGGAACAATAGAAGTGCTAAGTGTTTTCTGTTTTTAAAGCATACAGATATTGTATGTATTATATAAAGCATTTTTCTATAATATGTTTGATTCTTAAAAAGTCTTTCTTTTGCTTGCTGAAATGGTTTATGTAGTATAGTAGATAAATAAAATTAGGATAAGATTGCTGTCTTTCCTAAAGTTTTTGAAGTCTGCCTTCTTAAACTTAATTTTCTTTTGCTTTTTGAGTTGATTTTTCTGCTTATAAATCAAAACTCTTCTCTAAAATGTACTTTTTCTTTCTTTGTTTTTTCTTTCTTTCTTTCTTTCTTTTTCTATATTGAGATAAGTTCTCATTCTGTCACTTGGGCTAGAGTTCAGTGGCATCATCATAGCTCTCTGCAACCCCAAACTCCTGGGCTCAAGCCATCCTCCTGCCTCAGCCTCCTGAGTAACTGGGGCTACAGGTGCATACCACTACCCCCGTCTAATTTTCTTTGGTTTATTTTAGATACAGGGTCTTGCTACTTTGTCAGGCTGGTCTCAAACTCCTGACCTCAAGTGATCCTCTTGCCTCAGCCTCCCAAAGTGCTAGAATTACAGGCATGAGCCACTGCACCCGGCCTAAAATACACATTTTAGCATGACATCTTACTTAAAATCCTTAGATGTCTGGTGACTGAGACACTTAGTTCTTATCACAAACTATACCCCCAAAAGTTGTATAACTTCCAATTGCAAAATTTTGTAAGTGGATATTATATATGTGAGTGTAATTACTATGCTGAAATATAATGAAACTCTCATTATGTCCACAATCGGCTACCAAAAATAAAATCATCTCACAGGATGATGCAGGTGCTTGCAGTGAATTATAGAAATAAGCTTGAAGTTTTATAGACCCTTTATCTGTAAGAAAAACAATTCATCTTTCCAATTGTGACCTCTATTCAGAGCAAACCCAATGTTATAAATAACTAAATAACTAAAAACCTCTCTGTCTCTCTCTCTCTTTGTCACCGCTGGAGGTAGGGGGTGGACACAAAATCCAGGTTAGGCTTATAAATTCTATCAACTGTTAAAGCAAAATCTACATTATTATGACCCAAGTTCAGAATTCTGGAAATCGGGGATCAAATGCCTCATATCTAACCATCTCCTTTAAATATCTTATTGACTGTACTATTTTAAAACTCAAATTTCAAAGTTTGAAAATGGTCTCAGCTAATTCTTGCCCTTTATCTACCAACTCTAAAAATTCTCAAAACATGTTTTGCTTAAGGTTTCTAAGAAAATAGCTTAAATAATATGTCTTGACAAATAGAATTTATTAGCAGTCTTAGAAAATGATACAATGTAATTAATTAGGAAATATTACAAAAAATTCCACCAAAATATTGCTTACTTTCTTTAACACTTAAACTTGCAAGTATAACTTACAAATGGTGAATCTTCTGATATGCTGTAACATTTCTTACTACATTGAAGCTCATATATTTTTCACTAAAAATTCAACAGAAAAGGCACGGTTCAAAGGAAAATGACTTTTTTTTTTATTTTACACAATGTTAAGAATTGAATTTTGATCTTACAGCTTCTTTGCTATACAATTTTTTTATGCTCTCAAGCTTGTGGACAATACTTCCATAGATCTTGTAGCACCAACAACTGTCAAACATGTCATCTCAACAGAATGAAGAATGTCCTTGGTTAGTTTATAGAAGATTGTTGTATTTTTACATTCTTTGATGCCATAAGAGTCTGCCTGAAAATGGACAACTGCATTATCGGTAATTCGGTTGTGAATTTCTTTTTCTTATTTCAGTGAATCAATGACTGTCTTATATAGATTGTATAAAACATATTTTAGAAACTTTTATACTGGCCCACAAAATTAAATTCCTCTACTGTTTTCAAATCTCTAGAGAAGACAGAGACTGTGGAAAACAAATCTTGTTGCTTTCAGAAGTGTCAAATATACATCTGTCTGGCTATTTACACACCTTTGTTTTATTCTGAGCTCCTCAACAGTGACAGAAAACACACGTTGATGGGAGCTACAAAACATTACTCTGGAAGCTGCAAGAAAATTTGGTAAAGGACTTTATCTTGTTTTGTACTTTAAGGAAGGGAAAGAACTAAATTTACTACTATTTAAAGTAAAAATATACAACTCTGGCATGATTGCACATCTGTTAGCTGGAAGGGAAACTATAAATGTGCTATTATTTCGGCCCTTAAATTGTTGCTGTAAACTTCCAAAAACATTAAGCAAGTTTACTTATCCCAGCTAGTTTAATTATATTGGCATATTAAATAAGAAATGACAGAGGAGCAAAGTGACTTTGTTTTTAATATTATGATGTCTGATTTATTTTCATACGCATGTGGACAGTAGCCAAAATTTAGAAAACACACTCTTGACTACTTCCTACCTTAAGTTAATGGAATATAATGGCATTCTCCTATCATAATTGCTATAGTGTATTATTGTGTTAATTTTGTTTTTCTAAATGTGTGGAGTTTTTTTACTTTTTTAGTTTAAACAAAATAAAAACATGTATTCTGGGTTTGCAGTAACCACTAAATGAATTAAAATTTCTTTTCCTTCAAGGGAGGGAACACAGAGAACCATAAAAAACTTGCTCCAGGTCCAGTACAAGCCTAAGAGCTAACCTCACAGGCCCTCCTTTTAGCCGAGTGGCTCATACTTTAGAGAACTGGGGAGAAAAACAAGGGATTTTGAACATGGTCAATTTCCACTGCAATTTTTTTTTTTTTTAACCTCTAAAACTTCTTAGCTCAACAGTAAAATAAAAAGATTTATGTTTATTAGTTTTTGTTTATATAAACTCCCTTGAATTTCCAAGATGTCTCCTTCCAAGATTCCAGGACGATAGATTTAGGGTTTTCTTTTCTTCTTTTACTCTCACTCTTTCTCCCTTCTTTTTCCCCTGTGTTACTTCCTTTTCTTTTTTTCTTTTTGTTTGTTCTTGAATTTAAAAAGTATTTATCATCCACTATTTACATGGCAGAGATCACAGTAGTGATCACATTTGTGTCATCAAAACATAATGTTTTTGCTTTACAATATTTGCTGGCTTCACACGGTCTCCCCACCAACACCTCATTATTCAAGGAAAATAAATTTTAAAATATTAGTAATGGTTACTGCCGCATCCATGAACCAGGTGCTGCTTTTACAGTTTAAATCAACCTCATGTGAGATCCAGAGTGGTGCCTGGGCTCATTACTCTCTACCTACGTAATTCTTCCACTTCCAAACATCTCCCTTCTACATCCCCACTGTTGGATAGTAGTTTGTGTCCACAGGTCACAGCTCTTTATGCTTAAAAGCCATCTCTTCAATGAATCCTTCGGAACTCAAAGAATGAAACATAGAGATGGAAGTCATGCCTACATACAAAAGAAGATTTGATATTTTCAAATGACACTCAGTTAAATATATCCAATTACTTTTTAAAATTTTCAATTAGTCATTGAACAGATTGAGCACTGATTATTTGCCCAGCACTCAAAATTCCCTCCTTCATGGAAACTGCATTCTAATGGGGCGAGGACAAAAAATAAGATAAATACATAAAACATATGATGTGTTAGAAAAGTGTCCAAGAGAAAAAAAAAAAGTGAAGTAGGACAGAGAGTTTAGGGTGGAATATTTTTAGACTGAGAAAAGCAGCCTCCTTGAGAAGGTGATACAGTCAGCCCTTCTATCCAGGGCTTCCCCATCTGCAGACTCAACCAACTGGGGATCAAAACATTTTTTAAAAAAACAATAAAATAAAAAATAATACAGATAAAAAGCAATACATTATAACAACTATTTACATAGCATTTCCATTGTATTAGGTATTGTAAGTAATCTTGTAATAAAGATGATTTAAAGTATACGAGAGGATGTATGTAGGTTATATGCAAATACTATGCCATTTTATATAAGGGACTTGAGCATCTGCAAATTTTACCCGAGGTCCTGGATCCAATCCCCCGAGATGACTGTACTCAAATATAGACCTGATAGAAGAGAATGAATAGGCCATATGGACATTTGGAAAAAGAATTCCAGGCAAAGGGAAGAGCAAGTGCAAAGGCCCTGAAACATGAGTGTGTTTTGTGTGTTCCAGGATCTTCAAGAAGGTCAGTGTAGTTAGAGTTGGATGTAAGATCAAAGGTGAGCAGAGACCAACTCATGCAAGGCCTTTTAAACTATGCTAAGAGTGTTGGCTTTTAATGAGTAATGATGGGAGTTCATTTGAAGGTTTTGAGCAGATCACTGACATAACCTGATTTTTGTTAGAATGAGAGTTGTAGTGCAGCGTAGCAACTAAGAGAATGAATTCTGGTACAAGAGAGCCTAGGCTTTCATCCTTGTGAAATAATCAACTATGGGATCTTGGTCAATTAATTTAGCCTTACTGTGGCTCATTCTTCTCATGGATAACTCAGAGATCATAGTTGTATCTGATTCATAGAAGTATGATAAATATTAGAAGTGCTAATATATATAAAAGACATGGTAAGGAGTATGTGTGTGTAAAAAAAAAAATAACTCAGTATGTCTGCTGTGTTAGAAATGGGCTCTGAGGGTCAAAGGGGAAAACAAAGACACCAATTAGGAAGCTATTAAAATAATCTATTTGAATCTGATTCATAGAAGTATGATAAATATTAGAAGTGCTAATATATATAAAAGACATGGTAAGGAGTATGTGTGTGTAAAAAAAAAAATAAGCACTCAGTATGTCTGCTGTGTTAGAAATGGGCTCTGAGGGTCAAAGGGGAAAACAAAGACACCAATTAGGAAGCTATTAAAATAATCTATTTGAGAACTATTGTTGGTTTGAAGTAGGGCAACAGAACTGTAAGTGGTGGAAAGAAGGGCCAGTTTCTGCACGTACCGTGACAGTACATCCAGCAGGATTTGTTTAGCTTAAATGCGAAGTAAGAAAGAAAAGGCGGAGAAGGTTGAAACTAAGGTTTTAGGCTAAGCAATTGGAAATATTAGTTGACATTTATTAAAGTGGGAAGGCCATGAGGAGAAGGGACAGGTTTGGGTTAGAGTGGAGAAAATGTTTTTTCAACATTTTATTTAAATATTTATTTTTTGCAAGATCTTTTTTTTTTTTTTGGTAGCTTTGTTAAGTTTGATATGCCTGTTAAACATTCAAGTGGAGATGTCAAAGATTTGGTTAGATATATGAGTCTGGATTTCAGGGAAGAGTTTTGGGCTGAAAGTATAGATTTCAGACTTGTTAGCCATTTAAAAGTTAAGAGAATTGATGAGGTTACAGAGCGAGTATATAGAGAGAAGCAGTCCGAGGACTAAATTCTGGGACTTTCTAGTATTTAGATGTCAAGGAGACAACGATGATGCATGAAGAAAAAGGCAAAGTAGGGGAATTCCATGGCTTATAAGCCAAATAACATAACGAGAGTGGCTCAATAGGAAGGTGTGACCGAGTGTGCAAGTGACATGATCAAGAGGAGTTAACGACAGAGAGGGCGCTGTTAACTCTGACACAGGCAATTTCTGGATAGGTCCGGAGATGAATTCCTGAAAGTAGTGTGTTCAATGGCAGATGTAAGGAAAGGAGTTGGAAACAAATCCTACAGGAAACTCTTCCGAGGGATCTTTCTGTAAAAATAGAAAAGGAGTATTAGCTAAAGGGGGAAGTGGAGTAAGTAATATTTTATTTACATAAAAAATAGTACCATGATTTTATGATATCAGAAAACATCCAGAAGAAGATTTTTTTAAAAAAACTGGTGATGATACAGGGGGAAATGGAATAATTTCTGTAAGTAAAAGTTGCTACAATTTGTTTAATTAATTGGAAGGATGACCAAGTGGCTCAAGGCGATCTAATTAATACAGCCATGTATACAGAGCTTTGACCACATGATTATCCTTTAGGTAGAAATATTTTGAGATATCCGCGCAGCTAACTATTTCTCCCTCTCCAGGAGCCGTTGCTCTCACATCACAGCGTCACGAGGGTAGACTCTGGCAGTCATTCTTTTGAAAGACATGAAACTATTCCCTTTGCTGTAGTTGATGAGATCGAGAGAGGATGCTCCACACAACACGCACTAGCAGCATTTTCTCTCCCATTATTTGGAATTAGAATTGAGGGATTGCAGTGAGTTTTTCTCTGTTCCAATTGTGTCAGTCAGGGTGAGTCAGGAACACAGAAATCCCTTGATGTATTTTGAAAAGAGGGGATTTAATGCGACAGAATGGTTGTTCAGATATCGGAAGACTGAAAAGAACAGAAGGAAAAACCCTGAGGTGACATAAATATTATACAACCTACAGAGCCCAGCTAACTCTTGCATTACTAAGGACAAAGGAGCCACCACCCATAAGACCGAGCTCACCCTGAAGCCACCGTCCACAGACAAAAGTGAAGAGATGGTGTTAATAGAATCTCGGTGCTCTGAGAGCCTCATCCCTCTGAAGAGGTCACCATGTGTCTGCTTCTCAAAAGAGAAAGGGGGCACCTGGGTGACACTAGCAATTATTAGGAGCATACATGGTAATAAGGGCGCTAAAATTATACAGAAAATAGAGTCGTAGTTGTCCTCTGTTGCCAAAGTAAAAGTGAAAGGACAAGGAACTAAAAATCACCTCTCCTATGCTCCTGCCCTTCTCACTGTCTCCAAATTCTAGACAAAAACCTGGTGCCACTTAACGAGTCAGTCCCATGAATATAATTTGCAGGCCCCAGGTCCAGGTCATAGAGAAGAGAGAGAAGGCCGGGCTTGGCAGGAAGGACAATCAGTAAATAACCAGTAACCTGAGGAGTTTGGGAATAAACATCCTACAAAGGGAATGGGGATGGATTGAGGAGACAGATGATTTCCTGCAGGGAGTGAGAAGGAGAAATGCGCTCTTTCCAAGTGGAGACTGAGCAAAAATGAAAATGCATTTCCTCTTGGTTTTACATTTTTAAGTTCCGATCACTGAGTCCCAGCTGAATTCCTGCTCTTGGAGTCACAAGACAATTTTATATTCTCAAAATTAAGTTTCCTTCCTTTAGTTTATAAAACTAAGGCACTCAGCAAAATATCTGGCACATATTAGAAGTTCAAGCAATATTCACTGAAGCAGAAATCGGATGTTGTTTTCTGAAACTTGCCATAAACCGTCTGATTCTAATATTCCCTACCCCTGTGCTGTCCACTGCGGCAAGCACCGGCCGCGTGTGGCGACCGGGCATTTGAAACGTGGCAACTTAGGTACCAAATTTTTAATTAGATTTCATTTTAATTAATTTAAATTTAAAAACTGATTCTCAATTCAGTTGCCGGAAAATTTTAAGTACGATCGGAACAACTGGAGGTGTCAATCTACTTTTTCCACTGTAAATTTTATGAACTCCAAATACATCAAGTATTTCTAATGAAGATGCAACATTTAAATAGAGATATATGAAAAAGAATGTAAACTATCTCATTAAAATGTTTATACTGGTTCCATATTGAAGTAATATTTTGGATGTATTAGATTAAATAAAATGTATTGCTGATACTAATTTTACCTATTAATTTTTATTGTTTTCATGTGGCTACTGAAAAGTTTAAAATGGCATATGAGGCTCATATTATATTTCTCCTGGACTGAACTGCTTTGTACCTTTGCTACTCAAAGTATGTTCTGTGCACCAAGAGCTTATGCATCACCTAAGAGCTTATTAGAAATGCAAAACTCAGGCCCCTCCCAGACAAACAGAATCTGAATCTGAATTTGCTCTTTAACAAGATCTCCAGGTGATTTCTATGAATATTACAGTTTGAAAAGCACCACTTCAAACTATTTTCATATTCATCAGTTCCTCTGGAGCAAAAATCAAATATTGTCTGTTGTCTCGGAACATGGTTTGGTAATGAAAATTAGGAACTGAGAGTTTGGTGAATAGGGGAGTGATACCTGTTTAACATGGAAGTTGCAGGGAACAACAGACAATTTTCCCTGGCAGGGGAATAGACAATTTCCTGCCACACGGTGGTGACTTTGCTACTGTTGCAGCAAGTTAGCACCCTGTACCCTAAGAGAGCTACACTCAGCAACCTTCATGAGGACCTAGTACCTTAGGACGATGCGTCACTTTTAATTTTTTGCTTCGTCTCAGTGCAGCCTGGTGATTTGTCTAGGAAAAGTTTGCTGGAAAATTCTGCTTCATCTTTGTAAATCTCACTTTTTGTCTTCATTGTCAGCATTCTTACCCCTCCTTATCTTATCACCTCTTTGATCAAGTTACTTTCATATTGTTTATAAAGTTAAATCATATATTGATTACTGCATTCTTTTATTTGCCAGAACTTTGCCATGTCATTTGGATAGCACTGACATTATTAGAATTGTTATTACTTCTGTCTGTTCTCTGATTGCCCAGGTCCTAAGTGATCTACTTCAGCCTTGCTTTTTTTTCTTTATGCCTTGAAATAGCTAGTGTGTGACTTTGCAGTATGCACTGTTTTGCAGAAATTTTATATTGGGTGAGCAAAAATAGTTGTACTTACTATTTCTGTAAATTGTGATAACATTGAAAAACATGAGAAATTCTCTTCTGCTTTCCGTTTCAATTGTTAGGCTACGGGACAACTTCCACAGAAAATCAGAAAATATGAGAGATGGTTACTATAGGAATTATTTAATGCTAAAATAGATTTTAAGCTGCTCTTAATTTATCATTTATATTGTGCTTAATTTCAAAAAGTTTCTGAGTTTGAGTACAATAAAGGAAACAGGCTTAAAAGACTCATTAAAACAACTGAGTAACTATTGAATGGGTAGAGGGAAGAGAAGAGAGTTGTGCTAGAAAATCTTGACTAAGAAGAGCTATTTTTTTTTTGGAACAACAATCATATCTAAGTTCACTGCAAATGAGGGCAAAAGAGCCTCAATAACACAATAAATAATATAATACTTTAAATATTTTAAAACTCTTTATATAAAGGGCAGAAAAACTCTTTGGATATTTTATTCAAAATCGGTCTTTCAAAGTAACACAAAGGTATTTTTCGAAAGGCCATTTCTTACATTAATTTTCATCAAAAGCTGAGAATTCACTCTATCATAGTTCTGTGATACAGCTCTAAGAGGAATGGACGAAAACTGTGTTGATTAAAAAGGAAATTTAATACCTACCATATGTCGTGCATTGAGCTGAGAGCTCAGGGATGCAGCCATAGACAAAGCACATGGGGTTCGCAGTAGAACTGTCACGGAACAGTCTGGGAAGGAAGATGAGCATCAAACACACACCCAGAAAATTAAGTTTAAGAATTTCAGGATGCTACACGAGAATATATCAAGAAATTTTATCCTAGAGTGAAGGTCAGGAAAACTTGCTGGAGGAAATGACATTTACGCTAAGACTTAAAAAATAAGTTCAAGTTCTCCAGACTCAGGGAACAATTTGTATAAAGACTCTAAAGTGAGAAACAAGTGCGGTGTGGCTTCAGGGTGACAAGTGAGGCGGACTCCTGTTGTAAAGGTTAAAGTAGACTAATGGAAATGGCACTTGAGTCTTAGTAAGATTTTACTCTTAATCACAGGAATACTAGGAGGGGAATAAAGCATTTTTGAAGTAGGAGTTATTCACATTTTTTAAAAAGACACCCAACTAGAGTAGAAAGTGGATTATATGGAAGTTTTAGTGGACAGAAGATATCAGCTATGAGGCTATCAAAATGGTTCAAAAAAGAAACGATGGTATCTGGGCTCAGATAAAGAAAGTGGAACAAATGTAAGAAAACAGGTATATAGAGATAAAAATGAATAGAACTTGGGTTTGTTTGCACAAGGAAGGTGAGGATGTGAGTCATGAAGTCTCCCAGAATCTTTACTTGGGCAAAATGGTTTAGGATCATTCATATTGAAAGCAAAATTGTGGTTCTTGAGATGGTGAACTAGATGGACACATGAGTCCATGGTATTTGTTTGCATATATTGATATTGCCAAGCTCTCATATAGAGCTGGGAGTATTCAGTATTGTCATTAGCAGTATTTTTATAGACTTCTAATTTTATCTACAGGGAGGGGTATTGTCAGTCCATAAAAGTAAAAAAGTATAGGGCCACTTTGTACTCCTGGATTGATGTCTCATGCTAACTGATGAACCACCAGCTTGCTTGTCCCAATGGCCCCACTGTATGTTCTTAAAGTTGTGGTCTCCAACCCTCAGTCTGCAAATCATTACTGGTCAGAGGCCTGTTGGGGACCCCAGAGGTCAGCCTCCCCTTCCCTGGCCCCCCTCAGTGAAAAATTGTCTTCCATGAAACTTAGGAAGGTGGGGGGCCCACAGCAGAAGGTGAGTGGTGGACAAACGAGGAGGGAGGCTTCATCTGTATTTACAGCCGCTCCACCATTGTTTGCATCAAAGCCAGAGCTCTGCTCCCCACCTACCCACGCCCCAAGACCTCCTGCCATAGTGTCATAAAAAAGAAAATGTATACACACATACATACATGGAAAGAAGACAAATTGTGTGTTTGCTTTTGATATTTAAAGAATGACCTGAAAGGCACACAGATTTAGGAGTCTGAAATTATGTATCTTCTTGGTTGTGTTATAGGTAGTGAGTTAATCATCCAACGTTATCACTACAACCTGATCATCGTCATAATTCTTTAAAAGCATCATTATTTTTCTCCTAGAAATCTATCAGCCCCCATTCAATTAGAGATCCTAAAGATCTATTTTCTTTACTCCTAAAGTAATGGACACTAATAAATCATGGGAATCCTTTCAGTTTATAAGAAACTCCTGCTTTCTAAATTACCATTTTCCCCTGAGGAGCAAGACTTCTAATTGAGACAAGTTCCCCAATGTATTTTATGTTCTTGTAATTATTTTAAAACATAATGGCAATAAAAAAGTTATGCCTCTTCAGTGTATTTTTATGTGTGCTTGTCATTTTATAGGTTGAAGTAGCATTCACCATGTGAAATCATTTGTTTATTATTTTCCAAATATGATTATTATCCAATAAAGACCATATAGGTTTGTCACAAAATGTGTTTACATATTTCATTTCTTAAGTATGTTTAGTTTATTTAATATAGTTGTATTATAAATGTTAACTGCTGAATTTATTACTCATTTGTGTGAAACTATCAAATCAATTGCTCAAATTACAAATGGAAAATTAACAAATTAACTTAATTCAGTTCTAATGCATAAGTTTTATGATAATGAATATAGTGGTTAGTACATGTTACCTAGAGGAATTTTAATTAGTTCACAAAGGAATTTTCCTATCTCTGCAAAGAGAGATAGCCATTCAAATTTCTTTCATCATTTAGAGTTCTTTCATCAAAAATTCATAGAAGACCCAAAACACAAGTGTTAAGGACCCAATATACTGTGGTTCTTCTCAAAACTTTCAGTCACATAAGTAACTTGCAGATGGGTTGGCGGGTAGTTCAGCACATGCAAAAGGCCTGTTCATTGTGGTGGGCAGTGTGAAATGCAGCTATACATCTTTAATCTCAGAGAAGATCACACGTCATGGTACAGAACAGAGTCCTCACATGGCGGAAGCTATGTGGTAGGCCCTGAATTATCATGGGGCTTATCTACCACTCCCTACACACATACCTCTTGTGTACTTAAGGAACTTGATAGGTAGGGAACTTGACATGTCTTGCTCACTAGATCAATCAGCATGAAGCTACCAACATATTGATTTTATGGGACAGTCTGTGGAAGATCAAGGTGAGCCAGACCCTTCAAGCCACATTACAATGACAAGGAGGGTCAATGCCCTCCAGAGTCAGGGCAACACAATATATCGATTTCCCTGTTCAGCTAAAGTCAACTGCATCTTTTTGTTCTCACAAATTGGAATTGAGAAAGGTACATCCCCTCATTAGCGGTTGCATACCAGATACCAGGGGCCGTGTTGCTTTCTTCTTCTACTCTTACTTTGGAAATGGCAGCCACTTTTGGGATCACCACCTCATTCAATTTAAAATAGTTTAATGTAATTTCCCCAAAACCATCTCTCTTTTACACAGGACAAATTACCAGGTAGAACAGATAGGCAACTGGAATCACCATTCCTTCATCTTGTAAGATTTGATGATGGCACTAAGCTTTGCAGATCCTCCAGAGATGCAATGCTGCTATGGTTCACAATTTTCCTGTGTGTGAGTGTGTGTTTTGTGTGTGTGTATGTGTGTGTGTGTGTGTGTGTGTGTATGTGTGTGTGTGTGGGTGTGTGTGTGTGTGTGTGTGTGTGTCTGTGCCCCATGGGATTTCACTCAGCATTTGCTACTATAATATTGTTACTCACATGGAAGGTCAAGAATCCAATGTGTATATTCTGTAAGTACAATCAGGAACTGGGTACAAACAGTAAGTTGCATATAAGAGACTACTAGGATCTCTGGGAAATTTAGGTTAGCTTTTCACTTATCACTAGTTGTCCATATACCCCCATCCTGGACAATGGGACATGGTAGCAACATCTAATAGTCCCTAAAAGATGTCAATATTACCCCTTCCATAGTGCACAGTCCCTGGAGAAAATGGCCACAGGTTCCTCTGATGAAGCTTTAGAAAAATGTCTGTAGAATATGCGATATTTATAGAATAAATTTTTTTTGAGTATTTATAGAATCCCACATTGTAGAATCTTTATTCAAGTGACACAATAATGCCTCATTGAGGGGATCCAGGTCTAAGAATTGGCTTAAATATATAAAATGGATAAGAGTCTAATAATACCCTCTGTATAAACCCGAATCAGGCTTCTCCCCAACAGAAACACACAGATGAAAGAGCACCACGGTAGGCTGCTAACCTCTTCCATTCTTAGAGAACCCATGATCACTTTGCCACCTCCAAAGGCCCCTGTGGGTCAAAATGTTCTCCCTGCTACACTATCCCTGTACTCTACAGCAATAATTGCACTCTCCTCTTCTCTGATGAGTAAGCCATTGAATTCAGAGCTTTCCAGGTTATTAATACATTGAATACCATGATAAATAGAACATTCAGTGGTACTCTGGAACTTGTAGGATGGGTGAACAAGTTATGTATAATAAATTTATCCCAACATAACAAATTCTTTAAACTTATTCCTTGCCCTATGTTATTTTAAGAAAATTCTAGTATCTGGATATTGTTGAAAATAGATTATGAAGTCTAGGCTTCAAGGAGGCCTCAAAATACAGTTAGAGCTTCCTGTTTGAGCTAAGAAATTAAATTCAAAATCCAAAATTAATGAACTGTATCAATAAGTTTGAACTAATTCAATCTTAAATTTTGACTTGTTTGGTTTATTATCCTTGGAATTCATTCCTACACATGCTCCCCTGTCCTGGTTCACACTGAGACAGAGTAGCATGGTCTTGCAATTCCCTTGGCATGTACTTCTCCTAGAAAAAAGTGTTATAGTTCTACTGTCTTGAGTGGTATTCGCTTAACAGTAATTATTTCATCTAAGCTGCATCAGAGACAACCGAAGATGAAAAAACTACCATTCCCACATACACCTAATTATCGCTGTACACTAGCAAGAATTTGCTTTAAATGTCCATGCCAATTCACAGCCCCTACACTGTGCCAGGCAAGGTTAGTGGCTATTAAAAATACCACCAGGCCAGGGCTATCTATAGACACATTTGGTATTGTAACTATACAAAAAAAGACACTGTACAGTTTAAAAACAAATCTTACCCAGCCTTACATTTCAATTTTTTTTCTTTAAAAGGAGTAAATTGTGTACAGGGGGATTAAATACTTTATGGACAAGGGAAAAAAAAAACCTGCCCTAGAACCAATCTATTCATTATCATCTTCTTCTTCATCTTCATCCTCTTTCTCTTCCTTCTTTTTCTTGCTTTTTTCAGCCTTGAAAACTCCCTTCTGGCTGGCTCAGGCTCTCCTTTAGTTCAGTATATAGCAATATCTTTTTCGTATTTTTCCTCCTGCTTAGCATCCTTCTTTCCGTGAGACTGCTTGTCATCTGCACGAGCGCTGTTCCACATCTCTTCCAGTTCCTTTGCGATATCACCAATGGATAGGCCGGGATGTTCTCCTTTGATTTTGGGAGTGAGACTCAGACTACAACTAGAAAAAGGTTGAAGGAGGCCTCATCAGTGCATTGGGATCCTTGAACTTCTTTTTTGTTTCCCCTTTAGGAGGAATATAGGTTTTCGTTTCTCTTTCATAATTGGCCTTGTCTGCCTTTACCATGTCTTGAAGTTGTCCACTCTCTTTAGCAGACATGGTGAGGGAAGGATACAAGTTTCCCACCACTGGCTTTTAATGTTTAATAGAACTCATACAGGGTTTTCTTGAACTTAGAGATACAGATCAAAACAAGGAAACTGAAAGAAATACGAAGCACAAAAGTTATTCTTAAGTAACTCCTTTTGTGTGGTCATATCACATGTAAACACGCCATGACACAGAGAGAGAGCTCTGCGTCACATGCCAGAAATGTAAGTCCCCACAAACTGGCAGGCAGTGTGGATCTTATGCTCTGAAGAACGCCTGCCGCCACCTAGCAGTGAGTGCCAGAGGATTCCTGTCCTCACTAGGAATGAGAGCCCTGTGTTAAGTAACCTCCTGTAAACTCATCTGACTCACCAAGCTGGATTTGTCTGGGTCATTCTTTAGTCTCTCGGCACCCTCTCAGTTTGGAGGGTGGTTTTTCTACACCATCCCAGGGGTTTCCTGAAACACATAGTCTTCTACTTCTCTGAGCACTTCTTAGAAAACTCTGAGAAGTTTTTCCATTCGTGAGATATCTTACTTAGGATAATGGTCTCCAGTTCCATACAAGTTGCTGCAAAGGTCATTATTTTATTCCTTTTTATAGCCGAGAAGTACTCCATGGTGCGTCTTTGAGCACTCACACTCGGGCACAAAGAGATGTAAATGACATTGAAAACCAAGAAGGAGTGAGGATTGGTGGGGGGTGAGAGGTAAAAACTCACCTCTCAGGTACAATGAACACTATTCTGGTGATGGGCACACTGAAAGCCCCAACTTAAAGCCTTATATTAATACAAGGTATCCACGTAACAAAAACATTTGTACTCCTTTAATATTTTTAAATTACAAGAAAAGAAGAAAAAAGAAAACCAAAATACAAAAAGAAGAAAAAAGAAAACTCTGAAAAGTTGACCGAAGCATCTGAGTGCCGCTTCCTATGCCCCGTCCCCCAGAAGTTTGCACAAAGAATGCGTATGATGACATTTTGCCTCTCTGTTTCTTAGGATCTCTTTGTCCACATTTAATTATTTTCCTCAGTGAAGCTCAGAGTCTCCCAGTGTCCGCCCAGCAGTCGCTTGCCCCGGCGCTATCTCCATGGAGCTCAGGCTACGGCAATGGCTGCTGTACTTTCTAAACAGGTAAGAGTACAAGTAAGATTTTACATTCCCTCATTCTCACTAAAACTTAGGTGGTAACTTTAGTAATATTTTCAGAAAATAGAGTACCGTCAGATTTAAGGTCACACATTTGATGAATGATAGAACAAGGATTGAAGCCCAGGATATGCCCAGAGTCAGTACAGTAATACAGAAACCATGCTTTGAGCTGTTTCAATGCTAACATAGACAAAAATGGGTCTAATTATTCTTATTTTACAGATTGTGCTGTTACACAGAGACAGGTAAAGCTACAATTTTGTACTCAAGGAAGAACACAGCTGATGTCCCCTAGTTGGGGACAGACCTGAGTCTCCTGGACCAGAGGCAAACAGTCTACTCTGTGTGCCCCGATTTCAGATGCTTCCAACACGCTGTGTCTTTGCTATCGCTGCTTCCCTGATAATTATGCTATAATTGCATGCTTTAAATTAAGTTTCAATGTGTTCTTTCAATATTTCTCCTGCCCACTTTGTGTACAATCAGCCTTAAAGAATTATGTAAATATCTGGTTTAGGTTCCCTCAGTTGCAAATTGCTTTTTAATTCTCTTGATTATAAAGGGCATTTGTCTCTTCTAATATGCAGTAATTAGGTTTAAATATGTGGGCAAATGCACTGATCTTTAGCAATGCTTCTATAGCATATGTAATTTTATATTTTATTTGCACTTATTTTATACATATATTTTATTTTTATCTGGCTTAATATATATGTATATATGTTGACATATATATGCGTATATAGATATATGAGGGCTGTCTGGAAGGTATCGAGCCATTGTTAATATAATAACATTAGATGGCTGGATACTTTCTGGACAGCCCCTGTATATATCAATAGATGTGTGATTATATGTATGTATACTCAACCCATATCTATTACTAAATAGGCTAAACATTTCCTAAAATGGGCAATGCCTAGGGCCAATGCCAGAAGTCTATGTCTACCTTGTCTTTTTCAGGAAGCAGCAGATCTATGCTGCTTCCTCAATCTGTACTGATGACCTGTGTGCTTACCTCTAAGGTAGACAAAAGCCACCGACTGCCTCTGCTGCTGTACTGAACCTCATCATCCTCTAAATCAAATAACAACTAATCTGATGTACAAAAAACTCTGCACGTACACAGAGCACATAAGCACAGCTTCCTGGGTGGATTCATGAGAGGGAGCCCAGGCCTGAACACTGATCCCAATGAGACGTTGTGTGAAGCCTGGTGGGGGGGCAGGGTCACTGCTCAGGCCCTAGCTGTGTGCTCACCCAGCCCCTTCTGATGCGACGGGGTCCCGCAGGTGGCCACTACCAAGTCTGTTATGCTCATTTCCTGACAGAGCACAAGAACGGCCTTTTTCTTCATTTAAGATTAAATCTGATGGTTCCTTTTTTAAAAATTTCAAAAATATGAAAAAACTTAGAGTGTCTCTCATTTCCGTAAGCTCCTGATGGTGAGGAGTAATCACTCACAAAGTGATTGTGATCATGGATATTCGATCCATTCAGGCTGTCTATCCACATTTCTTCCCTGAGCACTTATTAAGTTGCCAGGATAGAGTAGTGAACGAAGAAATGAAAGTGTTCCCTTCGTGGCATGGATGGCACAGCTGAGGAAAACAGACTGTTGAGAATATAAGAGGTACAATACAAATGTGCTAAAAGTTGACATGTGCTGGGATGAAAACCAAAGCAGCGGTGGGAGTAAGGAGGTCTTGCAACATTAAATAAGGTGGTAAGGGAAGAACTCAATGAGGGGGGGTCCTTCCAGTAGAAATTGAAGGAGGTGAGCAAGTGAGACATTCGCATACTGCATAGGAAGAATATTTTAGGCAGAGGAAGCAGCTGGAACTGCATCCCTGCAAGAGAAGCATGCCAGTGTATTTAGGAATAGCAAGAAAGCCCCATGAGCAACAGGGCATAAAAGAGGAAGGAACTCACAGGACGTGGGGTTAGAGAGAAGAGGGTATAGGTAGGGATGGGGTGTATCTTGATGGGCAGATGGAAAACCGTAAAAGGAATTGGAGAAATGCAATAAATGGCATAAAACCAGCGCTGGCTTGGAAGCTCTCCGTTCTTGGTTCTGCATGGCTCTTGACTGCAGCATCCATCCTTGTTTTGTGAACACGAATGTTGTGGAGGGATTAGAGTGCCTGGCTCAGGGTAAGTCTTCAATAAATAGTTAGGGACTGACTGACTTTGCTCTATTTTCATTAAGTAAAAATAAAATTTAACATGAGCAGAATGATATTTTAAAAGTAAAACATGTTGTTATATTCAAAATATGCCAAGGTTTAAGATTTCAGTAGAAGTATTTGCATCCCACTGTGATAACTGGGCACATGTTGGGAAAACATCAAACCTCTATCATTATCTTACAATATTACAATTCTCTCGCATCCCAGGACAATTTAAATCAAAGCCGAAGCAAGTCCCCAGTGCTTCAGGTTCATAGTTACAACTAGATTTTTCATTATAATTTAATAATACATTTGTTACTTGTTATACCATATTTGAGTCCCCAAAATTATGAAGTTTATGTAGGAAAGAAAAATTGCCTTAACTAGATCATTTTCACTAATAAATTAATGAAATTAGTCATTAATCAAACCTCACACACCACCTACCACTCACATCTTTGCCACGCTGTCATGGCAATGGGAAATATAATTAGTATGTTGAAAATACGAATTTTGAATTTAATATTTTTATCTTGGTTTCGAAGAGAAAGAAAGTGTTATGAAACAGTTAGAATCACACCTAAAGCCATGGACGATGAGTATCTGGCAAAGTAAGAGCAATTAACAGCTGATGGGAAAAAAGATGATAAAGCCTGTGAAAGACAACAATGCATATTTCAGAGATGGAGGCAGAAACTTGGGAAAATTGATAAAATCCACCAATAGTCTTTTTCAAAAATAGTAAGCTTTATGATCATACTAAAAATCAAATATGAATTAAAAATATGTCATGTTATAGAATCATACATTTTACATTAAAATTATGTACAACATTGCCATTTGAGTGATTTTTTTTTGGCCAAGTTAGAAATTCAGAGTAAACAAATAATTGGCAATAGAAGATTTAAAGCGTTCTTGTAATTTTCAGTTTTATTCCTAAATAAAAACATACAAGCCATTTTTATATTATTTCCTATAAAATGTTAATCCTTGTTTTAAGTTAAATTACTTAAGAAGCCATTTTCCCTGCACTGGTTATTCTTAGGTATTAAGAATTTACTGTATGTTATTTAGATAAAATGAATTATGCAATAATATAAATAATCTTATTTAACACTAAACAAATTATTGTATTTCTTAAACTATTTTCTGTAGACCTCTGATTATCTCAGGAAAGGGAAAAATCCTTATTGAGTCCCAAAGTATATTTCGCCAATTATTATATCACTCTCTTCACTAAATTACCTAAAAAAGAAAATAATAAGGGGCATGAATGAGGCTTAGAGACTTGTTAGTGACTAATAGCACATTATAAAGCTGATAAGGACCAAATCATTATGTAAACTCAAGTTTCCTGATTCTAAGTTCATTTCGATACTTTCTTATTTCTATAATATTATTACATGTTCAACTGCCAACTGTTTTCTATTGAAAGCCATGTATGTTTTGTGGAAAAAGAAGTCAAATATTTGAATCTGTTTTTACAAGAATATTAACTTTTTTTTTTTTGAGACAGAGTCTCACTCTGTTGCCTGGGCCAGAGTGCCGTGGCGTCAGCCTAGCTCACAGCAACCTCAAACTCCTGGGCTCAAGTGATCCTACTGCCTCAGCCTCCCGAGTAGCTGGGACCACAGGCATGCACCACCACGCCCGGCTAATTTTTTCTATATATTTTTAGTTGTCCAGATAATTTCTTTCTATTTTTTTTTTTTTTAGTAGAGACAGGGTCTCACTCTTGCTCAGGCTGGTCTCGAACTCCTGAGCTCAAACGATCCACCTGTCTTGGCCTCCCAGAGTGCTAGGATTACAGGCGTGAGCCACCATGCCCGGCCAACTTTTTATAATTAGGAGAATGAAAGAAGAGATAGGAATAAAACTTTATTCTTACATATCTCATAGCTTTTATGACCAGCCACAAAATTAGTTACAGATTTGGAATTGTAATTCGTTTTCCCTTTTGTTATATAAAAATGTAATTGTTTTATGCCTTCAAAAACTAGTTAAAGCTCAACTAACTGAATAAGTGGCAAATATGTTTTGAGTGTTCTATGGTCATGCTATATCCAGTAATATAGGATGATTTTTTTAAAATGTGTGTTCTCAAAGAACTTATAATAAAGTTGAGGACAGATTTACATATGAAAAAATTAGAAAACATAAAATGTTTTTTAAGCTAATGGATTATTACATCATCTTGCTTTAACTCGAAGAAACATTTAAATTCCTTTAATAAAAGTTTTTATTGTAACTGTAAATATGTTATGGTAATTTATCCCTTAACTATCATCTTGAAGCCTTTCCTTTTGCCATGGGATAGTAACTGGGAAGTAGAAGGTTTGCTTCGAAGTTTGAACCTTGACAAATGCTCGTCTTTCACAGCAACTACCCCTAAGCACAAATAATAATTTTGAATTGGAAAAAAAAAATCAGCTAAGGTTTGTTTCTATCTAAAACAAATACGTCTAGTTGTAAGAGAAAAGGTGATTGCATCCCACAGAACTATTCATATGTCCTTCTGGCATTTGCACGCTTGGAAAAATGAATGAACCAACCCGTAAGATAATGAATAAACTATGTAGAAAATAGCATTGCAGAATGTTGACAAATGTAAATTTCTACGGTCCTTACTAGAAGTTGGCACACGATGGAGCCATCAAAATTAAATGCCAGAAGCTTAGTACAAAAAGGCCTCAAGATGTTTAACTGTAGGCATATTTAGTTTTCTAAATCAGCCAAATTTCAACACATGTTGGAGACTCTTGTAATAGAGGAACATTCAGCTGTATGTTTTGACATCCAAATTGGCATCTCTGAAAGTCGAGCTCTGAAAAGTACAGTGCAGAAAGAAAGGATAGAGATCAGTTCTGCTTCGTTTTATGAAAGATGTTTAATGCTCTTGATGTGATTCCAGCTCTAAAATGTTACTGGCACAAAATATCACAAATTATCCAGGTTTCTTTTGCCAGAGCCACGTGGAAACTGAAGCTATTTTCCATATTTTTTCTTTAATTTTGTAAATGGTAAGCTTAATGACCCTGTGCTCTGCATGACTTTGGCAATGAGATGTTGATACAAAACAATAATGTAAAAATAACATGAATATTAAACCGCAGGTTCTTGCTGTCTTTGTCTGCAATCTACATTTATAAAATCTGGTTTTAGGGAAAACAAATATTAAACTCATTAAAAATAAAAGCAAGTTAATAATCAGCGGTTTAACTCCATTGAAATTGAACTGCTTATTTCTCAAACCTTATTATAGATTCAACAATACTTTTCTATATCACTCGCCATAAAGTATTTAAATTTATGGATAAATTCATCAATGATATTAAACTTACCCATAAATTTAAATATTATACTTATAGATAACATTAATAAACTTATTGTGAGATATTTAAACTTCTCATTACAAATATAAGATATTTAAACTTACAGATAGGCATGGGTATCCTTTCAGGGGATGAGTACCATCATATTCTTCACCTTGTATCAATAAAAATACAGCGAGCACATTTGCTCTTTTTTTAAACATTCAGATGTAATCTGTGCTTCTTTAATTCCAAATAACCTTGTCAGAGATAGAATATAACAGGTAAAAGTACTCTGACAAAAGGGTAGATCTTTCTTGCCAAAATTGCAGGTTTATTTGATGATCAATTTCCTTTTCCTTTTTTTTCTCCCATATCCTATTGGCCCTCCAGTTTTCGTCTGTCTTAGCAGAGGAGGCTACATTCAAACTCTTGTTTTTATAAGCCAGTGACAGAAACCTGTAAAGACACTATGCCTTTTCAACACAGAGATGAAACATTTGATTATATTTCCATAAACTCCCATAAATTCTAGAGAAAACCAGTCGTTTTAAAAGCATGTTCATGAATATCCATCGGAATATTTTTCACATTATTTAGGGTACTATGATGAATATATCTGAATTAAACCAAAATCTATAGTTGTTTTGATTCCTACAGTTCAATTTTTATTTCCTCTTTATTCAGAATAGTAATGATTACAATTAGACATCTTTATGCAGAGCTTATTAACCATAAATTCAGCCTTCCTTTAGAGATTGATATATCCTAAATGTACAGGATAAATGATGTGCTATGAAATGCCTTTCCTTGCGAGCACGCAGTGTGAGTGAATCACGAGAAAGAATGCAGCACTAGTGATAACAAATGACATGGGTTGATAATATTCTGGAGCATTTTAAAACTTATCTGTATACATCAAATGTTAAAAACAGAAAGCATCCATTATGTATAACAAATACACTGGGTTTTTTATTCAACTTCTGATTTAGTTCGATGGTTTGTTTTGGGGGATTTGCAATTATGAAAAGAATTCTAGAAGACCACCACTATTACATGCATATCTAATGTGGCTTTATGTTATTGTATTATTCTATATATGATATGTGTTATGTGTTTCTCCACAAATGAGTTTTTGAAAGAGCACTGATGCATGTGCTCTTCTATGTTCTAATGTATGAGAATTGTGAACCTAGAAAGCGTTAGTAATATGAACCTCTTTATCTTAAAATTTATAATATAAGAATTACTCCAGATCTGCCTCCCATAATCTTTGGAAGCATATTCTGTTTTTAAAACATCAGTTTATCTTTTACCTTCATGAACGCTTCTCCTCTCTGATTCTATTAATGCTGTTTTCTCTTTTATTTCCCTGAAACTCTCTGCTTCTCTTAGAGCTTCAGCTTTTGTTTCTGAGAGAATTTCACCAGTTGGAATTCTCAGAATGTATTTTTACGTAGTATTCATGCATTTTCGTTTTTTAAAAAGTCAGCTTATTTGAACAAGACGACTAGTTTCTACAGCTGTGCTGTATGTCTTTGTGTTGAGCATTCGTTACTGTTGAGAAAAAGGGTACAGCAAGATCGCAAGTGCTGGAACACATTATCCATTTTCTAGATGTATTTGATGATGTAAACATAAGACTCTACCAGAATGGTTGTTTTTGCATCACGTGACTCTAGTTAAGTGCTTTAAACTAAATTTGAAAGAATCATTTAGGATGGTATTGCCTATCCTATATTTAAATTAACAATAGAGAGCTTCAGGAGATATTTTTAAAAGAAAGGAGGTCATCCTTTAGGCTGGGTAAAACTGAGGTAAATCAGGAAATCTGAGGGACTGCTAACTTTGAGAAACATGCAAAATAAATAGTTCTTTTGGTATTTTCTCCACCACAAATGGCAATTGCTGATTTATGATGAAGCTACTTTACTGATTGGCAACTACATGCATCGTTCTCCAGGTTATGACAACATATACCTATTTATTGTAAGGTATTTGGGATTCTCATGAACAATGCCAGTAGCGCCATTGGTTTATAATATGAGAGAATGTGCCTGGCTGTTTAGGGCAACCATCTTTCTTGAACATGCACCTGTGAGCAGAGGTTGCCTATATTCCGTTGCTCATTTGAGTATGAACTTTTCTCTAGCATTTTTATCTTTAACTACCAAATTTGATTGCCTAGGGGAAACAGAGGCAGTCGAATTAAAAGACTTGTAAACATACATAGTCAATTATGACAGCTTCCATTAGTCTATTGGTTTCTAAAGGCTGCTTTCATTCATATTTTCTGCATACACTTTAATTTCATTCAGAATAATCAAAATCCAAACTTAAAATCTTTCCAGAAAACCAGGAATCTCTCCAAATCTTCAAATGTTTCCATTATTTTATTAACGGTGGTAAAATTTAACCACCTGACCAGTTAAAAGACAGTTATCATTTATCAAGTCCTGCAAATATTCTTCTTTTTTTTTTCTTTTTGGTGGGGTGAAAAATCATTCTTATTTTTTTCTAAACATTTTTACATTGACCAAATCTTCTAGGGAAAATTATTACTTTTATTATTGGAAAGGAATCAATACTCTTTTCAATTTAACTTTATCCTCTTGCATTGTATGTTAACATGCTTGAAATTTTAAAAATAATGTATTTTCAGTAATTCCAACATCTCCAAATGTCAATATATATTGCCACAAACACAAAATAGGAGAAATATAACTGTATGGAAATAAAATTTAATAAGCAGTTTAACATATCTAGTGCCATATATCCACACATACATAATTCACTCCCGCTTTAAAGAAATGTGAATAAAAGAATATAGTGCTCCCTAGAAAGAGGGACCTATCTATCATACAGAGAATGATTCATGATTCTGTGGCAGTTTGGGGAAGTATGCCTTCATAACCCATGCACATATTTTTCTTAATGAATATTTATACCAGCCATTCCTTTTCATAAGTTACCAACATTCTGATCAGAATTTCATCAACAAGAATATGGTGAGAAGTTTCTAAGCGGTCTTTCTTCCCCTAATTTTTACCATTCCCATGCATTTTACCCACAAATTGAAGCTTTTTTCTGTGACATTCCCATACATAAATTTTTAATAAAAGTTCAATATTCATAAAATAATGTCTAAATGGTGTAACTAGGCTTTATGGGAACTTGACTTCTACTCTACCTATATCCTGAATATTTATTTTCTACAATTTCCTGATAGGTTTCACTGTTAAAATCAGAAATTGGGCTCAAGCATTTTTCCATAAACATGTCTTTCTTTGAGCTCCTGGACTTTAATTTCTACCATCTCTTCCAATTTTCGTGATCTGTCTATTCTTTAAAGTACAGGTGCACAGATGTACTTTTCATATGAACACTTGCAATGTTCCCAGTCAATCCCTCCTCCTCTAAATAATGGCAAAATGCATGGACCTCATTATCCCTCATCAGCAATACAAGATAATGTAACTGAGTCTAAGCTCATACCACTCACCAGGGGACAGCCAATATGTTGAGAAAAAAGTTGTTGGGGTGAGGAAAGTGACTATTATTCAGAGAGCCAGACAACCAAGAAGATGGTGGACTAATGTCCTAAAGAACCATCTTAAAGGAAGTATAAACTTTAGGCCCTTTTTCATTTTGTGGGGGAAGGGGTTGCAACAGGTAACCAAGGACTGCAGACATCTGGGCTTCAGTGAGAATCTGAGGAGTTTGTAAAACTTTGCTGTTGGTCAGTTAACTTTGGATGAATAGGTCAGCATGTGAAGTTACTATAAATCTTCAACATAGTATTGTTACTTGTGCACATAACTTTCCTTATCTCCCCAAGAGTTAGTTTTGGGAAAGGGATGGTTATCATCTTTCTTCTAGCCTACATGCAGAGCTAGGCAGAAGCTTTTAACCTAAAGGATATTATTACAGGAAGTCAGAAGCAAAATGGAGATAGTTATATTAAGCCTCCTTTCCACTATTACACTAGCACGTGATATTTTTAATTATCTATTTCAAAATGGAAACACCTTGAGGGCAGAGGTCTTATTGTGCATTTCCTTATAGACAAGTACATGGCTTGAATTAGTTAGCATAATAGTGTTAGTTTGCTAGGGACATCATAACAAAGAACCACAAACTAGGTGGCTTGAAACAACAGAAATTTATGATCTCACAGTTCTAGAGGCCAGAAGTCCAAGATCTAGGTGTTAGCAGGTTTGATTCCTCTGAGTGCCGTGAGAGGGAATCTATTGCATGTCTCTCTCCTGGCTTCCGGTTGTTTGCTGCCAATCTTCGGTGTTCCTTGGCTTGTAGAAGCATCACCCCATCTCTGTTTTCATCTACATGTGGTGATGTGCTCCTTGTGTGCATTTTCGTGACCAAATTCCCTCCTTTTATAAGGACACAGTCATATTGGATTAGCTGCCTACCCTGGTACAGTATGGTCTCCTCTAACCTTACCTAATTACATCTGTGATGACTATTGTCAAATATGGTCATATTCTGAGATAGTGAGGGTTGGGATTTCAATATATGAAGCAGGGGGAGGCACGATTCAACTTGCAATAAAAAAATCACACAAGTTTGTGGCTTAGCTCATGATTCCATGAGTCAGCAGTTTTGGCTGGGTGCCGCTGAAAGGTACTTCTGGCCTCAGCTGAGCTCATTCATTCATCTGTTCATCAGGCAGTTAGCAAGGTGGCTCTGATTAGGAGGTCTAGCTAGCTGTCAACTGGTGAAATGAGGGCAACTAAGCCACAGGTCTTTCTTTCATCATCATTGAACAGACTAACTCAGAATTTTCCACATGGCAACTGGGCAAATTTTCAAAAGGGAGAGCAAAATTGTGTAAAAGGCCTAGGCTTGGAATTACCATAGTATCACTTCTGCCAAAGCAAGCCACAAGGCAAGGCCATACCAAATTCAAGACTGTTGGAAATAGATTCTGCCTAATGTGGGAGGAGCTTCAGAGTCACATTGCAAAAGGGCATAAGGGCATAGGGAGAAAAAAAATCTCAGTGAATTTTTGCAAACCTATCAAATAGCTAATACCTTGCACAATGCTGTCTCTGAAGAAATGTCATGGATGCTATGTTTTAAAGTAACATAATGTAAATTTATTCCATGTCCTTTGTCCCTATTCAATCAGAGTTAACATGTAAAACCATGATAAACTTAGATATAGTATTTATAAGCCATCTGAATTCCAAATATGACCACATTCATCTGGTATAATTTATACTTGTTGACTATAAAAATTTAACTGAAAAACAAAAAGACCCTAAGATACAGGAGGAGAATGCATCAAGGCCCAATGTTGTAGGTATGAATGTTTGGTAGAAGAACTCAAGAAACATGTGGGTAGAATAAAATCTTAGGGAGGCATATCTGACAGCTGATTCATGTGAAAAAAATCTACAGCTGATTCATTGATATTAAAATGACTGCAGAAAAAAACGTGTTGAGAGATTTCTGTGTAAAATATAAAAAGTGGAGTCTACTGCCAAAACCTCACTGTGTTTACATAGCACTATTCAGGGGAGATATGAGAACTCTGAAAAACAGAAGGGAATTTCATTCTCAGCAGGCAGGATGATTTATTAAGCTTCTCCATGGCCTACATTAAGTGTTTATCAAATCCACGTTACTTCTGTGACTGTTTCCATACCTACTAAATGATCTTCTCATTTATGATTTGGCCACTCAGGCACTTTGCTACCAGGCAGTGAGATCACAATATGTTGACATGGGTATGCTTGGTCCATGAAATTTATATATCTGTTGTAATCCAAAATTTGATGTTATGATATATAGGTTTAAAAAAAACATGCAGTTATAGAGAGGACATAGACATATACATAGACATAGATATATGCATAGATACTTGTTTATGCAAGTCAATGCCTAAGCAGTTTATTAGTTCAGATGAAACTGAATTTCTGATCTTAAAAAGTTGTTGGCAAGGCTCTGAGCCTCATCAAATGAAAACAACAAGTTACAGATACATGGTAG
>NW_012149274.1:1158807-1159185 GCF_000956105.1 Propithecus coquereli | reverse complement strand
AAATATCGGAGATATGTGCTTTAATTGCTGATTTCTTCTGATCATAGAGGGTCAGACCCACAGAGGTAGAAGCCACTGTTGTCACACCACCGGCTCCCCCTGTTTCAATCCCCTTCTACTCTGGCTTAAGTGATTTCCAGGGGATTTAAAAGGCTAGCATCTTTTTTACTCTCCCTTCATTTTTCTCTTTATCCCTTTTTGGGAACCAGACATTGAAGTCTAGAACATCCATATACAGGGAAAATTAGAAAGTCATGATACATGCCCAGGGGAAGCTTCAGAAAACACCCGAGAAGACCTTAATTTTACATCTCAGCCTAATATTTAGCACAGAGACAGGCTACGACAAAAACAAATTACCGAAAACCCCGAGGAAGA
>NW_012149274.1:1152498-1156527 GCF_000956105.1 Propithecus coquereli | reverse complement strand
TATTAATAGATGAGTTTGGCCATTTACTTAAAAGGTGAGAAAAAACAGAAAAGGAGAAGAAAGAAAAGGACAGATACACACAATAAGATATAAGGAAGAGTAAAGGAGGAATAACTACCAAATTATAGAAAATGATAATGAAACAAAGCAAAGCTTTAGATTCCATTTTGTACAATTTAAAGTAAATAAATTTGAAAGCCTAGATGTCATGCATAATAGTATCAAAAATAATTCACCAGACATGACTGTCTGAGGGATGGGAAGTTTGAATAAACCAATGACAATAACAGATATAAAAAAAAAAAAAATCAAAGAATCTCTGCAAAAATGTTCCAGCTTAAGAAACTTAAAAGGAACATTTTCTTTTAGAAATGTCAAAATAAAAATTTGAAATAAATATCAGCAAAAAAGAATTTATTAACATGTGAAAAAAAAATACCTCATGATGAATTGTTATTTTTCCCTGGAATGCAAAGAAGTTTGGTATTATACTAGACTTTACTATGATTCACTTCATGAAGATTTCTAAGGACAAAAGGTGATTTCTAAGGACAAGGTGATTTCAGCATCACCTTGATTGCTGAAAGGGGGCTGAACAAATTTATCACTCATTTCTGAAAAAAAATAATATTTAAACTGATGGGTTCTTTCTTAGCAAATATTATGCCAACATCTTTTGTTAATGGAGAAACACTGTTTGCAGCCTTGCCAAAGTAGGAACAATTTTGCCACTGTTTAATATTCTGTTGAAGGAGTTAACCAGTAAATCAGATAATAGAAAATATTTAGCCAACATCTTTTGTTAATGGAGAAACATTGTTTGCAGCCTTACCAAAGTAGAGACAATTTTGCCACTGTTCAATATTCTGTTGAAGGAATTAACCAGTAAATCGGATAATAGAAAATATTTAAATGCTTAAAATCAGCGCTATCATTATTTTCAGATAATAGTTACCTGGAAAACCCACAGTTATCTAGGAGAAACTTAATCTAAAACTAAACCAATAACAAAGTAACAGGATATAAAATTGACATAAATATCTATAGCTTTCACATATTAAAACAAAAATTACAGAATATTTTTGCTTTGGATTATTTGAATATGCATGGATTTCAGTTGCCATGTTCTAGTAAAATAACACTGGTTTCTCCACCGACACATTTGAATTACAGTTACCATGGTATATTTACTAACAGAATATCAAAAAGTGGAAACCTCACTGCTAGCTCTTCAGTTCTCACATTACTGTATAAATACCGTATGTGCATCACGATACATGATCAATCACATCGCATCTGTCAAAGTTTGTATTTGGTGACTGCGCCTCTGTTATTCGGTTAATACACAAACAGCAAAGTCTGCAGTTGTTTTGTCTCCTTGTCTCCGCATGCTATTTTAGAAAATGGATAATCAAAAGAAGGAATTGACCAACAAAGATGAGAAGGAAGCAAAGAAACGATACGTGATAATGCTGGAAGTAAAATTCTAATCGAGCTTAAATGGAGTTATAGAAAAAAGAGCTGACCCTGGAATGTCAGTTCTGCTGCCCTTCGAGACACTGAATATGTAGCGAGAAGAATGTAGAAGATCAACGTAAAAGAAGAAAGTGGTTGTAGCAAAAAGGATGAAGCTATACCGGAGGAAGTAATGCTGGCAAAGCCTTCGCATTAAAGAAACACTGAAATATTTCACAACATTCAAAGTGCAAAGGATAGTTTGAAGCTGATCCATATTTAGAAAGGGGCGTGACAATTCATCAAGCATAGAGATGATTCACACTGCATCACAAGCCTTCTGATGAGAAGAAAAAAGCAAGCATTGTTCAAGTTATTCTTGATGAGTTGTTATACAAAAAGTAAAACAAAAAATGTTCAATTCTCTATGCTTCTCATGTCTTAAATCACAGTGTACCCTATACTACTAGTTTCATGTTGTTTTGTTTTGTTTTGTTTTCCTATACATTTACAACCTAGAGGAAGAGAGCTTTTCATGGTGTTGACGAAAATGTTTAGAGGTCAAGAACAGTCATAAATTTTCCCATTGAAAATTAAGATCACTCTCCAGGGTTTCTGCTTGCACAGTTATTTTTTGGTACTGTTGTATCCGTGCAAGGCATGAACTGTCTGTGTTCACTATAATACGAGTTCTATGCTTATGCCTACTCATGTTACTGGACAGATGCCTGTTTTGTTCATGAGAATTAGCTACTAAGGAGATTCTCCCTTTATTGATTTGGTTGGTGTCAATCTAGAATCTAGTATTTCTCTATCTCAAACACTGACCTAAGTAAAAGACAGTATGTAATATACATTTCAGCTATATATGACAATAGGTTTTCATTGAATGTCCTAATAATCGAAACAGAATTTATTATTCAGTAAAAAGTATACATTCTGAATTTCTAACTATCTTAAAAATTTGACTACGAAATGTTTGCATGTCCAGCACATCTTTTTATCTCATATAGGAAGATTGTATATAGCAAATTACTGATTCTATTTCTTAAGTAGTGCTTCCGGGAATTACAAAAGCAAATTCTTTTCTTTCTTCCAAGTATAATATTTTAGCTCAACATTCTTCCAAAATCAATAACCCATGAATTAAAACAATGTTTCACTTAAAGTAGCTTGTGGTCTTATATAATTATTTATATTATGCATTGCTAATGTTTTTGGATTTGTTTCATTTATAGGATACATTATGTATTGCCAACATTTATAGGAGACATTCATTCATTTCAATTACTAGGCATTTATGGTACACCAACAGATTGCCAGACACTGTTCTAGAGATTTAAAAAATCATAAGTAAGAACGAATCCTTACAGGTGACTTATCATCTACTGGAGTATGCACAGTTGTAAACAACAATTACGGTAGTATGTGTTCAGATGTAGGGTTAAATGGCTTACAGCACGCAATCAAGTGTTACTTTATATTATAAATGCAGATCTTCCATTCTACATTATGGCATTTCAGGTATAAAGGTATGTCACTAAAGCACAAATGCTTAAAGACACAATTTCATAGATGGGTTGTAAATTATGTGTGATCTTAATTATAGTACTAATTAAATTATTATCAAGGGTGGTGAGTGGATTAAAAACAACATTCAAAATAAGAGTTAAAATAAAGAACACAACATTTATTAAATTCTTAATTTTGACCAACCCAAAATTCAGTCTAGATAGGTAGAGTAATGAAAACTCACAGACATGTTAAAAAGAGGCTGGCAATGATGAGCCTCATGTACTGAGCTGCAGGAAATGATTAATATACTAAGTTTACCAACAAAATATTGACTTTTAAAATGGCACTCAATATTAATTTGATTCCATAACATTTAAGGAAGTTTCCATTTGCCCTTTAGAAACAACAAAATATATATAACATGGAACATTATATCGTTCACCTTAATAAGGTTTACTTTAGCACCAAGTCAATATTGCGGGATATTAATATATTTAATGAATCTACTCCCATATCCCCAATATCTTCTACAACTTATTAATATTATAACAAGATTTTTTTAAAAACATCTGATTTGTAAAGCAATAAAAGGGAATGTTTGTGTTGGCTAGAATATAGACTTCAGGACCAGAATGAATTGAGTTCAAATCTCAGCTTTCAAAGGTGTTTATTTCTATTACTTTGGCAAATTACTCAATCTTCCTTAAAGTTAATTTTTCTACCCATGATAATGGGAAAATAATAACTCTACCATGGACCTGAGGCATGAATAAAATTAATAACTTATTTTAAAAGTCAGTAATAATAGTAAGTGATATCTAGTGTGTGTGTTGTTGCAGATTACAATAACAATCGCACTGCTATCACAAATCTAATATTCCTAAAAGGATTAAGTTCTCAGAATTTCTATGTCACATAATTTCAGATGTTTTTCACTTCTCACCAAAGTAGCAAAAACACAAATAATAGTTTACACCTAAGATTAATTAATACCTTTTAGCTTGACAATTATTCCCTCATTTTCTCCTGTAACATATTGCTGACAGTTTAATAGCAAAT